>NC_074718.1:34214503-34532003 GCF_947242115.1 Biomphalaria glabrata | reverse complement strand
TTTTTTAATGCCCTTAAAAAAAGGCTGTCTACGGGGAAGAAATTCGCACTTACAACTATATATCTCAATAATGTAGAAATGTAGAAACTATTTCATAAATTCGAAATCAAACAAAATAATTAATTGCCAATAATTGCCGCTGGCTTAAAATAATAAAATAATACCAATCTTTTATAACGACACTCTTCAAAGTCCAGTGAAAAAAAAAGCTGATGTGGTTTTTGGACTGAAACTTGCGCACTTCATCATCCAGCAGTGCTAGGCAAGTACTGAAGTGAAACCCACGACGGATGAGAAAGAGTTGTCGTTCCTACTATGATTTGTATAAGATAATTTAAAAAAAAAACGTAGATATATTTATGCTATTATTGTTGTTATGAAATTGTGTAACGGAAAATGCAGGGTAGTTGAAATAAACTAGCCCTAAAAAAGTATACAGATCTTGGATAAAATACTTATCAAATAAGTTACTGTAAATGTGTAGTTTCACACGCTTGTTTCATGTCTTTTATTTTAAAAGCCTCTATCGGGTTTGATCCCAACTCCCCGTAGTTTCGTACAGAAACATGATGTCAGTTTAATTTAAAAAGAGAAATTAAAAAATGTAAAAGATTTATAAGAAAAAAGGCACTTCCGCCCAATTTAATAATTCTAGTTTTAATCCAAGAAACGAAACGCGTCGGCGCAATATCGACCATTTATATATTCGTTTAAGTTTATCACTGACTTACATCCCAAATACAGCAAATATATATATATATATATATATATATATATATATATATATATATATATATATATATATATTACTGGTATAACATTATTCTTCCGCCTGTACGTTCGTCGCGAGATTGTTTGCTCTCCCATTGATATTAATTAATTTTATACTATAATAATCATTGGTTTTCCTTTTTTATTGCAAATGTTGAAACATAAAGTTTCTTTTCGCAGTGTCCAATGAGGTGGTACAAATATTTCGGCTCCATTCATTGTTCCACTACTTTACAAATACTTTTGAACCCTTTGCTATTATTGGTTTCTATAGTAGGGTCATGACTGACATATTTTGTCTTGAACTCGCCAGGGAGGTGCCTCTCCTATGAAGGAGGTGCAATCGTCGTTTGTGCACTTCAGGCCTCGTTCTTAGAGACGTTTTAAAGATGGGAGAAAAGATTTGTGTGTGTGTGTTGTGGTGTGTGTGTGTGTTGTGGTGTGTGTTGTGGTGTAGTGATATCCAGCATCCATAGAGCTGACACCCACGAGATCAAGAGGACTTCATCATTCTGGAACGTATTGGAACCCAGAATCCATAGATCGCTGTAGTGCACTCACTGGGTGAACAAAAAAAAAAGGGAGGGTTGGGTTGGGGGGGGGTACACAAGTGAGAAATGAACAAAACAAGATATGAGAAGTTCAATTTAAAAAAAAAAAAGCGCTGACCGGCGAGTGGGTGTGAACGGTCATCGCCGAGTGGACACGCACAGAGACTTAACGACTCAATCCATCAACAGACTGTTCAAACATGATTATGGCGGGAAATACAATGACCACGAGGGAAGCCTGGGATTATTGAAGCGTAGCATCGTATTCTTCCAACCTAGTATCTTTTGTCCACTGGCCCACCGCTTCAAAATCCCAAAGACAACTTCAGACGCCTCTCGCCGTTAAGCTGAACGCCACAGAAAGACAGGACTTGTTTACTCTCCTTAACAACGGTGAGAATCGGACACAATACCTGGCGTCGGTATCGTTTATTTAATATGGAAAGGTAAGTAAACAGAACGGTGTCCGACTGTATCGTAAATTGCCACCTCGGACAATGGAATCGTACAGGGGCAGACAATGGCCAGGTCCTTCCTCCTATCAATGAGATTCGCAGTATTAAAAGCCAAAAGAAATCAAGCACAAAGCTAACAGGTGCGATTAAACTCTAAAGTCAACATAAGCTAGACTTAACTGGCAAGTTTTCGAAAAAATAAATAGGGTGCAAAGCTATTAGAGCCTTTATTAACCTGTTAAGGTTTTAATATAGTTTCGGTATAAGCATTCCAAAGATGGCTAAAAGAAATGAATAACACTGGCCACCTCTGTGCTTCCTACTGTGTAAACTTATAAACATTTATAAAGAAATATTAAGTTCTGAAAGTAGCGCTTCAAAAGTGCAATCTTCAATTTACATTTATGCGCATGTGTAGTCAACGCAAAGAGAAGAAAACGAAGTTCAGTACTTGAATACTATTTCTCGACATGTATTTAGATATTTCCTACGTCATCGATACAAAAGAAAAACATTTTTTCCTTACGTTGGTCAATGCATTTCTTGTCCAAAGAAAGTAAAATAAATAACATATATTTTCATGAGAAATACTGGGCCTCAGGGCCGGCCTTAGGGCACTGCAACCTATGCGGCCGCAGTGGGCCCCGCACTTTCATAGGCCCCGCGCTAACACTAGTAGTAAATTGTTAAATTAAACCATTTTAACTTAACAGGTTTCCGCTGAAATTATTAAAATATCCTGAAAACTAATAAAAAATTACGTAAAAAATTAGAAAAAGTATCATTTTGGGGTGCCATTCAAAATGGAAAACGCCAATCCTACTGGCGATTAAAAAAACTACAATGTCAGCTTTCATTTAATAAAAATAATAAGGCGAATTTTAACCAAAACAAGAAGTTCCAATACTTATTTACTGTAAAAGTGGCATGTAAATATAGATCTAAATCTATCTCGATCTCTTAAAAAATCAAAAGCGATATTTAGCTAGTCGATAGTAAATCTAAAAGACAGATCTGAATGTTTATCGGCCTATTGTAGATGGCTCGTAATTTAATTTGATTTTGTACTTAGTAAAGTTTGAACACAATGTAAAGACGTATTTATTTTCAAACAAAAAAAAATCTTAACTTTCACTTGTTATCCTTATCTATATCCAGACTAGGCCCCGCGCAATCCGTTTTCATAGGCCCGGCAATCTGCAGGACCGGCCTTGCTGGGCCTAATGTTAAATGTAGTTATCCTTCACTCAAAATACACTAGCTTTTAAACTCTAAGATATACCGACACATTAGATGACAGAAAAACGATTCTAGTTTGATACATTTTGTTTTTGCTTCTCCGACATGCATTGAGATAACACATTATTCAGTTCTACATTAAACGACACGTAAATGTGGCCGAATGGTAGAGCGTTTTGACTTCAGAGCCAATGGATCAAATCTGACCTAACCCTACTATAATGGGTTCCTTACATTAGGCTGGTGTTGTGCTCACTAGAAGACACCTTCATTAATAGTTGGCAACAGAAACAGGTAATCTCGTATCTCATGGATCTGCAAATCAGAAAGAGGAAATTTACATTCCAGACTCCCGAAATTCTCACCATTGAGCCTATTGCCTCTTAAGCAGCAAGCATTACAGTGTGCTGCTTTTATTGTATAGGTTTACATGTAAAAGAAATTCTAACACATCTATAATCACTCAGTTAAATCTGACCTAAGTAACATCTACAATTATCAGCGTGAAAAAAAGAATAGATACGGTATATTTTATATTTAATAAAGTCAGAAAGTTTTAATTTCAAAGATTATTAGAAGAAAACGTACACAAGGGAAATATGCAAATATTCGAAAGAACTTAAGAAAAAGATTACAAATTGATTTGTTCGTTGGATAAAAGCCTTTCCAGCGATCAACAAAGCAATGGCTCCTACGGCACCGATTCCCTACTGGACTTACTTTATCGAAGGATACCTAAGCCTTACAGTACTTTACAAGTTTCCATTAGGAAGCAAACTACATTAGCGTATTAAAAGATAGGCCAGTCTCATCATTTATTTTATGTAGTTACATGAATGATTAAAAGTAATTGACATAATTACACTTTATATAACTAAACAACCTTTATGGATAATGAGACTCATGGATCTTGGGAAGAGTGGATGCAATATTATTCAGAAGAGGGAATGTAAAGAATCATTTGGCGTTGCCTTTCGCTTGAGAACAAACTGAACAGCCTATTATCGATAATACGATTTTTTAATTCTTATAACATGTTTGATGTTTCCTTTACTTTGAGCTTTAGAACGATCTAGTTTTGTTATTACAGTTTTTGATCCAATCCAATAATATCACTGCTTAAAATGTCAACACAAAAAACATGTTGAAATATTCTAACACGAACTATTACAGCTCGATTTACTTCTAGCTGAAAGACTTAAAAGTAAAGGTACGCCTTTAAGATCCTTTGATCTACTGTGACAGAGGATGTGAAGGGGTCACGTGGCTAGCATATTCTTATCTTGTTTTATTTCGAATAAGGGAAATAGCTTATCTTATCTTATATAATACAGACGTTACTTCAAAAAAAGAAGATGAATACGTCCTACGCGGCATGCATCTAGTTATGCATGATAATTAATTACTTCTGCCAAATCATTGGTTTTCCTGGCTGGCTCAGGCAACCCATTTCATGCTCTAATAGCACTAGGGAAGAAGCAGCATTTGTACAAATTTGTCCTAGTATATGGAACGAGGAATGTGCCTTTATCTTTGTGTCTTTCTGAGTATTTTATTAAATTTTGTTTTTGTATTTGAAGATTATTCACACCGTATGCTAGAAACCCATTCAGAGTTGTGTAGACTCAATGACATCTTTAAAATCCTAGTAACCTTCGGGATCTGAAATCGAGACCACTGGTCACCGCATTGAAAAGCCTTACATGAAATACTTCAAAATATATGATTACCAGAAATACTATTTGAAATTTGAAATATATGAGATGCTTAAACTATAGAAAACAAATTATTACTAAACAATAATTAGTATATAATGTTATGGTCAAGGTGTAGCTTCATGTAGAGTACACATTTCTAAATGTTCTTCTTTGCTGATAGGATTTTAAAATGGCGCAAGCCTTGAAATTGTTTTTTAATGTATTCAGATCGTCTGACTGCTGTACATACGGGTGGACATATGCACTGGACATCTGCAGCGATCACACAGTTCCATTAAAAATGTCCAGTCACGGAGTTGAATGCTGTCTTTTCACTCTGCGCCCAGCCCTGTGTTTGCCCGTCAGCTCCACTGCTCGCGTGCAGCCCTTGCATGATCCGCCGCAGTAGCTTTTGGAAGGAGCGATTGGGACAAGGGATGTGGTTGGGGGAGCGGTGGAGCGCTGGGTAAATGAGACATGGGTGGTGAGCTGCGTTAGGGTGGGGATCCCCCATTGATGACATGCTAATGAAGGGAACGGCTGATTAGAAAGGGGAAAAAAAGATTAGGTTTGAGAAAGAAACGGACGTGCGTGCATGTGTGTGTGTGTGTTTATATGTGTGTGTGTTTGGTGTAGAGACTCCACTGCGATGACTGTTTTATGTGCTGACCTGTGCGTTTGGCGGGGGTCAAAAGGATATAGAGTGAATCAAAGCACTGGAGATAGGTCCTTGAAGAATGACTTAAGCATCGCAAAGGCTATTGGAGAGGGGGGTATATCATAAGAATGCATTGCCCGAGGGCGTAGCGGCTGAGTGGTTTCCGAACCGAAGGGTCTTGGATCCCGTCCCAATGAAAACTGAGCCTTAAAATTTCGGGATTTTTAGGGCGCCCCTGAGTCCACGCAACTCTAATGGGTACCTGACATTAGCTGGAGAAAGTTAAAGGTAATTGATCTTTGTGCGGGCCACAAGGCACCCTCGTTAACCGTGGGCCACAGAAAAAGATGGTCTTTATTACATCTGTTCCATATATGGCAAGGTCTGAAAGAGGTACTTCACTTATCTGCTACGCCTGTGATGTCAAGACGTTCGTAATTCATGAAAGACGTTATAAAATGCGTAAAAAAAAAAAGTAATCAACAGTTGTTGTTTTTTAGAAATAAATGAAACTTAAATAATTTGTTGTATGCTGAAACCTTTACGTTCCATTGAAAGCTGTTTTATTGTTTAGCTTTGAGTTGCTTTGGAACATCCTAACTTTCAGTTGTATCTGTAGTTTTGGCTCCAAATAATAGTCCTAACTTTCAGTTGTATCTGTAGTTTTGGCTCCAAATAATAGTCCTAACTTTAGATTACGACATTGTCTGCTCATGTCTTGTTCCATGTGTAAAACTTAGTCTAGGCCTCGGGGTGTATATAAGCTTACAAACTTTGTTTTATACGATGAAGCGTGCTGGCCAAGAGGTAAATCGAGTGATTCAGAGTTGAGCGACTTTTTCTACGCGAATAATCAAATTGAACCCCTGAAGGATTGATGTGAACTTAACGTGAGCTCTTTCAATCGTGCAATAGCGGACATTGATTTAATCATCTTAATCAATTCATGAAATTCTTATCGATGGTCTTATGGATTGATCTCGTACAGAATACAAGCAAAAATCAATTATACATCTTTGAAACATTGTTTCTGTATGTGTTTGATTAAAAAAAAATCTACCTGTCAGCTTTGAAACGTCACGAGTGAAATCCTTCTATCTGAAGAACGGAGCTACGTCATGTCATTGAACTATACCTTTATACTCGTCTTACATTAAAATAAATACGCTTTGATTAGTATTATTTAATCAGAAACTTACCCACTTCAGCCGCACGGGCCTATTTTTTTAATTGACTACACTAGCCTATATTCTTGTATTTCACAATTATATCCTGGTGTTACCCCAATGTAATGGAGTGAAATCTGATCATTCTTCAATAATGAAATTATTTCAAACGGAAGAGTTTATAAAGTGTGAATCTTCAGTTCTAAAAGTAAAAAAAACAACCAAAAAAAAAAAGTTCATGAAGACTTCCTTTATTTCGTACAACGGATGCACCAAAACATGATAGCTATTTTCGTTATATATGACAAATCTCCATTCTCAATGTCTTGACATTCTTACCATAAACTTCTTCTTTACAAATACTCACTCTATTTATGGTTGTAAATGAGAGATTTAATTTATTCTGATTCAATCCATTTATCCTTTGGTATGCTTATATCATGCTGAAATAAAGCTTAACATATGAATTTATGTTTGTAATAGATCAGGTAACAAAACATAAAAAAATACTTTCTTAAAATCACAAAGCTTATAATAAGTGTAATTGTATCAATTAGTTTGGATCAGTCCTGTAATTACGTCCATAACTGACCTACTCATAATAAATCGGTGTGATTAGAAATATTTTTACCAATTATTTTTGTTTAGCTTTTAGCTTTTTCCATGCGCAATGATCCTATCGCTTGTCTTGACCAGTTGTGAAAGGGGGAGAAGAATGGAGTATCTTGGTGAATGTTTACATGATCGTTTTTTAAATGGATAAAAAATTCTCACTCAGGGCTCAAGTCATCATAGGGACTTAATTCAACTTATACCACAACATCTGAAAAGTAAGATTTCTTTCCCTTGCTCAAGATACCAAACAAAATAATATATTACCGATTGTTAATTAACTAATTGGCTAATTGTTTAAAATGATGTGTTGTCAGGTAACAGAAATAAGTGTGTGAAAATTTCAGCTTAATCCGAGATTGGGCGTGGGAGAAATAAGGTATACAAACTTTTTACCATACAGACAGACAGGTCTTATTGTACTAAGCTATTGTATATATATATAGGTCCATGGGCGTAGCCAGGGGGGGGGGGGTTGGGGTTCAAACCCCTCCCCCCCTCGAAATGAAATCCCCCCCCAGGGGGGGGATTGGAATTTAGTGACTGATGTTTTGCTTTGATTTTGTTTATTTTAGGTAAGAGTTGAATACTAAATAGCACAACAAAGGAGGTTTTGAGTTTAAAACCCCCCTACCAGGGGTTTTTGAGTTTAAAACCCCTACCGGGTGGGGGTGAGTTTAAACCCCCCTACCAGGGGTTTTCGCAGTTAAATACAAACGACACTCCCCCCAATTTCACGAGCACAGTTAAGGAAGATTTTGATTTTTAAACCCCCTCCAAAATTTACGATAAACCCCCTCTTAATTATGAAAAAAGAAAATTACTCACTCAAAATTCTATGAGCGTAGCCAAAGGGGTTTTGAGTTAACCCCCACCCCTTCTTCAGTAGGGTTTGAAGCTAAAAAATACCTCTCCAATACCCGGTATAAAAAAACGCAAATTACGCACTTAAAATATTATGAGCGTAGCTAAATGGGTTTTGACTCAGTTTTGAATTTAAACCTCCCTTCAGCGGGGTTTGAAGCTAAAAATACCCCTTCAATATGAAAAAAGCAAATTATGCACTCAAAATGTTATGAGCGTAGCTAAATGGATTTTGACTCAGTTTTGAGTTTAAACCCCCCTTTAGCGGTGTTTGAATGTGAAAAATTCCTCTTTAATATTAAAAACAAAGCAAATTATACACTCAACATGTTATGAGTGTATTCAAAGGGGTTTTGAGTTTAAACTCCCCTCCAGTGGAGTTTGAAGCTAAAAAATACATCTTCAATATAAAAAAAGAAAATTACACACTCAGAAATCTATGAGCGTAGTCATAGGGGTTTTGAGTTTAAACCCCCCGCAAGCGGGATTTGAAGCTAAAAAATAAATCTTCAATGTAAGAAAAAAACAAATTACGCACTCAAAATGTTATGGGATTGGATTAACAACAGAGGCATATGTGGCTGATTAGTATAAACTGCTTGGCTTTCTATCAAGAGGCCAGAGTTTGAATCCCCGACTTCAGTTGATTTATGTTTGCTGAGCGCTAAAAGGCATCACAAAAACCATCTCCCAGATACCCCCCCCCCTCCAACTGGCTCACAAGAGAATGGAACAATAAGCATGTTTATAGCATAAGCGTAGCGCTATACAAAAGTAATTTATGAAAAAAATGTGCAGCCACCAAGGGGACATCACCCATGTAGAGGGGCATCCACATTTTAAAAATAAATATTTAAAAAATATAAATATGAATATTAATTAAAGAAAATAACGAAATGGGATTTAATTAGCAAGTATTTTATTTCTTTCTTGACAACTATGAGATGCTTTTGGATGTAGGCCTATCATTGCTAAGTGCATTTATATTGATGCTAAATGACGGCATGAGTCTCCACAAAAATGCTGCCCTGTACTTTGACTTACAAAAATCTGGCACTAAAACTGCTATACTGGCACTACGGTCGAGCCACTGACCTAGTAAAATGTAGAATATTTACTAGATCTAGTCTCCGGGAATGTAGCGAGCATTCTGCTGCCCGGTCGAAAGCTGACTGTTCTAAAGAATGGCCCAAGGTGACAAGAGAGAGGGTCTGTGGCGAGCCTGACGAGGCGCCTAAAACATTTAATGTGGGAAGTGTCGTTGAGGAGACGAGCAGTCCGCCTCATCAGTTTGATTTTTATGGCCCAAGTCCCAGCAAGGGGCGCCATTTTTATTTCCCTTGTGGTGGCTCCCAGGATATTGTTATCGAGAGGTTTTGTGTTACGCGAGAATCACTTGTCTCCCCATTGACCAAATAATTTTCGTTGCTGCCTTGCATCTAAGAATCCTTGAAGTTTTTTTTTAAAATCCCACCATGCATTATGTCTGTTCTGGTGGCAATTATTGTAGCAAACGCTGTTCAGTCTAATTATTTATAAGCAACACGTACAAATGTTTAATTAATGCTGCACAGTTTTCTCACTCTTGTATTAGTTTAACACGTTTGCTAGGAGAAAAGCTGAACGCTAGCTTCATTCTTATTTAGCGTTCAAAGTAAAGCGTTTATTACAACGTAAACAGACTTCTATCAATATCGAAATATTCAACGTCATTCCCATTGTTTTAACTAGCACACATATACATGGAGCAATATAGAATCTAGCCTGTTGTCACAAACAAAGAAGACACTGAACGTGTTACCTAGCTCTGAAACTTATTTACACACGCACAAAATGCCCTAGAATAACGTCATCTAATGAACGTTTTGTTTTTCGTCTTGCTGAGAAAGGAGAACAATAAGCTTGCTATGTCACATTTTGGTGTCAAGAAATATTGAGGTTACACCTGACTCGTGAAATAATGTAAAGGAAACCCGATCATATTGTCGAGGCTTACAAAATAGAGATATAGAAAATAGAACAGTAAACAAAGCAGGACTGGATTTCATAGATGCCCTGGGCTGGATTTTAAATGAGCCCCCCCCCCCCATACCTTCAATGACAATTCACTTAATTATTGCTTGGATGATGACACATTACAGTTTGACTCAAGTACTTGCACATTTCTTTCCTTTTTTTTCTTTTCGTTTACATTGCATTCATTGAATTTTGACTTTGTGGTGTCCCCCACTTGGAGGGTGTCCCCCACTTGGAGGGTGTCCCCCACTTGGAGGGTGAGATCATAGGCGGCTGCAGTGCATGCTTTGCCTTAAATCAGGACCTGATACAACGCAAATATTCTGGAGGATCTTCATTCCTGGACTGTGCAGAAATGAAAAAAACAACAACTCGTATTCAGGTGGAATTTTCGATTGTTTTTATTTAGCCTGGCTAGTTGATCAACATTGTCACATTAGAGAGATGTTCAGAAAAAGTAGACCTAGATACAGTGATACTAATGTACAGATAAACCTTCTTTCAGGCGGAATGACTCAAAGAAATATATAAAAAAAAAAATTCTTACTTTTCCCACTAAAAGTGAACATGAAAAGTCGTCTCAGCGTCAATTATTGACATGCAGGGAAAGTTTTAAAAAAAAAGAAAGACGACGCATTAGACTTCAGACTCAGACAAACAAAAGACCCGTGAGAGATGAGCATGACTGATACAGACAGACACACCACTTATACAGACAGACACACCACTGATGACATACAAGGTCTCCCCCCAGCTAACAAAGAAGTCAGAAGTTGGCCCGGGACACTGTCAGAGACTATTACATTCAAACCATTCAACCTTAAACAACACAACAACAGGGGTACGCGACCCTTACAGAGTGAAAGATGAACACACAAAATAACGCCCAGGCTGATAGTTCATGTTTTTGTTTTTCTAGATAAATAACAAAAAAAAAGTGAAAGATTTTTTTGTACAAAGACTGACATTGGAGGTGTTCCATGGAGCTGGAGCCCCCCGCCGCTGCCAAAATATAGTACCAGTTATTTATTGTTATTCGTTACCGTTGACTTTTTCTAAAGTATTAAGACGCTCCCATCCCTTTTTTTTTCACGCCCACCTCTCCATTTCCGCCCCTTTTCTTGAATTTCTTCTCGCTACTACGGTCTTTCTTTCTCTTCTGTTAGTTCTCTCTTTCTCTTTCTTTTGAGTCTTTGACATGAAATAAATGGCGTTACGTTTACAGAGTATCTCACACTTGCTGCCATTATACTGAATTCAAGAACAGATAACTCATTTGTTGCTTTCAGCTTTTTTTGTAACGTGGGCTGTCTCGCCTGTTGTGTTGTCTAAAATTCCATCGCTTTTTGTTTCTTTGATCACGTCCAAGGGCAACACATTTCTCTTCCACGTAAGGGAGAGTAGAGGCCAAGCGAGAAAATGACCATCAAATTTAAAACAAAAATGCGCGTTTTATGAAACCGATCGCGAAATTCGAATTAGAGTAATCGCGCGAAGAAAATGTAGCGGGAATAATGGAGGGCAAAGTATAATAAGAAATGGAGAGAGAGGAGGATTGAGAGAGAAAAGAAGAGAGGAGTGTTCTAGAAAGAGAGGAAGAAAAGAAGAAGGAAACATAAAGTGTGAGGATTTAGATGGCGAGCAGAAGACAAAGAGGAGGGAGATGCTAGGGAGGGATAAAAGAGAGAAGAGGCAGAAAAAAATTTGAAAGAGGGAGTGATACAGAGGGAGGACTTGTGAGATAGGGGAAAAGAGAAAGAAGCGAGGAGGTAGCGAGATATATATATATAGAGAGAGGTTATGAGAGATATAATAGTAATCAGGGCTTTTTTTTGTGACGGTACGCACCGGTACGGCGTACCGGCACCTTTCTCTAGCCGTCTAATAATTGGACAAAACTAATAATTGGACAAAGCTAATAATTGGACAAAGCAAAATATTGTCTGAAGATTATTTTTTTCTCCAAACATTCACTAAAAGCGTCCCTAACCTGAAAGCTTTTACAACACGGTGTTGTTGGTCGGTCGTTGGCTTGTAGCTCCAAACAGCTAGTCCAACTAAACCGATGTAGGCGTATTATACTTTTACTAAATACACTTTAAATAACTTGAACAAACTTCTCTTGTGAACAAAAACTCAATATAACTTTTATAATAATATTCACACGTTTAACTTTAACTAAGATATAAATCTACTATAAATGACATAAACTGATATTTAAACTAAATCTAACTCATAACAATTGATGTATATCGCTGAGAAAAGAATTACTAGCTCGTTGGCTACACGGGGAAAACTCTAGTTTGACAGTTTTCATGTTTTCAGGTAAAAAAATTAAATAAATTTAAATTAGGCTAGAGAAGTAGATCTAGATCTAGATCCAACATCGATTTTGAAAGGACTATCGCGTTCGGGACTTTCCAAATGTAAGGTATTCTTGATTTAAGAGTTTAATAAATTAATGTTCAGGAGCATTTTGCGCACCGTCTTCTTGGTCTAGATCTAAAGGCCTATCATTGTAATATTATAAAGTGAAGTAGATCTATACATACGCTTAACCAGGATTCTTACTTGGGAGGAGAGAATAGGGGTAAAACATGTTCCATTGTGTTTTAACCCAACATTGGCGCTCTATAAGTTGTATAAAAGGGGAATAGCCTTTTTTTTTTTAAAAGTATTTTAACTGTTTTTCTTGTTTAGTACCAAAGCATACACTTGTGTTGAAAATAAAATGTCATTATTTGAGAAGTCCCGGAACAGGTTCCACCATGTTTTAGCCAAATTTTAGGAACGACTTCAGACAACCGGAACAGACCACACGATGGCACTTAGCAGGACACTGGTCAACTCGCACTAAAATTTTCTCAGCATGTCTTCCAGATTCTCCTAATTGCCCCACGCGCTAGTTGCCTCTCAAGAGACAAATGTCGTTCCCCCTCCCACGTTTTCTTTTTTCTCCCTTTTGCGTCTCTTCCCGAGCCTCTCCACGTGTTATTGTGTTTTTCTCGGCTCAGTAGTCTGTTCAATATTGTTCCCAGATTGTCTGGGAGAAGTCGCCACCAAAAGGCCGTGATGTCGCAAAAACTTAAATGGGTGTGCGCGAGTTATTCCGCCTGCATCTGAGCAATCCTTTTCCCCGGTGCCTAATTAGGCAGTCAGCTGTGGGTATAAATGGTAGGTTGGGTTGGGGCAAGGTTGCTACTCGTACAAATGGTAATATGGTGTGGAGATGGTGAAAAACAGATTGTGCAGTGACCTGTAGTCTTCTCCTGTAGTCTCATAACAGACTAGTTTCACTAGTGAAACCAGGAGCTCAGTTGTTGGTAGTGTGTAATAGTGAAGTGAAGGGTGAAGAGACAAGAGCCCAGTGTCTGTCCGCCCTTCCGTTGGAACAGAAGTGAAACTCAAAGGATACACGAAGTCTTCAATGCGTACATTACCTTCAGCCTCGTTTTCACAATCTCCACGAGAGGTCGCTCTGAAAAGACTTTAATAAATATCACTGCGTGACTTTTAACTTACTTTTAAGGGTCAGTGCATCAACTCGGTGCCTTTTGTAATTAACATATTCTATGTTGGAGAATGTTCAAGCATTCAATTCTACACCGACTTTTGAACCAAGTGTTAATAACACAACTTTTAGACTTGTTACATCTTACATCTTAACTTATTACATCTTACACATCTTAACTTGTTACATTATTGACACATCTTAACTTGTTACATTATAGACACATCTTAACTTTCTATATTATAGACACATCTTAACTTGTTACATTATTGACACATCTTAACTTGTTACATTATAGACACATCTTAACTTGTTACATTATAGACACATCTTAACTTTCTACATTATTGACACATCTTAACTTGTTACATTATAGATCCATCTTAACTTGTTACATTATTGACACATCTTAACTTGTTACATTATAGACACATCTTAACTTGTTACATTAAAGACACATCTTAACTTATTACATTATAGACACATCTTAACTTGATACAATATAGATACAGTGATACATCTTAAATTATTATATCTTTCATCTTAACATTGTAAGTCTTCTATCTTAACTTGTTGCATTATAGATACATCTTAAGTTGTTAAATTCTATATCTTAACATCTTAAATCTTACATCATAATATGTTATATTATAGTTACGTTGTCGCGGATGTATTTCTGTATGTGTGTATATGTGACGAGATGTTAATTAGTTAATATTTGGCTTGTTTATTTATGTCTAGGGGAAATTTTATTAATTTTATCCCGCTCACATATAAGATTTTGTACAGGCACACCGCAACTAACAGTAAGAACAGACCAATATTATACGTTTAAAAATAAAATAATTTAATAAATGAAAGTTTACAGGAGATAAATGATTAAATAAAATTATAATTAAGAAAATAAAAGAAGTAAAGATGCTAATATCTAAAATAACTGTTCATCATGGATTGCTAATTATTGAGTGATTGGAGGAGAAGAATGTTCCTATGTCTGCTACTTATTTTTCTTAGCTGCTAGCCCGTGGGTCGTCTTCTGGCGGTCGAAGGACTGGCACTCAGAAGGATGAGTCATCCGGCTCTGTCTTAGGACGTCGGCTCGGGATGTTCTCTATGCTATAGGCAAGCTGGCTCTAGGGTGAGGCCGCTGCCTGTTTAGCAATAGAGATGGTTGGTGCTGCAGACTAAGTTGTAGTGGGACGATCTCTCAGCTGTGATCTCTAGCTCGTAGAGAGCCGTGCTAACTCAACACCAATTTGTCTTCTGCTGCGAAGGTTGCTCTAATCTGTCGGCATTAGGCAATAACTATTGGGCAGTGGACAGTTTGGGCCGGGTACTGGGCAGATGATACTGGGCAGTATAGGGCACTGTGGACACTGGGCAATATGTTAAGGCCAAGGACAGTAGGCGATGCCTTCTTGCTAACAGGTATGTAATGGGGGGGGGGGTGTATCTGGTGTGGTCTGCCTCGGTTACAGCTTTCTATGGAGATCTGGTAGTTGTAGCAATCGTGCGTAGTAACCAGGGGTAGCAATCAGGGGTAGCAATCAGGGGTAGCAACCAGGGGTAGCAACCAGGCTGGGGATAAGAAAGACAATTAGGAACCTCCTAAAGGTATTGAGCAGGGATTCCCATATGCCTTGCAATCATTCAGATGTAGGCATTGGTATCAATCCCAATAAGGCATTTAAGACAATCATGTATAAAATCTTAAAGCATGCGTATAACTCAATAGCAAACAAAATACAGGTAAGATAACTACAGTAAATGTGTCATCATATAATGTAGGATGATACTAGCTAAGATTCATCCATTAAATGAGATTACGGCAATAAGTAATCAGTTACAGTAAAATGGGGAATGAGCATATTATATACTAAAGGATAAGATGAAAATAAAATATTAGGGATATGGCTACAGTAATAAGTGTTTGATATAGTTAATCAAAATTACATTCATCCAAGGAACTATAAGTTCACAAGGGTGGGAGACATAATAACATGTTTGAGGGATATACAACAGAAATGTGAAATGACTAATTTCACATGGGCTCTGTAAGTTTAGAGCACTGTGATCTAAGTTCTTAGACAGTACTTAGATTCACGAAAGGTTATTGTTTACATCCATCACTAAAATACAGGAATGGAGAAACATAACAAAATCATATATAATAACTATGGTTTCAAATGTAGACAACCATAGCGGCATTAGTATTACTATATGAAGATATAGTATCGACATAAAATAGTACAATGTACATACATAGTAAAGTCATAATGTAATGACGGGGAACGTGGTTGTGTACTAGTGTGTACTCACACATTCCTATGAGATAAAATGAGTATAGTAAAATGTTTACACTTACCCGTTTGTCCCTAATGAAATCTCACAACTAAACTTCCTAACAGAGGAGACTGTAAGAATCCTAGCGGGCCTAACTTGGAATGCTTTGGTCTCTCTATATATAGTTGGGGCATTTTGTTTAACGGGTGGGGAAGATAGCTAGCTGATTTTCTCACATGTATCTATGTACTGGGCATGTCAGGCGTCATGTCCGATTTATGGCCTGTACCGTGAGAGTAGGGACTAAGGTGAATATGCATTTGTCCAGCCCGATTGCAACGCTATTCTTAGAGCGATGCGTATTCTGCGGGGGGGGGGGGGGGGAGGGGGGAGAAATAGGTGTGAAAAGTTATTAGTCCGCAGCGCGTAGCGCAGGTGAAGCGAATATTGTGTGTGTGGGTCACCTGTCCAGCGGTCAAAAACTAAAAGTTAGCCCTGGAGAAGCTAGTTAATGTTTTATGTCGAGATTCGTCCCGTGAGAAACGTGCGAGGGGGGATAAATCCTACAAGAAATTAGTTATGGGTGGACAAGAAAATAATTGTTTAAGTTAAAAATTAAGTTTCTCACGGTTTGCTGGGAAAAACTAAAATGAACTTATGTATGCAAGTTTCGTATCGTCACATACCCACCCACTTAAAAAGTATTCGCAGAATACTATTAGTACTTGCATATAAGTTTCATTTGAGCTTTGTCGTTGTCCAGTCTAATTGTCCTAAGGGGAAAAAAAAATGAATCTGAATTCGAGGACCGGTTCGTAAGGGAGATTGGGCGTCCAGGTATCCGTTTTAAGTCTAATTTCGATCCCACCGTGGACTGTTGTGTTTGGGTGGAGAATAACGTGACCTGTGGTTGAGGTCAGGTTTGTTTGGGTACCTGTGCGTCCTACCTGAAGCAGTGGGGGGTGATGGGGAGGAGTTGCAACATGATGGACTGGGCGGGAATCGGTGGTGACTACCACCTTTGTGATTCCATGCAGGTATCATATTTATACGTGGGGGCCAAGATTGTTGACCATACCAACGCCGTCTGACACTGTCAATGCCAGGAATTAGGGGTTTAATTTCCTTAGTTCGGTTGAACTGAGGTGTTGAGTGATGGCGCCCAGTGTTTGACTGATTTGGGCCATCCTTCTGTCTAGTCGTTCTACCGACTGGCAGGGAAAAATATGGCTTCTTGACATTTCCTAATGGTACGTATTGGGAGCCAAGAATAAAGTCGTACACGGGTGACTCCATAACAGCGGCGTTTATGGTCCCGTGCACGTATCGACATTCTACATGAACCCTCGCTATGGGCAAGACCATTGGAGGTGTAGTTTTGTCGACGGTTTGGATCTCTACCGTTTCACCGGTGAGATCTGCCGAATCAATCAGCGCTTCCCTTATTATGGAAGTAAAAGAGCAGGCTGTATCAAACATGATATAAGTTTGAACGCCGTTTATTAGGGCCTGCTCTACACCTGGGGGTGATGTAGAGGGGTGTGGCGGTACACATGGGATTTGAGGGTCTACAGGGTTACCAGTCTTGAGCCGTCGAACGGTCGTCAGGGCCGATACGACGTGTGGGGCATGTTGTTGTTGAGTCCTCCTGTCGTCACGCGTGTTATGTGAGTCACGGTGAGGGGGGTGGTAGGAATTATTCTGGCGTGATTGATGGGGAGGGCGGTTCGACTGGTTGGATGGGTGTTGTGAAGGGACACGTGCCTGGTTGTTTTGATTTTGGTTGTGAGGTGTGGGCTGGGCAGGGGAGGTTTCGCTAGATTGTGGTTCTGTTACGGGTGTCTTAGCTTTCTGGTCTCGTCTGGCAGCTATGTATCGGTCTGCAGCAATTGCAATGTCAGAAGGGTCAGTCGCCTGTTGCTCATTGACATATATTCGAGTTTCCTGCGTTAGGCAGTCTCGAAGCTGCTCAGCCAGAATAAGGTTTCTAAGACCTTCAAATGTTTCGGGCATTTTGCTGAGGGCTAGCCATTTTCCGAGGTATTTGTCCAGCCTGTCGCAAAGATTGACATAAGTTTCTTTGCGCTCAAGGCGGGACCCTCGAAACTTCTTATGGTATGAATCAGAGGTTAGCTCAAATTGAACCAATAGTGCCTCTTTTAGGGCTTCAAAGTCCTCCCGTTGGTATGAGGGGAGCTTTGTGTAAGCCTCGTAAGCTTTGCCTCGAAGGCATTGCGCTAGTCTAAAACACCACCTATCCTTGGGCAAGCTATAATAGCGTGCCACCTCTTCGAATCGTGTTAAGTAAACCTCAACACTTTCGCTCTTCTCATCGAAGGGCTCGAAGGGGATGTTTGGTGAGCTACTTGAGGACCCTTGGCTGGAAGCTGGGCTAGCAGGCTGAGAATCGGCTACTGTGCGAGCCGTCTCATTCTCTTGAGCTATTCTAGCTCTTTCGGTTGCCTGTCTCTCCCGCTCCATGGCTAACTCGTGCTCATGTTTTTCTTTATCTTTGGCTAGCTCGTGCTCATTTTTCTCCCTCTCTATTGCTAACTCGAATTCTCGTCTCTCCCACTCATCCAACTTTTGTCGGATGTAGTCAGAGCGACTTGGACCCTCTAACTCTAACAATGCCGCTGTCTCTGTCAGTTCCTGTATTTTAAGTTTTCTGTCAGAGTCAGTCTTGGATCTAGTATTGCTGGCCATTATTTATGAGAGAAATGAATGGGGGACTAATAAGACTGAAAGGATGGATAGTACTTGAGAAAAAGAAATAGATGATGCCCGTATGAAACAACCACGTTGCCCGTAATAATAATATAATATTAAGCACAGTAATGCTACTTAAAATAACCACAAATAATAATATTATACAAAGTTGATATGTGATAACATCTAAAGTAAGATAGATATAATATAAAGACTCTAGTAACACTCTTCACTCCGTTTGCAATCCGTTACTTTAAGATAATGAAAGTATGTTAAATTTAGGAAAGTTCTACTGCTGTATGCCTGTGCCTGTCTAATATAGGATTCTAGTTTCAGATCCCGGACAGGCCCCCATTTATATGTGACGAGATGTTAATTAGTTAATATTTGGCTTGTTTATTTATGTCTAGGGGAAATTTTATTAATTTTATCCCGCTCACATATAAGATTTTGTACAGGCACACCGCAACTAACAGTAAGAACAGACCAATATTATACGTTTAAAAATAAAATAATTTAATAAATGAAAGTTTACAGGAGATAAATGATTAAATAAAATTATAATTAAGAAAATAAAAGAAGTAAAGATGCTAATATCTAAAATAACTGTTCATCATGGATTGCTAATTATTGAGTGATTGGAGGAGAAGAATGTTCCTATGTCTGCTACTTATTTTTCTTAGCTGCTAGCCCGTGGGTCGTCTTCTGGCGGTCGAAGGACTGGCACTCAGAAGGATGAGTCATCCGGCTCTGTCTTAGGACGTCGGCTCGGGATGTTCTCTATGCTATAGGCAAGCTGGCTCTAGGGTGAGGCCGCTGCCTGTTTAGCAATAGAGATGGTTGGTGCTGCAGACTAAGTTGTAGTGGGACGATCTCTCAGCTGTGATCTCTAGCTCGTAGAGAGCCGTGCTAACTCAACACCAATTTGTCTTCTGCTGCGAAGGTTGCTCTAATCTGTCGGCATTAGGCAATAACTATTGGGCAGTGGACAGTTTGGGCCGGGTACTGGGCAGATGATACTGGGCAGTATAGGGCACTGTGGACACTGGGCAATATGTTAAGGCCAAGGACAGTAGGCGATGCCTTCTTGCTAACAGGTATGTAATGGGGGGGGGGGTGTATCTGGTGTGGTCTGCCTCGGTTACAGCTTTCTATGGAGATCTGGTAGTTGTAGCAATCGTGCGTAGTAACCAGGGGTAGCAATCAGGGGTAGCAATCAGGGGTAGCAACCAGGGGTAGCAACCAGGCTGGGGATAAGAAAGACAATTAGGAACCTCCTAAAGGTATTGAGCAGGGATTCCCATATGCCTTGCAATCATTCAGATGTAGGCATTGGTATCAATCCCAATAAGGCATTTAAGACAATCATGTATAAAATCTTAAAGCATGCGTATAACTCAATAGCAAACAAAATACAGGTAAGATAACTACAGTAAATGTGTCATCATATAATGTAGGATGATACTAGCTAAGATTCATCCATTAAATGAGATTACGGCAATAAGTAATCAGTTACAGTAAAATGGGGAATGAGCATATTATATACTAAAGGATAAGATGAAAATAAAATATTAGGGATATGGCTACAGTAATAAGTGTTTGATATAGTTAATCAAAATTACATTCATCCAAGGAACTATAAGTTCACAAGGGTGGGAGACATAATAACATGTTTGAGGGATATACAACAGAAATGTGAAATGACTAATTTCACATGGGCTCTGTAAGTTTAGAGCACTGTGATCTAAGTTCTTAGACAGTACTTAGATTCACGAAAGGTTATTGTTTACATCCATCACTAAAATACAGGAATGGAGAAACATAACAAAATCATATATAATAACTATGGTTTCAAATGTAGACAACCATAGCGGCATTAGTATTACTATATGAAGATATAGTATCGACATAAAATAGTACAATGTACATACATAGTAAAGTCATAATGTAATGACGGGGAACGTGGTTGTGTACTAGTGTGTACTCACACATTCCTATGAGATAAAATGAGTATAGTAAAATGTTTACACTTACCCGTTTGTCCCTAATGAAATCTCACAACTAAACTTCCTAACAGAGGAGACTGTAAGAATCCTAGCGGGCCTAACTTGGAATGCTTTGGTCTCTCTATATATAGTTGGGGCATTTTGTTTAACGGGTGGGGAAGATAGCTAGCTGATTTTCTCACATGTATCTATGTACTGGGCATGTCAGGCGTCATGTCCGATTTATGGCCTGTACCGTGAGAGTAGGGACTAAGGTGAATATGCATTTGTCCAGCCCGATTGCAACGCTATTCTTAGAGCGATGCGTATTCTGCGGGGGGGGGGGGGGAGGGGGGAGAAATAGGTGTGAAAAGTTATTAGTCCGCAGCGCGTAGCGCAGGTGAAGCGAATATTGTGTGTGTGGGTCACCTGTCCAGCGGTCAAAAACTAAAAGTTAGCCCTGGAGAAGCTAGTTAATGTTTTATGTCGAGATTCGTCCCGTGAGAAACGTGCGAGGGGGGATAAATCCTACAAGAAATTAGTTATGGGTGGACAAGAAAATAATTGTTTAAGTTAAAAATTAAGTTTCTCACGGTTTGCTGGGAAAAACTAAAATGAACTTATGTATGCAAGTTTCGTATCGTCACAGTATAATCTATTTTTTTTTTACAGATATATGTCAGTTGAAATGTGTGCGCGAATGACCGGAAGTGTGTTAGTCTTAGAGAAAGAGAGAAGAAGAGACCAGCGTGTAATATGTGTCATGAAGTTTCTGTGTTTTGATCGAGTTGTTAAGTGTCTGATGTAATTACCACTGAACTCAGGGACACCTAGAACTGGAGAGACACTAAGTTAGGTTTCTAGAGAGCTATTGAAATAAAGATTTAGTAGAAAGCTGTAACATACGTCTTTCATTTTATTTTGTCACTTCGCATTTATTTTGGTCCACTTTATTGTAACCATAAATTTGTGTACTATTTCGTTATTGCTTCAATAAAAATATATCCGTTTTCGTTTCTATTAAAATGATACAAATATTCGTAACGCGTGGAGCGAACAAAAAGTAGAAAAGGACTAAAACAAATGTCCAATCTTCCATAAATTTGATTCAATGACCTCTTCACCCTTCAATCTCTTCCCATACATCCTTTGAACAACTCATTTGAATAAATCTTTTTTTTCCCTTGGAGTCTGTGGGAAGTAGAAGCAATGGGAGACAAATGTATTTCTCCTTTTTCTGGGAGGAACTCGTCATGGTTCCCAGTGAGGATCTGATGGGCATTGGCCCCTTCTATTCTGAGGGTCAAACATGTTCGGGTCACTTGAGAAATGACCACTGACAGCTGATTAATTGTTATCATTGTGAAAGCATTCGAAAACTTCCCTAATACAATGTACAGAACTAGAGCAAGAACTTTTTAGTCCTACAAACCTTTTGCTCGTTAAAATAAAACATTCATTCATACTCTTGGTACAATAATCATGGAAACTATTTCTATACCTAAGTCTAGATCTTAGTAAACCTTTCTGCAATTATTCGTTTCTTATTTAGCGTCATATTATGTTTATATTTCTTTATCGTTTCTGTTCTTATAAACCACAGATTAGAAAGGTATTGTCCACACTATTACATGGGAATATAACACTGGTTCTGATTTTCATCTTCAGGAACGTGCTTTGCCTCAATCTATTTTGCAATGTATGAGTCTGAAATTTTGCTTTAATCACGTTTGAATAGTTTATAATAAATGTAGTTGTGTGTGTGTGTTTTATTGGGGACATGAATGAGACAAACCTAGTTTCAATCTCTTAACAAAGCCCCTAAGTCTTCATAATTAATCAACTTAGTGTATAAATATTGAACTCACACTAGTACTGTTTAATTTGAATAAAGTGGAAAATCTCATTATGTTTACATAAAGTTATGTTTGCATAAAGTTTACAGATACGTGGACAAATGACCTTTTTAGTTGTTGTTATTATGAAGTCTTGTTGTTTTAAGGCACGTTCGTTGGGAAAGAAAAGCGATACATTATTGGAAATGAATTTGCTTGGTATAAATCTGTTATGACTGACCTTATTTTTAATCAGCATCAAGCAAAGGAATTGATTAATACTTTATAGCAGCAAACTACTTAAAATGTATGTACTCATGCAGGGCTCTCACCACTGCCGGACCCAAGAATACGCCAGTGTCTGTGGTCCCTATAGTTACGCCACTGTTTCCCTCATGTCCAGTCCTATAATTACACTAATTCATTTCGCTGATGAACTTTCCTTCTAATGTCCACATTTCCCATTGTCCGCTGACCCCCTACCCCATTCCTTGGTTTGCCCACAGATGGCCCAAACGTTGTCCGGCCGAGGACCTTTTTCCTCTCGTATTGTATAGATTCCTCGATGACCACTGCCCACGTGATTCAATAAAGAATTGTTTACGGAAGTCATTTATGACGTTTGTACAGATTACGGGAACACGGAGACGATCTGCTGTGGGAGTAAATCAAATTACAAACACACACGGCGGGAGTGAGTGGCAGCCTAGTATAAGTGTGTGTGTGTGTGTGTGTGTGAATGTGCAAATCATGTGTGTGAGGAGAGGGAGGGTTGCAAACCGTCGACTACACTATATGGGGATTAGGAACTCTGGGAATTGCATGCAGTGTGACTTCAAGTCTCGTGAACAATCGAAGGTCTCTCTTCAGACGAAACTGAAGAACTGCTCTGAAGAATTCAGAAGTAAATAGCAGGATGAGGACTCGCTTAATTGGTAGTGCCAGAGATGAGCTTATGTTTACGATGATAGTAATGTGATGAAGAATATGATTCTACTGACCAGTAAGAGGGCAATACTGCTGCAGGCTCAGTAGATCATAAGGACATTCTTCATCTGACAATAAAAAAAAGTAAGTAAACTTACCCTCACAGACCATGCGGTCTATAGGGCAGATGATGTAAAGGTCTTCTATTTCTTTGGCCTACGGTTAACTAGCAGGGTGTCATGTGACCAGCACAACGACCAATCGCCTTTACTTTTCCCCATCTAATGTCAGGTACCCAGTAGAGCTGTGCGAGTCAGAGGCGCACTAAAGATTCAGAAATGAAAAAAAAAACAGGATTTGAACCCGGGACCCTCCTTTTCGGAAGCCAACCGCTTTTCCACCCAGCCACTGCGCATCCCCGACTTTCAAAAAGCTATAGATGAATGGAAAGAGATGGTTGTCAGGTCATGCGTGGTGCCCCAATGGTTCAACAGACTAAGAGACACGTGAAGCTGGTTATGAAATTTACTTTCTTTGATGAATCTCGATGCTGGTAGTGCCAGAGATAGAGAATGAATGAATGTTTACCCTAACACAGAGATGAAGAACCAAGTCCTTCTATCCATCTGGATGTCAGAAGTGGTTGTCCTCGATAGCGATAGACTGACTTAGTTCTTATCATCCAGAAAAAAAAATATTTTCACCAAAATTTAAAGAAATTAATAAGAATGAATAACCAAATGCACGAGTAACATGTACATCCATGCATATCCACAAATATAATTGTAGACTTGTTGGAATGGACAAACTTGGATTTGATGTAATTCTGAAAATGAGAAAAAAATATGAAGCATACACGACCGAATGCACGGGCAACATGTACACCCATGCATATCCACAAATATAATTGTAGTCTTTCAGTAGGATATCTGAAACACAGTACAAGGGGAAATAATTGAATAAATTACCTAATGTGAGTTCTTCAGTCAGCTTGTGTCTGCTAAGTAAATGTATTTGTCTTATTTCACTTCCAATCTTCACATGACTCTCGGGGTAGCTGTGACGGTAAAAGCCATTAAAGGGTGATTGGCCTTGAAGACTGTATTGCGGGATTTCGAGAATGAAATAAGATTGATATCAATATGTACTAATTATGTTTGCTTTTATAATAACAACAGGGGTATACGTAGCAAAGAGTAAATTAAGGCTTTTAAAAATGAATCCATAGTCTCCAGGAAAAAAAATCTGAACCCCCTCCCTTTAGATTTTTTATTCACACACAAAAAATAATTAAATAAGTTGCCAATCTTTTCCTCCAAAACATTCCCCTTCACCCTTCTGGTCTTTCTCTTTCTCATGCTCTCTAATCTTTTTTTGCTCCTTGTTGTTTTTTTCTCTCTGTTTTTCTTCAATTTTTCTTTTTTCGCTCTATACTCTCTAACACACTCTATCCTCAATATTTTTCAAGCTCTCTCTCTCTCTCTCTCTCTCTCTGTCTCTCGGAATATGACGGGCGAAGATAGAACTGTTAGGGAAAAAAAAAGAAATAGTTTGCCCTTAAATAAACACGAGGTCATTCTAGTCATTTCGTGTGTAAACAGTGGACACAAACTGGACGCTGGAGTGCAGGCAGGTGGACGTGTGTGGACGGCTGGACACTCAAATAGTTGCCACAAATGGCAAGTATTTTTTTTTTTTGAATATTAAAAAAAATGGCTTCTCTTTTCGTCCTTGATGACCGGGTTCAAATAGATCTCCTTTTTTTTTTTTTTGTTGATTAGAAAGACTCAATGGAATGGACAAACTTGGATTGGATTTAATTCTGAAAAATATTCATTTATTTTGTTTACCCTGTCTTATAACAGAACATAAAATAACAACATATGCAAAGTATTTTAAAATTACAAACTAATCTACACATTCTCAAATTACTATTGTAAAACCATAGCTAATATTTGCCATTGGATGGTTGTGACATTATTCTTATCTTCTTATATAATACAGACGTTACTTCAAAAAAGAAGATGATTACGTCCTACGCGTCATGCATTTAGTCATGCATATTAACCAATGACTTAAATTCTGCCAAGTCACTGGTTTTCCTGGCTAGCTCAGGCAACCCATTCTATGCTCTAATAGCATTAGGGAAGAAGGAGTATTTGTACAAATTTGTCCTAGCATATGGAACGAGGAGTGTGCCTTTATCTTTGTGTCTTTCTGAGTATTTTATTAAATTTTGTTTTTGTATTTGAAGATTATGGTTCAGTGTTTTATGTATAATTGCTACTTTACTTTTGAGCCTTCTGTCCTGAAGGCTTTCTAAATTTAGTGATTTTACTAAAGGTGTTACTCTAGTCAAATGTGAATATTCGTTTGTTATGAATCTCACTGCTCTATTTTGTGTCTGTTCCAGTTTCTTAATGTTTTCTTGAGTTGAGGGGTCCCAGACAGAGGATGCATATTCTATTATTGGCCTAACCAAGGTTAAATAACATTTTAATTTTATGTATTTTTGGGTCTAGGCGTTTAGTTGTAGGCCTATACATCGTTTATCAATGCATTACATTTCCAATCTGACCTACTTACTGGCTCGAGCTCTTCAAAGACATACAGTTTATGTAGTACAGTTCATTTACACTAAAATAATAGTGTCCTCAATGTGCAATGTTTACATCTAAGTGAACTATCCCAATGTCACAACCTATAATAGTCAAGTGACTTAAAGCCATATTGTAAATTTTCAATACAACATGCTATTAGAAATAGTAAACTCTGTTCTTTTAGTAAGTAAACTTAACTGCCTCTGTCTAGAGCAGGATCCCAACTTTCTGTATTTGATTAGACTTGATCTGTTCTTTAAATAGTTAACACACTTATTTAATGTAAACTCCTTTTATACAATATAAATAAAATACAAGCGTGGTTTATTTTTTACCAATCTCATAGAAGCCGCACCTGCTAACTGGTGTAAATGTAAAAAAACGTAAGCTAAGACCCTTCTTCAGGGAACAGTACCAGGAAAAAGAAGAGGAGACAGACAGAGAATGGAAGACAACATAAAAGAATGGACTGGCCTGCCATTAGAAAAAGGTTCTATCCAAGGCGAAAGACAGAGAGGAATGGAAAAAGACGGTCGAAAAATCTTGTGTGGTGCCCCAACGGTTCTTCCCCTTAGATATTTTTTTCAAATTATTAAAAAAAAATATTTTGCTTGTTATTTATTGAAAACGCTCGTGGCAGGGGCATGTCGGGAGACTTAAATAAATGTATTTGGAGGGGACTGGGGGGGGATATAAAACAATGGAAAGAAATACAAATGTTTATGAAGTTTTATTTTTAAAACCCATATCATGAGATCCTATCGAAAATGGGGTGGGGGGTGGCATTTCCTCACTATCTCTCTATAACACGACAAGAGAGATCTTTGATTTTCAATTCTTCCTTTGGGCGCTCAGCAAACACAACTCTGCTCGAGTCAAAGCCATTCAAATTTCAATTTTAAAATCCTGGTTGAAATATGGATTCAAACTTCCATCCTCTTGTTAGCTAACCAAACCTCACACCGAAACATCCTACTCTTCTTAAAATAAATACTTTCCACAAATGTTTCCCAATAGAAGCCTTTATCTTGATTATTTAGTAGGCGATGTATTCAGTCTGATAGTTTAATGTATACTATCTGCTGGCTTCAATTTAAATACTTTAACTGCCAATAGAAATGTCGCCAACAGCCGGAGGCAGTTAATGTCGAGGATTATCATTTTGCAAGATAGGAACAATCCTTGTCAGAAAGTTCTTTGAGTTTGATAACTAACCAACCTTCGTGGCTTCAAAGAACTAACATGTGACATAAAGAGGACTAGCTGGTCAGAGTGAGCTTTTATAACAAGATCACTCCCCATTCTTTCCATGACAATAGTCTTATTACAGTGGCCGTCGTTCTCCGCCTAGAGGGGGTCCTACGGACTGCATTCACTGCACTAGGAGGTCACCCTTTTTGGTCAGTCTGCGAAAAACTGTTATTTTAGATGGGCTTTGTTTCCGTCCTCTTGACCGTGATAATAACATAGGGGGCCCCCAGGCTTACAGGGGCGTGCGTGTGAGTGTGTTAGTATAGGCCATAGGGGGGTAACGAGGGTTTGAAATAAAAACTAAAATATTCAAGAGGAGATAATTTCGATGAAAGTGAGCAGACGCCTCGGTATCAGCTAATGAAGATAGCTCGTGATTGGAACGACTATTCGAGAGAAACAATGAAACCGATGACGATAAACGCTTTGGGTATTGATCCTCTGGTCACGGCTGCTCAGTTAACGGTGCATAACGCTCAACACAATGAGAGCTGACCAACTGAGAAGGGAACCAAAAAAATGGTCACTTCAGAATTTTGCTAAAAATGCCCTAGGCAACAGAAAGAATGAGATTGTCTCTTCCCCTCTTGCATAAAGAGCTCTTTGGAAATTGTAATTTCAAAAATATTTCGGAACTATTCAAAACTTGTTTAAAGTAAAAGGGAAAAAAAGAACAATGAAATATTTGTAAAAAATTTTATGTTGAGTGAAAATTTTTAAACTGTCTAGAATATTGTTATGTATTTCTGAATCTTCTGGCTAACTGTATTAGTAGGCACACAAATAAAAACACTGCAAAGAACTTGACGACTCAACTTTCAGCTTCATATAACTTTATTGACTATTAACTCTAACAATTCGCCATGTAGCGTAGAAGACTACAATATCTGACAGTTTATAGTTAGCTATACTTCGTTGCAATTCATCTCTTGTCAACTTGCATCGAGCCGTATTCCACAGAACAGACCAACGACACACTTCCCAGTGTCGCTCCAGGTCTCACAAAGCTGAACCAAGTCGTACTCAAGTCTACCGAATCAGAGCCGCACACGTCTTACATCGACTGTATCGACTGTAACGGCTCAAGTCCACTGTAGTTCGCTGTATAGACTTTAACGACAGTAGTCCACTCCAGTTAACTCTACCCTAGTTAACTTGCATCGAGTCGTACACATCTCTCTTCTACTGTCTCGCACAGTAGACAACAGTAACGACGATTCTACCTATGACTTCCTACGACTCCATACGACTGACTCACATTAACTCTCTGGCTTATATAGAGTCCCTAATCGCTCCTCCAAATTTGCACAAACAGTGCTAGTATCTTCTGGAACAACACGCGAGGAAACGTCACATCCTGTCTTTATTTATACATGTAGATTCCAGAAAACACCCGCTGCAGTGTCATCAAGCCGAGGTCACTATCTGTCACTGTTCATTAGTAAGAGATCACCTTAGCTTATCTTAGCTTATCCTAGATATTATCAAAAACAGACGTTACTTCAAAAAAGAAGACGATTACGTTGTTCGTGTGTCTATCTAGTCAAGCATGTTAATCAATGACTTAAACTTTAAACTCATTCCGTGCTCTAATAGTACTAGGGACGAAGGAGTATATGTATACATTCTTACTAGCATACGAAATAAGGGATCTGCCTTTATCTGTGTCTTTCTGAGCAATTTATTTGGCTTTATGTTGTACTTTAAATTCAGTGTCTTATTTTATTCTTTCATTGTACCATTGCTGTTATACGGTGTAGTCTTTTATCCCGGAACGTTTCAATATTTAATATGTTAAAATCTTACTCTATTCAAATGTGAATATATGTTTTTATATAGATCACAAGGTCTAAAAGAGGAAATTTACTTTATAAATACATAAATAAATAAATATATAAATATGTATATTAGAATGTAAGGAGTATGTTTGTATGTCCCGCATAGAAATCATAACCGTTTTTATATATTTATAATTGTATATATATATATAATTGTTTCCCCTGGTTCAAAGGAAAGTACCCAGGCAGATCTCACATAATAGCTCTGCAGGGGTGACGAGAGTTCTTGTCAAGCCACAGTACACCAGGTATGTCAACTATGCGGCTCGCGGGCTGTGCGACTTTCTTTATGAGCACAGAACCGGCACGCTACGAGAATTATGTATTAGCTAATTAACAGAAAAATCAAGTTTTTTTGTTGTTTTTTTTCATTTTAAAATAAGTAACTTTAATATTGATGTTTGTTTAAAGAAAATTTGAAGTCAATGAAAAGATAGAATATTTTTTCCAGTTTGGGGGGGGGGGGGAATTTAAAAAGAACAACAACAATTATTTAGAAAGTACAAAAAAAGTTTTACAAGATTGCAAATCACGTCCATGTGTCACAAACTCAAATGAGGCCCAAACCAAAGTTCCGACCATATAGTTAAAACAAAAAAACAAACAGTTTGAATTCAGAAGATTGACATTCAAAACATTAAAAAAATATTATTTATATTATTATTATGTTGTGTGGCTTAAATTTCATTTAGGTTTCTTTATTTTGTAACAAATATTCTTTCTGTTTGAAACATAGATAGTGTGGTATCCAGTGAATAAATTCTAATGTCCAAGACTTTAAAGATAAAATAATGAAACTCGTCTACTTCATGTAGTTCAATAAAAATACAAAAAACAACTGAAAAAAAAAACTTCATATTCTGTGTTCATTCAAACATTTTTGTCTTTCAAACGCATTTCATTAATTACTTTCCCACCGAATCAGGGGCGTAGCTAGGAATTTTCCATCATTTTGGAGGCCCGGGGGCTTGAATTCTTTGGGGGCCCCTGCATTTTGCGTATTATTTAATATTTATTGTAAAAAAATACTAATCCCAGGGGGGATTTTCAAATTCTCTCACTCCCTCACTCCCACTCTCCTCCCTCCACCCTAGCTACGCCACTGCACTGAAGTTCTTTACTGAATTTAAATATGGCTAGAGAAAAAAATATAAATATGTTAAAACATTGTAAGTTTTTTTAAAGGAACTACAAACACAGCGACAGAACACACAACAACACACACACAGATACACACACACACACACAAACATGGTCATCTTTTTAAATTCATGAAAGTAACTTTTTTTTTTTTATTTGAAGTCGTTGTGAATCTAAACCCACGACCTAACAGTTTTGCCTCTTTGACTCACTGAGATTTTTAGTCTTTAGTTTGTCGGAAATTCAAACAACAATAGTACGAGTCAAAATGTTCAGTTCCTCTGTTTCATTTTCAATCCTATCACCTCACGGCATCGCTACTAAACCCTCATAAAGTTAAACTTTCGCATCATCCCAGATGTCAGAGGACAAAGCCGGAGATAGGCCGTGTATGACAAGCCGATGACGGGCGAGGCTCCAAACGTGTAGACGCACGCCCGTCGCCTCAATAGTTGAATATATCATTACCACGTCGAGGGCTCAGCCAGGGACGCTGAGGCTCACGGGGGGCGTAGGACACCCCCTTTAAACATATATTTAGCGAACGTTTAAAGCGTTCAATGTTTCCAAACTTTGTGGTAATTGTTGCTTTCAGAGCGAGCAAAACTAGCCAACTGTTGAGAACAGGTGGGTCTTTGAGGGCTGACTGACGACAGATGGGTGCTGAAGGAAGACGAGGAACCAAACCATAGTGTAAATAACACAGTCAACTAAAAACTGCTGAGATCAGTGAGAGAGACAATTCAAGGGCGTTAATATGATCAACATTATATATATATATATATATATACAATTTAATTAACGACAAGTAGTATACATTTTAAAAAATAAAACAACTCCAGCATTACGCATATTTAATTTCCTTTGCATAGGTTTAAAAAAAAAGGACAGGAAAGAATATTGTTAACAATGAGGAAAGTGCGAACTAATTATTAGTAGTAATTAAAAATATGCAGTAAGGTTCTTAAAATGTTTTGATTACTTTTAAAAACATTATTTTGTATGTTGCCTCTTTTTTCTTGTGCCATCAAAATCAAATTTCAACACAGATACTCTGCACTTTAAAGCACACGCACACACAAAGCCATACACACACCCCTTGTTTTATTCTCTAGTGATTTAAATAGGTGGTCACAAGGAAAGGGCCCTACAATTTAGCATTGTCCAGCTCTTCTCGCAACTGACCATCCCGACAGCGAGATAAAATCAGATAAGAGCCTAATGACCGGTTTCCCTACCGCTTTCTTTACAAAATGTGTTTTAGCTACCTTCGACGTCTGGTCCCCCAGATGTAATCGCCAACAATTTAGCCGAGTCTTTGTTTGTTTCGTTGTCTTTCAAACCATTCTTCCTTTTTTTTCCTCTCTCTCTCTCTCTCGCCATCCTTGGATATTGAAAAAGTTGAAGCTGTTTCGTTGATCGTAAAGATGAGGTGAAGTGATAGAGGCTCCTTAGTTGATCTTCTGCTGGGAAGACAGTCTTTACGACTTCCTTCATTAGAAGATGTCGGGACAAGGGAGTTAAGCAATCGACTGAGATCTTCGTCCTTTTAACTTCCGGTGCTAGATTGATATTCTTTTTCAAAGCATCTGAAGAGGTTTGGAGCTAATTTATAGAGCCCACTCGTAGCGGATTTATGGAAGCTTTAAATCTTCAATTAAAACCTCGAGGCTGAGCCAAACATATTTAAAAGAAAATTTGGGAGATTAGGCTCTTCCTTATATATTTTTAGTTTTTTCGGAGCCCATTAAAGAATTTCATAGCATTTTTTGTACATTCACTATTTAGCAATTTTATATTACAGTAATTGAAAAAGACCGTCAATTTTGTCCTTTTGGTGAATATAAACTCTGTGATGTTAAATTATTTTTTTTTAGGTATGTTGAAACTATTTAACTATGCTTAAAAAGAATACAGGTAAACAAGTCATTCCATTTTTGTAACATTTGAAAAAGTGCCATATAACTAGTTCAAACATATGCAGGGCCGGTTTGACCGCTTGTCGAATTTGGGCCCCGAGCCTGGCTAGGGCCCAGCAATATTAAATTTATCATAACACTATCAGCCATATCTCTCCATTGAATTCCCCCCCCCCACCCCACCACCACCACCTTTCGTAAGACAGGCTCTGATTACGAATGCTTAGTATTAATCGCCGTGTGAAGTTAATTAATAACATTTGATACTCATTGATGAAATCTATTTAAGTGATTTTCTGATAGATTTAGTTTACAATTTTATTTCATAAAATGTTTTTCTTTTTGAAAATATTTTCAAATTTGATAAAATCTATAGATAGATCAACCTTTTTTTTTTAATTTAATGTTTGTATATCTGAAAGACAAAATTATTGAAGATGTAATCACTTTTAAAAGGAGAAGTTTTCTGCCCTGGTCTATGTTTATTTCTGAGACAATTATATTATTGTCATAACAACATGGGCATCTCAATATCACAATCATATCAAAGTTACATAAGAGAGCAGAATTATTGGATGGCGTAACAACTAGGTGTTCTGGTTTATCATATTAGATCTACACTAGATCACTAATTTCATAATTTTATTATTACTAGTTTTTAGTATGCCATGCAAAACAACAAACATACAGAATTGTATACCCTGCCTAATAGAATGCCTACATTTCCAAAGTTATGTGCAATTTTAAAACCTACTATATATAAATTGTGTCCAATGTGCTTACTCTATATTTACAATTGCAGTTTTTTAGTTATTTGTACAGGAATTACTTCTTTCTTGTCTATTATTCAGAATGAGCATTTAAAAATGGGTAACTCATTTGTAACCCACTCCTCTTTCTCTTTATTGTTATAAAAAAGTAAAGTAAAGTTTCCCCTTTCAGACCTTTGCGGTCTATGGGCAGATGATGTTAAAGGTCATCTGTTTCTTTAGCAAACGGTTAACGAGCAGGGTGTCATGTGGCCATCACAACGACCTACCGCCTTGACTTTCCCGACTAAAATTCAGGCACCTATTAGAGTTGGGTGAACTCAGGGGCGCTCTAAAAAATCCCGAAATTCAAAATCCCACTCTTCACCGAGATTCGAACCTAGGTCCCCAGGTTCGGAAGCCAAGCTCTTAACCACTCAGCCACCGCGCCCCCTTTATTGTTATAGTTTTCATATCAATTATTCTTGTTAGAGGTCTACACCCATAAAGTCCACCCCCCCCCCTTTTTTTTTTATATTTCCACCAGAAAATCATTAAATCTTTACTTTTCTTTTCCTATTCATATGACATTTTTAATATTTCATTTCTTAGGGGGGACAATTTTATACGAGCTTTTATTTGAAACTAAACACCGTAACATGTGTCGCTGACTACAGCCAACGAGCGTCCAGTTGATCTTTGTGGTCAGTTAAATGATCGTCAGATTGATTCAAACTGTCAGCTAATAGATATTTAATAAAGAAAGTCTGTTATAATTCAGCCTTGTCATTTTTTTTTTTACATCCCCATGTGGTCAGTTGTCGTTGATATTTTTTTTTGGGGGGGGGGCTTGTTTCTTTCAGATTGACAACTAAATCCAAATTACACCCGTCATTTTCCAGCGTGCGGTCCAGTCAGCTGTCGTCTGACCACGAGTATCCATTTCGCAAAACAACCGCCCTCAAGGGCTCCCTTTCTTTACTTTCACGTGTGCCCCTATAGTCGAGCACTCCGGGTCTTCACCTCCCCCCCCCTCCACACTAGGCTCGGTATTTAACAGGTAGACATGAATGTCCCGGGTCAACAGGTGGTAAGTAGGACACAGAGTGTCAGTTTACATATGTCACCCAACTGACGCGAGACTCACACTGACTCTATGGCTTCCCGAGCTGTTGAAAGTAACAGTTCTCAAAAGGGTAGGTGTCGGACGCCACGCCCCCCCCCCACCCGTTACCCATCTTGGTTCAGCAGGTGACAAGTTCGAGTATATTATCCTAGAGTTTCAAAAAAAAAGAGGGAAAGGTTTCATTTAAAAGAAAGTTTCCGAAAAAAAAAATTGAAGTGTCAGATAGTAGTAGAGAAAAGGAGCCACATGGAGCTTCAAGTAGGCAGCATGAGGCATAAAAGAAGACCTGATTACTTGGTGGTATTACAGGGGAAAGTGTGCTACAATAAGCTATCATGCTGTTTAAATTTAACCATTTCTCTACAAAAATAAATAAAATAAAATAAAGATAATAATATAAGGGAGTTTGTGTTAACTCGTTGGCGAGCCCTGTGGGTCTGTCGTGCTCATAATGACTAAACCTATTTACTCACAGATGGGTAAAAGATAAAGTCTCAGATTAGTAGGCACTACTTGGACAATTTCCTTCAGAAATGTAGATTATTACTTCCATGCCCAAACCTGCAAGGCTGCAGGGGCTGACAAGACAAAGAGCAGGGTTCAAACTCGGGCCCATTGTGACGAGAGTTGCAAGACGATAACTTTCGTTTCGCTTCAATAGGTGAATCGTACTTTTTTAAACGTTGTGTTTATAATCACAACGAAACTATTTATTCAATGTTAATTATTATCATAATCTATAATCTACACTAAACAGTCGTTCAAGCCCTAAACACTCAGCAAGCTCTAAAACATTTAAATAAAATGCAATTTGTAAACCTTGAAAACGAAACAATTTCTTAAAACCTTGAAACTATTTCTTAAACACTATGTAATATTAAAACTATTTCTTCATTAAAGCCAAAAAGTAGAGAAATAAGATTCATAGTGAGACATTTGATTAAATCAATGACTTTTATCATTCCACTAGGTTCTCTCTCTCTATTTATTTATGTCTATATCGTTTCTCCTTTAATCTGCCTAGAGATTCTGTCACAACGTAAAAAACCTGTAATTAGCATTTTATTCAACCATCCTTAATGAATGCAGAATCCGTAGAAACTTGCCTACCAACGATCCAGTGTCGTTGCAGATAGGGTCTACTATTGTGACTATTGTTTTCCAGTAAATCTTGGTTAGAGCATCCACACTGCAAGAAGCAAGGTTGTACAATGTGTGAGCAGCCGTAGCTTACGTTTAATTGTAGGTAACTTCCGGATTCTCTTGGTCAACTCTACCCCCAACTGACCATAACTCCACATTCAGGTAATGTTTTCATAAGGACAAATGTACTGGTCTGGATTGAAAGATTGCATTGATTTAGATGGGTTTAAGGTTAGCACAAGGATTGGGATGTGCAGCAGACAAGGTTTCTTATTCTGGAATTTTCTTAATTGTAGCTAGCGTTTTGCTGGGTTTTTTTAAATTCAGTAGTTCAAAAAGTTTTACATTGTCAAAAACAAAGACATTTGCTTTTCAGTACATTGCCAACAACACATAAGACAAAACGCAAATTCTCGGTTTACACAAGAAATAAGGCTAACATTGTTCCAAAACTGTCCAAACTTGACGATCCCTAAGTTGTCCATTGCCCTCTGTTGTAGACACATGTACACGAACGAACTCCTTCACATGTTGTTGTTTTTTTCCGGTAGGATCTATTTTTTTTTTTTTTAAAGGAAACCTCAGAATTTGCGCTATTCAGTTTTAGCTTTAACATCATAGGAATCCTTGGGCCTTAGGCCTGTTTTCTTTGCCTCTTTTTTGGGCTTTATGTGCCTCTTTTATGGGCCATCTTGCCTCTTTTGTGGGCTTTTTTTTTCTTTTTAATATGTTTTTATTTGTAAGTTATCATAATTCACAAGTATTAAATCATAAACAATTGAAAAGTGATTAACCTAAAAATATAATGATAGTAATAGAAATATTATTTAATATCAAAGACATACTACCTAACCAATGAACCCCCTAAAGACAGAAAAATGATACAAGTATCCTCTACTCCAGAACAATCAACACAATATCAGATATCCCTGACCCCCAACACCCTATTTCTGGAAAACTACATGAGCATTGTACAGGTATATGAAAATCAAACTAGATAATTCTCTACCCTAAAGTCCATTATTTTCCTAAATGTTAATTCCAAGTGATTAGGATCAAACACCTTATTATTATGTAGACATTTGAGCCAGCTAGCCCAAACAAGATTCCTGTATTCGGAAACAATAATCAAGTTAAAGTTATGTATCATTTTATTTTTTAGTTTTGGCAGCTTGTTTAAAATAATAGACAAGTTAACATTTACATAATTGCCACAGTTTGCTTCCAATAGGTCCTTTACAGTACTTCTAACTTGAAGGAATAATGGACATTCCAAATACATATGTTTCTCCTTATCAGCATTTTCAAGGTGGCATAATATACATTCACAGTAGGATCTAACTTTACTTTCAAGTATGACTAAGTATGGCAATATTAAATTGTCAATGTTTGATTTTATTAGTTTGTTTTATTTAAACTTAAAATGTGGTGCACATAATCTGCATTATATTTATGATATTGTTTTTAAATAAAACATTTTTTGCCTCAATACTGCAGAAAATTACAATGTTAAGGAGCATTGTACATTTCAAAAGTAGAATCACAAAACACATCAACAAATACTTACTGTTTTTTTTTTTTTTTTTTGTTATTGACCAGTGCAATCAACTTCATAAAAAATTTGTTTGAATCACTAGTTATATATTTTCAGCCTGAGTCAGCTACAAGAAATAATTCGGAAAAATATAACAATCAAGCTGAAACAATCGCAAGTCACAATCAAACTTCAGTTAATTTCTGAAACACTATAAGTTAGTGATGTCTGGGTCTTTATCGATACTAAATATCTTTTTTATATTCCATTTGAGCTGTGGATTATTGGGGCCCTAAGGATTTAGAATAAGAACAGTAAGATAACATGGGCTCTAAACTTGTATAAATCTTTTTTTAAAAATGTCATCTCTATGTTCAGAGTATCATAATTATTTCGTGGATATCTCAAGCTGCTAAAAGGGGGCATGATGGCTGAGAAGGTAGAACACTTGTTTTCCAAACTTATAGGTCTCGGGTTCAAATCCTGGTGAATATTTATCATCTTCAGGACTTTATCTGCCTCCATTATAAATGGTTTGTGTCCTGGCATCTCAATGTCCAGTTCGGCAAGTATTTGGTTGACATTGTCGTCCAGCCTGGGTGATGGATATCAAGATCTTTAGGTGTCATGTTTCAAGTAGTAGGCTAGTGGTCAGACAAGATGCCGGAGGAGTTGAACAAGTAAGTCGTCATCAGTTGTAAAATCTTCTAGAGGCGGAGACATGTGCTAGACAGGAGAACTATTGAAAAAAAAATCAAACTAATTTAGTTAGTGGAGGGAGAGGGGAGACACAGGTAATAGTCCAGCCCAATGGAACTGAGCGTCTGTGACTTAACTATGCACTGCGGACAGGAATTTACGAGGGCCGGATAGCACTGCACCAAACATAATCCGCTGGACGTAATATGGGCGCCATTGGTCTCTATAGAGTATGTATTCGAATCAGTCGATTAAGAAAGCGTGCGTTAATTTATATGGTACTGAAGACCTAAACATGACCTACTTAATTTACTACGTCTTAGGAAGACGAAGAGATTATTAGCTTTAAGTTGACCCTTATTTTTACTTAATTGTTTGTTTTATTTTAATTGTTTCCGGTGTTGCTTTAGAATTAAATTATTTCTTCTTACCAAAATTTTCAACACATCGGTGGGGGGGGGGCGGTGACCAGGGTTCGAACTAAGACCATTGGATTACAGTCTATACGGTTCTTCGATAACTTTTTTTTTTGCTCAGAGATAACGGACAAAGAACAAGTTGGGCTACATTTTCTGTGACACAGTTAGAACAGGCCTGATTTTACATGGCGTCTTTCAGTGATTCATTAAGAGAAGTAACTCTATTTGATTTATATCATATACAGACTTCAGCAGATTATAGAATGCTTATATTCCTTTACAATGGTGATTAACAAATTTAAGTCATTACTACACACTTAAGTAGTGATTTATTATTTATAAATAAATCATTACTTTGTCGTGTGGATATGATGAAGGTAAAAAAAAAAATGTGATCTATTAAATAATATTTTATTTCATTTGGTAGATCTACATTCTTTTTCTACATAATTGTCAGACACAGTGATTGCTTGTAACTTGTAACTCTACATTGTTGCTTGTAACTTGTAACGGGCTTCAATTTTTACTTTTTTTTTAAAAAAATATGCTCTTTTATTTTCTTTTTATTTGACCTTTTTCCTTTTCTGAACTAAATAAACTAGTTTTTTTTTTTTTTTTTACTGCTGTAGACTGACATGTTTATATCTCATTAATTTACTTGTACGAAAATACAACCTAATAAAATACTCTAAAAACAAAAGTGCACATTTCTTGTTCCATATGGCATATTCGAAGTCAAATTCACACAAGGGCTTTTTTTTTCTTAGTGTCATTAGAGCATTAACGGGTTGCCTGAATCAGCCAGGAAAACCAATGACTTAGTTGTGTTTGCCTCTAATTAACATGCATGACTAAATTATCACATGGATAGGAATAGAACGTAATTAAACAAAAGTCGGTAACTTATAATATTATGGTAAACAAATAACCATGTTGCAAAACTTAACACTGTTAATAAATCACAAGAAAGTGAAATATAAGGCCGTGGTTTGACTACTGGTTTGACAGAGCCCTGTGTCTACATACCAGAGCAGCAGGTTAGCGGTCATTTCATGACTTTTGTACGGCGGCAAACTGACACCTATAGAAAACTAGTCAAGTGGAAGCAACTTGTTCGCCTGAGTGACCAACATGGCGATGAAATTGGACAACGGGAAAGACCAAATTGAGCCATAGAGTTAATAGCTCGGACTTCACTGTCTTTCGAGATGTCAAAAAGATCTTCTGTAGCAAGAGTCTGTTAAGGAGTCTGCTGTAGGGAAAGGTTATATGCGAAATTTGTACCGGAACTTGCAATAAACTTGCTACAGAAAACAACTTATCATTCCCATCATACATCGGCGTTGAGGAAATGAAACTTTTCGTTAGATCCATGTTCGCAATTTTTCTCTAAAAAATAATACATAGAGAGTCCAGTGCGAGGCCCAAACCAATCAAAGGTCCTAGGCTGTCTAGAGCGGCTGTGGCTTCTAAATCAGGTTTCCCGGGTTCGAGCACTGGTGAAGATTGGGATTTTAAATTTCTGGATCTTTGGGCGTCCCTGAGTCCACCCAGCTCTAATGGGTACCTGACATTAGTTGGGAAAAAGAAAAGGCGGTTGGTCGGTTTGCTGGTCACAGGACACCCTCATAAATTTAACCGTAGGACACAGAAACAGATGACCTTTACATCATCTGCCCCATAGATCATAAAATAGGCGGCTGCCTAATTTGTCTATGCCCAAGGCCGGCCCTGTCCACAAAAGAGATTAGAGCATAGTGGACGATGTACTAAAGGAAGACAGAATAGGTAAATAAACAAAATAATAATAAAACTTGTGCTTTTATTGCCTATAATATTAGAAAGATAAATTGTGTGTTTGCATCAATGAAGACTTACAAGCTAAACAAAAGAATAATAATACTAAAATTTGTGACTTGTAAATGATTATTTTAAATATTTTTGTTTTGGCTGATAACTCAAGAATTTTGTTTAAAATGAGTTGGAGAAAAAAAAAAGAAGGAGTCAACATGCAAGGCACTTGCTCTAATAAATGTACTAGTTATTAAATAAAAATACCAACTAGATAGAAATATTTAGATCTATATCTAAACATACGAGTGTAGATCTATGTATGAATGTGTGAGTGTTTTTATTGACAGTCAACCCAGAGTCTCTGATCACTCATCTCTAATCTTCCCCTAGAGGGCGCTGCTCCCAAGGGCTCCGCGATCCCACGTCTGTCTTTCTTCTCTCACCGAAAGAGCGTCAAAAGAGCAGGCCGCTCACGTGACCAACATCGCTTCCGCATTTGTTTCTGACTGACGTCCCTCTCATCTCCTTCTCCTCTTCCAATGTCTCCTCCTTTTCTTTGGTCACTCTTTCCGATTTCTTTTCTTCCCTCTTCCCTCCCTCTTTTCATCTTATGGTCGCCCCCTAAACGTATGTAATTAGAGGCTACACGTCCCGAATTATCTCAGCACGACCTCGGACAGTGTTCCCCCTCCGGCTACGCTCCTGAGCCTCCCGCATCTTGGCAACGTCCAATCTTTTTTTTTTCCCCTGAGTGAAGAAAGCAAGGGTGCCTTACTTTTACGACTGATTAGAAAATAAAAACTTTTTAACCCTGGGCAAAGAAAGACAAAAAAAAGAGAGAGGAAATTATTGGACGTTGATAATGATCCAATCAAGTCAAGCTACAGGCTGCTGAATCCAAAGTTTTACGAATTTTTCAAATTTAATTAATCCTACTACATCAAGAAAAAAATATATTTCCAGGAATAAAAAAAAAAATCAAAAGTACCTTTTTTTAAAAAAAGTTTAAGCTTTTAACATTTTTAGCTAATAAAAACATTTTTTTAAAAATAGCATACGATTAAAAAAAAAAGGATTTACAATTTTGCAATAAATGTGCAAGATGAAAAAGTGTAAATATTTGGTTTGGCAAATTAAGTGATTAGAATCTTATTTGATATTGTTTGTGTAGCTTGTGTAGTCATATTGAAAGGATCTACCACACCTAGCTTAGTATTTTATTTTTAAAATAAGCTTTGATAAACGAATAGTTCTACCATAAGACATCTTTACTTCTGCTTCTGTTCAATGAAGCATGAAATAATTAGTATTGAGCACAATGCAAAATCGCTCTTCCAAAGGAAGATAAATCTCTCTGATCCAGCAGACGATATGTTAGTTTTATCAATAGCGTCCCCTTGGGAGAGACCTTGAACAACTTCCGGCCATAAATCCTCTCTTCGTACTAATCAGAAGCCTGACTGATAGATTAAACATCTTTAAGTCCAATCTCTCCATATAATCTGGTCAAGATGTGTTGGTCAGTCAGATCACAGTGGAAAGGCAATACATTGATCTAAGATGACCTCTTTTAGAGCTTCCGCACGTGACACCAGCAGACGAGCGCCCCAGGGAGAAACGTAGCATCAAAGACGCTGAAGATAAAAGAAAGAGAAAAAAAAATATCCTAAATACTTTTAAAAGTAAAAAGCATTCGATATTTGCGATCACTTTACATTTAAGTAAGTATCAAGATAATATTACTAGGCGGCCGGCAAATAAAAGACATGTCTTCCTCTTTATGGTCGCGTCCTCCGTCCGGCAGGTGTTGGCATAAAATGTGAAAATTTCCGGCTGATTAAGAAAAATACTCCTCCTTACTGCAAATAGGTCTACTCACTACAGGAGGTTCTCAAGTCAAACTATTAAATACTATATTGAGATATACCTATTTTAACTAGCAAGACAGATGATTTCAATCGAAAAGTCTGCAATTGTCATTGACATCGCAGTAGGCGACCACTCTGACAACTTTAAAAAAACCAACAAGGTTACAAAGACAGTTTGTATGGTAACACGAACTCGAAGTGGTCCACCAGGCAGGTAAAAAGGCAGGTATCAATATTTTCAAAAAGAATATCAGAATGAAATTCTATCAAAGGCAAATGACAGAGAAAAATGGAGAAAGTTGACAGATCTTGTTTGGTGTCCCAGCGCATCCAGCAGACCAAGGGATAGGTGAAAGTGAAGGTGAAGTTATATGTGAACCTGGCCTAACTGATGTCATATAATGGTTATCTAAATGATCTAATTGTTTGTAAAGGGTCATTGTCTTATTCAAAGCCTCAAGAAAAAAAAAATTTTTGTAAAGAAAAAAATGAAACTAAATATTTCCTTATTTTCCTTTTAGCAAAGTGTTTCATGACAATACAATGTCACTGAGATTCACACGATAATATGAAAAACTACTTATTAATTGTTGTTTTAAATTATGTTCTACTTATATGTATACTAAATAGATTTTTTTCTCTTTAAAAATAAAAGTAAACATTTTGTGTAAACGTAATAGTTAGTATAAAAGAACTTACTTAACTTAGCAATACAATTGTAAAATAAAATGACAAAAATTTTAAACTGTTTGTATAAATGTGTTAAAATATGATATGGGTTTATTGCCCTTACTACATAGGCTACCGTTTTTTGTTACTGTTAGTAGTGAATAGTTGTAAAAATGGTGTACTTTTATGAAAACCTTACATGCATAGTTGATTTTAAAAATTAAATTTTTGGCTTTCAGAAAAGAAAAAAATCATATCATATCATAATGTCGGATTTTCAATATCTTTTCTAGTTCACGAACAGACAGACCACACAAAACTAATAGCGTCTATTCCCCTTTCGGGGGTCGCTAAAAAATAACAAAAAAACATCCTGAAAGTGAAAAAAGAACAAAATATGAAAACATATTTGAACGACTATGAAAGTTAACAAAGGGAAAAGATGCTTCCACTGCTGAGGGCTACAGGCCCATCTCACTCACATCTTGTGTGGGAAAGATGGCTGAAAAAATGGTAAATGAGCGTCTGGTTTGGTACCTTGAGAGTGCCCGTCTTATAGCTCCAGAACAGGCTGGTTTCAGGGCTGGAATGTCCGCTATAGACCAAGTCAACATCTTTGTGCAGAGCGTAGCAGATGGATTCCAAAGGACCGAAAGCACATACGCAGTCTTCATTGACTTAAAACAGGCATATGCTTCATAAGATAAGAGCCGTGGGGGTGCGGGGACGGATATATTACTGAATTAGAGACTTCCTACAAGAGCGTACAATAAGAACAAGGATGTACAGAGAAGTCTCAGGGGAAATGACCCTCGAGCACGGCCTCCCCCAGGGCTCCGTCCTGTCATGCGCCCTTTTCACGGCCTTCATAAATGACCTACCGGCTCAGCTAAAATGCCAAAAGCTGCTATATGCTGATGATATTGTCCTTTGGAAATCCGGAAGGAGCGCATCCTCTATACAAAAAGTGCTACAGGAGGACCTCCATACGCTCTGCTCATACACACAAAAATGGAGGCTAGAAATAAACACCTCCAAGACGGTCTATTCTCTGTTCACTCTTGGGACTGGCATTCTCGGGCAACCTTTCCAGCTCTCCCTCAACGTAGTGGCTCTCAGCATGGAAAAGCTACCCAAGTACCTTGGTGTAACTTTAGATCGCAAACTAAAAATGTGTGAGCACATCCAGGATGTTGTAAGAAAGGCCTCAGGGAAACTTTGCATTGTGCGGAAGCTGGCATCCACGAAGTGGGGAGCCCGAGCAGACATGCTTCGATCCCTGTATTTAGGAGCAGTCCGATCACATATAGACTACAGCCTACCTGTGCAAATTTATGGCTCTAGGACTGCTCTTGAACAACTTGATAAAATACAGTCCCAAGCACTAAGATTTGTCTGTGGAACCTTTAGGACAAGTCCAGTGAATGCGGCTGAAATAATGGCTAATATAGCTCCACTAACACTTAGGAGGGAAAGGTCAGTACTGACCTGCTATGAGCGGTATAAAAGGCTGGATGAATACCTCCCAGCTAGAAAACTAGTGGATGGTTGGAGATGCAGAAGACGTATCCAGATGCAGTCTTTTATGCATCATGCCACTAGACTATCTGATGAAGCTGGCCTCTCCACCAACCGACAAAACATTCAACGCTTTCATCCCCTTCCCCCTTGGTGTCGCCCAACAACCCCAGACATACGCTTGAAATTAGTAGACCCCAATGCCACTCAGCAAAGCCGTTCATCTAACGACCTTCAAATCCTAGCTCTGGAAACCATTAATACCTTCAAGCCCAGTGCTATTTTTGCATACACTGATGGATCGGCATCAATAGATTCTGGAAGAGCAGGCTATGGAGCCTACATCGACTTTCTTGGCTCTCACACAGTCAAAATCTTTGGACCATGTGGTAGTGTTTGCAGTTTTGATGCGGAGACCATGGCAGTCTGTGAAGCCTTAAAAGTCATTGACTCTCAACTCGGCGAGGGAAATTTGAAGCCAACACAGATTGTTGTGGTCACTGACTCAAAATCTGTACTACATGCTTTGCAAAGCCCCGGACCATGGCCCACCAATATCAACACTGTCATCATGGCTTCACATAACATCAAACAACGTTATGGCACCCCTGTAATAATGCAGTGGGTACCGAGTCACATAGGTGTGACTGGCAACACAATCGCAGACTCCTTGGCCCACCAGGGAGGGCAAATTCCACCCACTGATCAGGCTGTAAGCTTTCATCAAGCCCTGGCTATAATACAAAAAACAGAAATGGAAAAGTGGTTTGAGTGCTGGGACAAGTCCCAAAAAGCCCGTGGAGTCTGGGAGCGCATGAGGCGCCCTGACCGCACTTCCCCGTGGTGGAGGCTGTCCAGGCCTGAGCAAGCTATTATAGCACAGTGCAGGACAGGCCACTGTCCTGTTGGCTCATATTTCTCGCGGCTATGGCCAAATTTCGATTCACGGTGCCCTCGCTGCGGGGAAGAAGAGGAAACCGTGCCTCATATTCTGTTTGACTGCCCCAGACTTGCTGATCTCCGTCTCGACAGGTCTGGGAAACCCAAAATTCTCGACCTGTATGGCGACATTCATGCACTACGCAAGACAGCAGGGTTTCTGTCCAGGGCTTTTGCAAGAGAGGATTTGAGCCTCTCAAGCCCTCACTCTAATGGAGTTTGATGATGATGATGATGATGAAAGTTAACAAAAACAATATTATACCCTGCTCTTTTAATAACCGAAGGACAGTGACAACTACCTTGCAAACAATTTTGAGGCCCTAGACATCCCTTGTTGATCGTCCAAGAGCTGAGCCGAAGGCTCTTCGAGCTCAAAGTTTGAAAAAAACAACCTGTTTGAGCGTCAAACATTAAAAAAAACAACAACAACCTGTCTGAACCACCGTTCTGGCTGGGAGAGACCCAAGTCAATGCCTATATAAGGCATTGCTGTTTCCGATGCCTTTGGTCCCGGACGCATGCTTGGCTGGACATGGCCGAGAGCACCGGGAGCCTCCACCATTTTCCTTCGCTATACCAAGCTAACGTGGGGGACTCGCCATTCATGTAACGGCCCCTTGAGGAACGGCGCATGGATTTGTGACAGGGTCGTTGGGACTTTTGTGCAACTCCGCCCGTGCAAGAGGTGGACTCTCGTCTACCCGTGGGCATCCCCACGGGAGTTATGTTTCGCCATTCATTTAGCCTAGTTACCCCCCACACGAGCGCCACGATGAGGCAGAACAGCGTAGCCGGGCCTAGACATCCCTGAGAAGGTTCTCGTTACCCGTCAGAAGGTGGCACAGCGGCACACACACACACACACACTGCCACATCAAAAGAAAATTCCTCGGTGGATACCATTAAGAGGACTGCAATGAAGACCTGGTAGTGTCAAAAAATGAGAATTAGTTAACTTTTAGAATAATAGTAATAATTATATTTCTATAGCGCTGTTAACAAAAAATAATTTTCTCGAGGTGCTTTGATCAAACAGCATAAGAAAACTAAAGGTTAATTACTCTAAATGTTTTAAAACATGTAGGTCTTAATGATCTTGAATGTGGTCAAGCATGTGGTTTTTCTGACCCATGAACTTCGCCAAGACCCTTTTTCGGAAGGGGATTAAGAGAGGGAAGGGTCTCCTAAGGTTTTTTTTTTTTTTTCTTCTGGTCAATATGGGAAGTATTTTCTATCAGTGGAAGGGTGGGCCTCCAAACTTTTCACTGGTTAAGCCCATGGTGTGACCTCAGTGCTGAGCGAACTCTACAACTTTGGTCGATGGACTGAATAACTTCGTAAATCTTATTTTATTTTATTTATCTGACTTAGCCAATATACCTCCAATTTTTTTTTCTTTACATAAATGTTTACAAAAGGGAGAGTAATAAAGAAAAAAATGCTAATTCTTTTCCAACTAAACTTTAACTATAGTAACGTTTTTTTTAAAATAAGAACATTAAACTAAGTTAAAAATATTAATATAAACATTTACAATTTGCTTTCTATAACTCGTAATTATAGTTTAAATATAATTCTTTCCGTAAATATTTATGTTTTTTAAAGCTAGTAATGAGTTACGTCATTATTTTGACCAGGACGACAATTTATACGCTTATCATATTAACTGAAAGAAGGAATGACAACAAAATCTAAATATTTGACAGTGTCTAATTAAATAAGGCACTAATACTTTCTTTAGATGTAGTTAATATAATCGTCTTCTGCCTCTAAGGATTAAAAACCATCATGCCGCCCCATTAAGCCAAGCAAATATTTATTTTAAAAAATGTAAGATCTCTTACCTTTCTTTCAGCTCTCTATTACGTTTGAAAGTTTTACTTTCATGGTTGTATCATATTTTTACAAAGCTATATCAAATCACGCTTGTCTGTCTGTCTGGTAAAAAGTGTGCACGTTAATTCTCCCACACCCATCATCGGATCAAGTTGAAAATTTACAAAATTATTTATTGGCATAGACAAAACATGAATCCATTTAAAAAATTATCAAATTATTAAATTAATTACTGGTAATTAATTATTTTGTTTGATACCACCAAGGGAAATTAATCCTTCATTATTCACAGGTACGACTAAATATGTAAGGTTTTGTCCCCTTAGATAATTGAACACATTATTTCTCCCACACCCAATGGCATCACTAGGCGGGTGCGGGGGTGCGGTTCGCACTAGGTGACACCCGTTAGGAAAGGGGGGGGGGAGGTTGACACCCAAGTAAAAAAGTGTAGCAGATATATTTGAAGCGATCCAACCAAAAATTCTTTTGTTCAACAACCGATGAATTATTGTAGATCTCAGTTTAAAAATATAATGATTTTCCAAAACAGAAATACCATGACTGAGAAAAGATCTAAAGGAAGTAAAGGTTATTCTTGAAAAAAAAAATTGACAGTGCATAATTCATAAGCCAATAAAAGCTTAAAGAATATCTCTGAACCGTTTAATAAAGTCTTCAAACTTTGTTAATAGACGGGGCTATTTATCTTAAAATACGAAAAAGGTTTTTTAATATTAAAATTAGGAACTTTTTTGAGTTATAAGAACAGACGATACTTTCACAAGGGGAAATTTGATTAAAAATGAAATCATTAAAGACATTAACTTCGATCAAGCTAATGATATTTCTTCAAGAATGAAATCCAGGAAAAAAAAAACGATTCCAAAGATTAAGGATGAGTGCAGGGGGGCGACACCCTGAGCTGACCCACCGGGTGACACCCACCCTAGTGACGCCACTGCACACACCTACTCTTGGATAAAGTTGAAACCTTAAAAAAAATGTTCATGTTACGTAACAGAACATGAATCCATTTAAAAATTAACCAATTAATTAATTATTGGTAATTTATTAGTTTGTTTGATATCGAATAAGGGAAATATTTTCTACATTTTTGATATATACAGTTGTAAGTGCGGAGTGCTTCCCCTTAGATAAGCTTAGTTTTGTCTTTTTTTTAAAGATTTTTTTTCTTTTGCTTGTTTTAGTTTAAACCCAAACCAATGATATCGTTAATCAGATTGGTTTTATCCATATCTCAAAAGTCTTTTAGCCCCCGCGTGTATTCACTATACGTTCCATGCTTTGTAATGCACGACATAGTAACGGAGAAAGTTTGCTATTAATCCTTTTCATTTTGGAAGTATTCAGGCGCTGATTGAAACACTCAAGGAGTGCCAATGTAGCCAACCAATCCTCAAGGGACCAGGCATACCATACATACTAAAAGTTGTCAACAGATTTATTTGAAAATTCTCAGTCTCACGACAGCGTCAAAAACTTTTGTCCCCTGAACAGATTTTTTTTTTTACTATCCGGCTACAACAGTCATATGGAAGGTCATTTTCAAGTGGTGTCAATGGTCAACCTATTTTACAGGACAATGGTCAAAGTGGTACAGACCCTTTAACGTTCGTTAATGATCATTTAAAGACCACACACCGAGAATCAGATCAGGGAGCACTGAAATATTTTTAAAAAAGGGGAAATAAAAAATACTAAACTTTGTAGTTTTCTAAGTTGACATGTCTTAGGTGCCAACTTCATCAATTTTATATCCTTCAAAAGAAACATTTGTTTCATTCAAGATTGTCGTCAGTTTAGGGGGTGACATTTGACAAACTGGCATTTCATGACGGCTGCAAATTGCAATTTACATAGTAATGCAATCGATTAGGAATGATTAATGAAGAAAGATTACCTGGCCAAGAGAAATTATTGGGAGACATCATATGCTGCATTAGCATAAATTAGCATGTGGGGGGGGGGGGAGGGGGTAAATTTTAATTGGCTGATCTTTTTTAATTAGAGTTTTTGTTGTAGAGTCTCTATGTCTCAGATATAAGGATGTTCCAGCAGGACGTCAGGGTATGGCAGAGTTCATACTGGGGACCATAGTAATGACAGTCCTAAGCGCATACCTCACGACTAGATAGCTGTCATCTAGGCACTCACAGTCATTGATCTTGAAGCACTTGCCTCATTTGGGTATGTATTGTTATGGTAAGATTAGAAATTAGTTATTTGTTTCATAGAAAGGGAAAGTTTTGACACATAGACAATGATGTGACTTGTAAAAAAAAGGCTATGATTTTAGGAGGAATAGAGAAATATAAACAGACTTCTTTTGACGGCTTTAGAAAGAGGCAGTTTTTTTTTTATGGACGTAGACATTTAGCTTGACGACATTCGACGATTACCTTCATTATTATTAATTTTCTAGTTCAACCTTAACTATCACCGTCGACTTATATTGTTGGCCTTTCGCTTGTGTTATTTGAGCTCGTTATTTAAGTGTTACCTCGTTGGACTTATCAGTATAAGACACATGTGTGTGTATGGCTGAATATCAGTGTAAGCATGCTAGAATTACACTGATTAAAAATAATATTGATAAATTTTCTTTTTGATTATAAATACTGAAAGGTTAAAATGCTAAGCTATTGAATGATAAATATCATGAATGAAAGTATATGCCTGGAAGGAATGCCAGAAAGGGCGGAAGTGTTGAAGAGTTGTTTTGAGAGTTTGAGGTCTGAGGTACATTGGCTTAGAGTGGAATCTAAATGTCAGAATCAAAAATGTTTTTATTCATTATTTTGGCCATCGAAGTTTAGTTCTAGGTTGACCTGGACCAGTTTGGGGTGAGTTGATCACCAGATTTAAGTAACATTATGTCAAAGTGGACCGAGAGATACAGAAAGATTTTTGGACATTTTCATCTCAAGATAAATGTCATCATTTGGATTTAGTTGGTGTATCCGGACAAGTTATGTAACTTACAAGATAGACGACTCATTTCTTTTAGCGCAGTAAAATCAAATGTCTAAGTCTTAATTTGACATGCTCGTTGACATGGTTTAGAATTGATCCATCCAATGGAAGTGTCCCTTCTAATAAAACAAAAATGGCGTTCACGATGTAAATCTAGCAGAACTGACGATACTCGGTGAGAAAGCAAGGATCAACTTCTGTCCCATTTCAATCTTTTTTTTTTTTAATTAAAATTAACGGGCAAATACCTTCGAGCATGCTTCTTTGTGAAGCAAATTTTGTCATGGCCAATTTAGATTCTGTCTTGAGCTCTTGGAAACATCAAATATTGTAGGTTTAGAAAGTAAGCCAAACTCTTTATTTAGAGTTGTAAAAATGAGAGATGCGCCACTTCGGAGTCCTGCATAGACCTAAATAAAGTAATATTGTTTGACATTAAAAACCAAAAAAAAAAAAAAAAACCAGCACGTCCAGTGTATTATGGGATGTCTCATGATCTCTAGGGAAACACCAAAGCTTGATAACTTGGTGACTGTTGGATTCTGCTGCACCTGCTCTGCGGAATGTACATGGTATAAAGCCTGCATTGTTTCTTTGCGCCATTGACACGGGCAGTGGACGTACTTGTGTAAGGTGGGTATTTTGTGAAAAATAGGTCTTACTCAACAGAAACATCTGTACCAGAATAGCGGGTGATTGGGTCATTTCGGAGCTAACGAATCTCTTCATCCGCTATTCTCCCACCCCGCAGTATAGTAAGACTGACCCCGTCTCCTCCCACCCGTTCTAGTGTGCAGTCCTAATGAGGCATATGTAACCAGATACTTTAACGTTTCAACTGACCACTGGTCACCACCAGAGCGATGACAGGATTGAAATCCCCCAAGGCTATCCACCGCCCATTTGATTTTTGGTTTTCTCTAGCCTCCCCCCTCCCAATACTGAAAGGACCCCCACAAAAATTGCTTTTGCCTCCACCACTGCCCTCACCCCCACTTCCCCTCCTGCCGGTCCTTTTAGAAATATGCATTTGACTCCGAGAATGATAAAGTCCGGTCGGGTGTCTAACTAGGCGAGAAATTGCGCCGATATTACAGGTCCCAGGAGGGCTTCATTCAAACTTTATTGACCACGGACGGTCAGTTGAAAAGGTTTTCGGTGTCTAATTTTCACCTTTATGCAATTATAAATATCACCGGACGTTCAAAGGTAGTCATTTTGGCCCCCGCTCGACCCACGCCCCTGTTTATAATGTTATCGTACGACCGCCACTAGGCGTAATGAAACTATTATTGAACGCACGGAAATGGTAGGCCCTATCTCCGGTGTTTCAATCAGAATGGGAAGAGCGGGCGACTTGGCAGGGGAAGCCTAGATTTTCCCCCCACATACAAATGGACAAGAAATGGGTTTCGTACAAATATGAGCTTTTTGTTGCAGACACGAGTGTGTCACTTGGATGAATCTCACTACGACAATCTCTTTTTGGTTGTGTGGTGGCTGCATAGGGGCTGGAGAAGGAAGACTAGGTCCAAACTGAAGAATTTGTTTACATGATGAATAGGGCCGTTTAAAGCAGGCAACGAAAAAATGGGTCGCAACTTAAACATTTCATCAGAAATGAAGGCTATTACGTCACAGCACAGACATGCCATGGGAGGGGGTGAATGAAAGCGGAAGGGTTTGAACTCGGGGCTATCGTGTAGACAGTTGGGAACACATACCAAACTACTAACCAACCATCAATAAAAAAAAAAAAAAAAAAAAAAAAAATGTAATGGGCATAAAGATTAAAAAAAAAAAGATTTGTCTAATTACCATTGTAAAAATAAATACACATTGTGTAATTCATTATTTTTCCCTTTTTGGTGCAATTTTATAGATAAAATATAAATGACAACTAGGCTAGTTTAAACAAACAAACCGCTAAACAAGTAACACATTTTTTTTTAAATTAATACATTTTTCCTTCATGTAGCCAACAGCAAATTTCTTTCCATAATTCTTGCGATGCAAAGAGTCTTTCCAGTGAGCTCAAGAAAGTTCTGCTATTAAAAGTTCATCGACTTTGTACATGATCGAAAATGTCCATGAACTTCTAGTTATGTAGTCAACACTTTCACTGAATTCACAGAAACATTCGAGTCGAGTTCGGAAATATCCGTTAAATGTGTGTTCAAAAAAATAAATAAAAAAGCCAAATTTAATTTTAAGATAATTATATTTTGAAATTATATAACTGTCACATCAGAGTTTTCTACGTGTAGACAATTAGCTAGTCATTGTTTCCCGAAAGATATACATTAACTGTCAAATTTCTAGGAAAATCATTACAGCTATTTTCGAAATCTGAGTAGTAAAAAATTGTGAAAAAATGTTTAATGTGAATACTCATATGTTGCGGATCTCATAATGCTATAATATAACTATTGTTACATGTTAATCGATAAATGTTTCTTTTTTTTTTTTTCTACAAGAAAACGATTTTATTTTTAATTTTGGTATAGACATTGATACAAATAATAATTGATGTCGCAGTGGACAGTTGTTTTTTTTCCTGCACCCTTGTAACGTACCGATTTTCCAAAGTCACATTTTATAACAAACTACTCATTTTGATTTTTCTCTCATTAATACGCCCATTTTTTTTTTCAGGAAAGAGAAAATTGAAGGAATCCTTTCAACCTTTTGTCCCCCCGTCATTCGTATTGCTACGCCCCCCTTTTTCCCTTCGGGTGCATGTTCATTTTCTTTAGCCAACTGCGCACCAACTGTGCATTTTTCTAACACCTTTTTTTTTCTTTCCTTTTCCGTTTACTTCCCCTTTCCTCTCATCAAAAGATCTTCATTAGGACCATTTTTCTTAAGGTTAACACAGAGCAATGAGGGTTCTCTCCCCTCTGACAGGCGCAGTTACAGACAAGTTATCCTTCTTGAATTCCCCTTGAGAGCAAAATCAATAAATTGTGATGTGGAGGTGGGGGGGGGGGGGGAGGGGGTTGAGATGGAAAGAAAAAGAAATGAAACTCAAAGAAAAGAAATGGGGAAAAATGCAGACTTTACTGCAGAAGTTTTCAGATGTCTGTCATTCAGAAGACAAAGATGTTTCCTAGTTGTCTTTTCATCACTCTACTCTTTTATTTTTTTCGTTTCTAATAGGGACGAGAGTGGGCTACATAGGGAGGAGGGAGCTGAAAAGAAGAGGTTTGGGGAGGAGGAGTGAGGAGGTGTCAGTTTCGAAATGATCTGCTAACATTCTTCGAGCGGTTCTGCCACTCCTGCCGCCTGTCTATCCGGAGGCTTTAGAACGCGAAGGCACCCGGCTGTTAGCTGGGAGCCAGGAGTTGTCATTTGTCGCAGAATTGCACCGGTTGATGATGTTACAGCCGAGGAGCCTCACTCATCGCTTGTCACAGCTGACGCCATTAGCGGCCCGCTCAACATGGGGCAGTCTCACTCGAGCCTTCGCACATTTCCTCCTTGCATTCTCTCACTCTCTATTCTCTTTTCTCTAACAAAAAAAAAGTGGGAGAAAGAGAAAGAGAGGAAAGGAGTGGGGAAAAAATAACATGGCACAGAGAATTTGAATGCATTTCAACTGACCCCATCTCTTGGGGGGTGGGGAGGTGAGAGTCTTAGAGAAATGGTCAGAGTGTGCCCTTATTGGTCACCCATGTCCATTTGAATGAGCTTTGCAGTGCCATTCATCTGACAGTGATAATCATGGCTCAATAGTGAGAAAACATATTTTTCATTTTATTATTATTCATATATTATTTCCCCTGACTCACGACCGCAAATCATGACTTGTTTCCCTTTGCGATAAGTTCGAATGTTAATGTAAAATTTGTTTTATTCACATGCACTAATTAAAGTTCACCTTTCAGATCTTGCGATCTATAGGGCAGATGATGTTAAGTTCGTCAGTTTCTTTGGCCAACGGTTAACGAGCAGTGTGTCATGTGGCCAGCACAACGACCAACCGCCTTAAGTCGGATACCTATTAGAGTCGACTCAACGGCCTAAAAATCCTGATATTCAAAACCAAAGTCTTCAAAACCATGACCCCAGATTCGAAAGCCAAGCGCTAAACCACTCAGTCACATACGCAAATTTAGTACATTAAAAACCTTTACCTGTGTGCTTTGATTTCATCCAGGTGTGATTTTTAAATGACCAAAATGTGAATAAGACATCATAAAAAATAGTAATAATATTACAGATATCTATAAGGCTCTAAACATACCTAAGAATATTATTATTCCTTGTACTACTGCAGACCTGACACATTGTCAGAACATTCCTAAATGACCCAGTTAATACCTATCAGTGTCAGACAAGGTCTAGTATTAGTTCAGGATTTTCAAATACTAATAAACGAAGGGGGTATAGAAAAAAAAGATTTTTCCTCAATTTTTGCTACTCATTGTAGTGTAGAAATGAAAACCTTTTTTGTAATATCACTAAGTTCAATTCTTTCGTTGTATAGATATAGCTCTTCGAAATTTGATTAAATTATTTCAAACTTGATTAAATCATTAGTCTTTTTCGAGTGATGTCATTTCTATTACTTTGAACATCCTTTTTGTTCTCTGCTTAGCATCTCATCACACCAGGACGCTGCTGCAGTTAGCTCCAGCCGCCTACAATCCAGAGCTCTTATGTTCCCTTCTAGTTTTGTGCAATGCTTACACCCCTGCTTACATGGTCGTTGTGACAAAGCGTCGGCGTTCTAATCTGTTTTTTCACTTCCGGTGTTGTGTTTCAAAACTAAGTCTGTAACCATTCTAACCATCTCATGATCTTGCTACTTGTCCTTCCAGATTCTTGAAGGAAAATAGCCATTGGAGGGCCGCATTGTCTGTTCTCAAATTAAATCTTAGTCCATAGAGTTACTTGTGAAAAGGCTTAATGCATCCAACAGCTCACGCTTTGTCACACAATAATTCCGTTCTGCTTCTGAAGCAGGCTACGACTTTCTCACTTTTAACCACTTTTAAACAACACCGATCCCTGTATTGCTGGCATTCGTATAAAGTTGAAACACACACACAATACCTGGTATAGGATACGACATAGTCTAATAGTCTTTCTATTGACTTAAGACTGGAGACTATATAATATGTGTGCCAACTAAAAGTTTATTTCAGATTATGCCGGAATTTTGGAACTGTATTGGTTTTCGATGCATGAAAGAGACACACACTGCGTAACCCAACTACACACACTCTCTCTCACACACACAACTACACACTGTCACACACACACACAACTACACACACTCTCTCGCACACAAAGGAGGGAGAGTGAGTTAATCTATCTTGATAGAATGTCTAAATAGGCCTCGTCCACTGGCGTCTACTCACAGAGTTGTCAATTATGGATCTCGAGATACGGATTCAAAGATAAAAGATGGCCTGCGAATGGACCAAAATGGTAGGGTTGATGAACACAGGGCTCGCTCTTCTCTGGCCCAGTTTCCCCTTGGCCAACCCTCCTATCTTTACACATCTTTGCACACACAAAATATATATCACATGGTGTGCTGATGTTTAATAGAGAAGTGTGTAAAAACAAACATGGATCTATGTCTTCAATGTTCTCCTAGGCTAGATCTTCTAACATGTTCTGATATAGTTGTGACTAAATAAAACATTTTGTCATCTAAAAAAAATGTAACTACTTTATTTCTTATTTAAACCCTTCCATGAATTGACTATATCAAACTGTATTACAATCGTACACTGCACTCTGTTCGTGTTTGTTTGTTTTTAAGCATACTCGCAGGTCTAGTAAAAATTGAAGCACAGTTTCAGTGACTTTTGTTCCTATCTAATTCTGTTGTTTTCTTTTCTTTTATGTGCTCTATAGATTTGTAAAATATCTCCTTATAAAACATAGTGAATTACCGGTACTCCTTTCAGAGAATCGAGAATCGATTACAAGGTCGCCACACTTTGTCATCAGTGTATATATAACAATGAGATGCCCTTGTACCTTAGCGAACTGATTACTCCATATGTCCCCCAGAGAGCCCTGCGCTCAATGGACTCAACGCTTTTAGTAGTGCCACGTTTCTCCCTCAAAAGCTACGGTCTGCGTGCTTTTTCAGTTCACGGACCAAAGGTTTGGAACTCACTCCCCATTGATCTCAGACAGACAACATGCTACACCACTTTTAAGAAGAACATTAAGACCTATCTGTTTAAAACTTTTTTAGATTAACTGTCATTTTAGCTCTCGTGTTTTTGTTTGTAGGCTAATGTTGTTACAGCGCCTTGAGCCTACATTTTGTTTGTTAACAGCGCTTTATAAATAAAATTATTATTATTATTATCTTATGAAATATAGGGCAGATGATGTAAAGGTCAACTTTTAATAAGGCCCTTTACTTTCCCAACTATTGTCGGGGTGCCCTTCGGTTCGAACGCAGAAGCACTTTATCTCTAAGCCACCACGCCCCACCTCCTTATATGACTTTGTAATTTTTTTTTATGTGTTGTGAATTTTGAACTAAGGAGGCTAAATTGTTTTTTATTTCTTTTTAAAGGACAGATTTTTGTCAATAAATTGACTCTAGAGTAGTCTCATCCTGATCCCACGGATATATTTAGCACCTGGTGTATTTTGTAATCCCGTCCATTTCTCACGTCATGTATTCAGTCAAAGAAACTTTCAGTATTTACTTGCTTTCGTACAAAGAAGACAGACAAATTTCTCGAGAACAAAACTCTTTCAATTCATCCAATCTTTAAAGATAGTTCATTTCATATGCTATTAATAGCGCACACCTACCTTCTCTGGCTTTGTCTTCTACTTTTCAAGTGAACATTATCACTCATTAATATTAATTGATATAATCTCTCTTTTGTATAAGAGGAGAAGAAGAAATTTTAAAAAAAGTCAGCATGGCCCAACGACCACACGACTTTACAAATCTAGGTAGAGAAAAGGGCAACGCAAGATGTCAAAGCTATTGCCGACAATAGGTAAGCATCTGAGCGTTAAGTATCAAGTAGTCATAAAATGAACAATTTCCTATGTGAACGAGATGCGATTTGTGTGTTTAAAAAAAAATCTGTCTTGCTTTTACTTTCAGCTGAGACTGGGAGCAAAACGCATAATTTGGCAGCTTTCATCAGTGAAGCAGGTTACGAGGCTATTCAACTGTCTCGCATGAGTAACCAAACCACATTCTATTCACACGTTCGTCGTGTTCAGTTTAAATCTATTAAAGTTTGACGTTCGCTCAGCAAAGTGACTCCGCCTCATTATATTTAAGTACTGAACCGCAGGGTTTCAAAGACTTAAAAAAAAAAGGGGGGGGGGGGAGTGCTAGGATCATTTATTTTACTTATATTTCTAAATAATACAGTCCTCGAATTACTGACTATAAAGATCTTGAAAGAAACCAATTGGTAAAGAAATTAACTTCAGCAAATGTCTGATCTTAATAAAACTTCAAAACATCAAACTTTAGTTTGGAAATGAAAAAGTATTGACTTAAAAGAGCAGTACAATAGAATGGAAGGAATAGGTAGAGATTTAATTCTTTTTGACTGATTGGCTCGTTGCCAGCTAACATTGACAGTAGCAAAGCCATATATATATATGGGGGGGGCCTACATATTTTCTATATATATATATATATATATATATAGTCTGTCGTCTGTATGGTCCGGATTCGAACCACACCCACTACCATCCTCCTTCGTCCTGCGGGAGATTTGGGCTTTCAGAACATTCGTAACATGTAAAACAAACAAACTATAAAGAGATAATTACTGTTTAAAACGTTAATAGAAAATAACTTTAACAAAATATTATAATGTACCTTATTTTTTATTTAAGGTAGCTGCAGAGGCGTATCTAAGGTTGGTGTCACCTGATGAAATTATCTAAAGGTGTCAGCACTTTCCAAGGGAAACTTTTCAATACAATCTTTCCTTGCATTTTTTTTTGGTACAACATAATGATGCAAGGAGCTAGTTATCTACATGTATTTATTAGTACACAACTGTGAAAGGTCCGCACATCGGATATACCGCTTAACTTGAAGTTAACCCCCTGATGTGTGTCGCCCTGTGCGATCTGCACCTGTCGACCTCTCTAGTAACACCTCTGGACTGATACTTTTCTTGGTGGTAGATAGACGCCATTCCAGCATGAAACAAGTTGGCCGAGTCATTCCACAATATCTATGACTTCATAGAATTGAAAGCTCTTATGTATATCTAGCATGGGCGTAGCCAGGGGGGGGGTTCTTGGGGTTCAAACCCCCCCCGAAATGAAACCCCCCCCCCGGGGGGACGGAATTAAGTGACTGATTTTTGCTTTCATTTTGTTTATTTTAGGTGAGATTTTAATAATAATTCATCACTTACCACAGCACAGCCGAGGCAGTTTTGAGTTAAAAACCCTCTACCAGGGGGTTTTGAGTTTAAATCCCCCTACCAGGGGGTTTTGAGATTTAAAAAACCCCTATCAGGGGGTTTTGAGATACAAATCCCTCTACCAGGGGGCGATGAGTTTAAAACTCCCTACAGGGGGTTTTGAATTTTAACCCCCCCTACCAGAGGTTTTTGCAGTTAAATCCCCCTCTTCTAGAAAACAAACAAAAAAATGCAAACAACAATCACCAAATTCCAACAGCACAGTTGAGGAAGATTTGGATTTTAAAACCCCCTCCAAAATTTACGATAAACCCCATCTTCAATATAAAAAAAGCAAATTACACACTCAAAATTCTATGAGCGTAGCCAAAGGGGTTTTGAGTTTAACCCCCTCCCCCCCTCCAGTTGGGGTTTGAAGCTAAAAAGTACCTCTTCAATATAAAAAAAAAGCAAATTACACACTATAAAATCTATGAGCGTAGCCAAAGGGGTTTTGAGTTTAAATCCCCCTCCTCCAGATGGCTTTTTCTTTAAAGTTTAAAACCCCTCCAGATGGTTTTGAGTTTAAAGTTCCCCTACAGAGCGTTTAGAGTTGAAAACCTCTCCCTTCAATATTATTTTAAAGCAAACTACAGTCACCAAATTCTAAGATCGTAGCTAAATGGGGTTTTGAATTAAAAACAAAAAAAAAAAAAAAACTCCAGAGATTTCTTAGTTTAAAACCCCTCAACAGATGATTTGACGAAAAAACTTTCCTTTTCGATATAAAATCTAAAGCGAAATACAGGCATGTAATTCCAAGAGCGTAGTCAAGAAAGGTTACAAATTTCTACCAGTGGCTTGGGCTCCATTAATAAAGTGTGAATAGTCTTCTGCCGAAATTGAAAATCATTAAATGTGTCTCAACAAAGATGGCTAAGACAGATTTTAGGAGTCAGTCATAGAGATCGGGTCTAAATCAAAGAAATCATATGCCGAACTGGGAGTCGAATCCTTAGTAAGGTTGTGACAGAGCGTCGCATGAGGTTTTGCGGGACATGTTCTCACACAAAATAAATTACGCAAAATAAGAGTTGCGGAAACAGCTTGCCGGAAAATGCGCCGAACGGCGCGAGAGGGTCTAAGTCAGTAAGAATAGCACATTAGGTTTTTGAAATAAAACTTTTTAATAGCAAGATAATGCACTGTAGATACCTCAGAATATGCATTTTGTTGGCTTTCAATACCAGAAATAGTGCTCGGCGGCGGGGCTTCGCCCCGCGCTGTGGGAGCGCTGCGAACTCCCCCAGACCCCCTTGCTAGCAAGGGCGGGGAGTCTACAATAAACAATAAACGTCTTCCGAAGGGGGTCAGAATGTAATAAAGATTAATTATGTACACATACACACACACACACACACACACATATATATATATATATATATATATATATATATATATATATATATATATATATATATATATATATATATATATATAATTTTTTTCCCGGGGGGGAGGGGTCGGGGGGGATCCCCCCCCCCCCCAAAACCCTCCCCGAAAAAAAATCCTGGCTACGCCCATGATATCTAGTGTTATAAAAGTTCTATTCATTTTAGTTCACAAAAGAGATGTGTTCAAGCTATTTCAAGCTCTGCAAATAAAATTATAAAACATCCGTTTAGTTGTAATAGCAATTAGACGTCTAGGTGCTACAAGTCAACGACCGACCATCAACAACATGGTCCTCAGAGTTCGCAAAGTTCTTTCTGTACGGAAAAGAAGAAGAGGCAGACAGACAAAGCGAATGGAAGATAACATCAAAGGATGGGTCGGTCTACCAAGGAACATATATGAATGGAGAGAGACTGTTGACAGACAGTTTTGTTTGTTTGTTTGTAAAATGTTTTATTTATTTCGGATGTTCCTTCAGAGTTGAAGATAATTACTTCCTAGTCCAAACCTCCCGCAGGACGGCGGGGGATGGGAGCGGGCAGGGTTTGAACCCGGGACCATCGATAAGTCCGAACAACAGTCCAACGTGCAAACCGCACGACCAGGCAGCCATCCATAAGTAAATGTGAAATGTTGGACAATATTATAATTTTAAAGTTTTGATGTGTAAAAAAATGCTTTATTAAGTGACTAGATAAACATATTGGAAAGCGGATGATGCATAACAAAACGAATTTACTTCGGCCTCTAGGTAGAGAAACTAGAGCTTTAACTACCGTCAAGAAAAGACTGTTTACTTTTGGAAATTTTATGAACAGCGAATAGTTTTCTTTTGAAGTCGTCCCCTGCTGAAGCAAATGTCACGTGCTGGTCTGTACATGACCACACCTCCTCACGATATCAGTTTTGCCTGGGGGAGGTCAGGTTCAACTCTAATTGGTAGGTTCTGTAAGTGTACGTGACGTCCAACTGGGACGACTTCTGACTTTCTGTTAGTACTTTGTGGGGTCAACAAGCAATAAGACCCCCCGCCTTCCATCTCTTTTTTTTCCAATGCTGACTTAATGGAGACTTCACAAATGAGTTCTTGAGGAAAACTTGAAAGAGAACGCGGGTAATGCTCGACACTAACAACTAGATTTATCGGTTACAAAGTCACTTGACTACCACAAGATGTAGTTTGTGTACTTTTTGTTTTCTTTTTACTGCTTAATTTGATTTTTTTTTTTTAATTGAAGTTTCTTGGACATGTGCTTACTTTAATTTGAATAATTTCATGCCCAGACCTACTTGTGTTATGAACTGATTAGGAATTGTTCTTTTGCTGATCTCTCTTGAGGGCGCGGTGGCTGAGTGGTTTGGGGCTTGGCTCCCGAAACTGGAGTCCTGGATTTGAATCTCGTTGAAGACTGGGGTTTTGAATTTTGATATTTCTAGGGCGCCCCTGAGTCCACCCAACTCAAGTGGGTGCCCGACTTTAGTTGGGGAAAGTAAAGGAGGTTGGTCGTTGTCATAGTCACATGACATCCTGCTCGTTAACCGTTGGCCAAAGAAGCAGCTGACCTTTAACATCTATAGTATAGATCGCAAGGTCTGAATGGGGAACTTTACTTTTTATCTTTTTTTTTATTCTCTCCTGGCCTACATTAACACCTCTCTCCATTCTGATCTATCCTGGTCTTTACGTCTCCAGACCCGGACTTTTAGCTGTTGTAGATCTGCCTCTGCGTCATCAAGCCACCGTGCTCGTGGTCTGCCTTTGGGGCGACTGCCTTTTGGTTTTTGCTGGTGACCAATCTTTGCTCCTCTGTTCGCTGACTTTCTTTCGAGGTGACCTGACACAACGTGATTTGTTCCCTTTTATTTCCGTCACTATGGAGGTGTCTTCATACAGCGGATTTTTTAATACTTTGGACAATATTTTTTAAAGTAAATGTCTTATTCATATAAGATTCGACGTAGAGCTGGTCTCTCCATGTGATGTAATTATTGTATGAGAGTTGGTTCCCTTAGCGGATTAGGAAGTGTGTATTGTTCGTTATTCAGTATGGTTTATTAAAGCTTGTGTGTGTTTTATCTATTTCTACTAATAGAGTATAGTATTTTAACAATGGACAGTGGCGTGGCTAGGAATTTGCCATCATTTGGGGGACCCTGCTTTTCGCGTAATATTTGATGTGAAAGGCAAGGTGGAGGACTGGGAGAGTTTCAGATTTTTCTCCTCCCTCACCATGCCTCCGATTGCTTTCTGCCAACATTATGTCATCTATTTCTCGTTGATATATACTAAGGAATGTTAGTTTTATAAAAGGTTTGAATAAAAAGTTGTGATTACGACAAGGAGGGCACAGATTTTGAAAACAAGTTCACACTTTGCACGTTAGTCTCTAATAGTCCTCTATAGATGTAAGTCCGAGAGAACACAAAGCTACTAAATCCAGTGACCAAATCAGTCGGACCCATACTTCTATTTAAACAACCTTAGCTCATCACAAAAGCTCATATTATCAACCTATAATGAACATAGGACTAAGTTAAAAAAAAAAAAAAAAGAACCCCTTGCGTTCCCTGCATGACGTTCGATCAATGATCGCTCCAGAATGATGTCAACTTGACTGATTTCTCAGAAAAATGTAATACTCCGCCGAGCTCCTAAAATTTCCTCCACAAACCCTTTATCTGACCCCTGGCATGTCGAGATCTATTTCCAGCCTCCCCACGAGCGCACAATTATTCAAATCCGGGACGTCTTGTGGTATTTGATCGTCTAAGGGTGAGCTTGTTAAGATCAATAACAGTTCGTATAAAAAAAAAAGAAGAGCACTAAGACTTAAACTCTGTTCTACTCTCTGGCTGCCATGTTTTATTCTTGCACGTCCCCACCACCCCCATCACTTCACGGCACATCCGGTTACTTCTTTTGTTGTCGTCAAGCGATGTCTTTTCTTTTTAACCCCTCGTTTCCGTCAAAGGACCCCCCCCCCCATTTTTTTTCACCATGTCGCTACAATAAAAGCTTTTAGTGTATGTGTGATAGTGTTTCCGTGTCGTGGTGACCCATACTAAACTCCTCCAGGCTATTTTCCAAGACAAGCGTCTCGTTATGTTCCAATGAACTCACCTACGGGGTGGCCACGCTCTGAATGGAGTGTGAGCAGACGATAAAGTCGCCCTGCACTCAGCTCCACGCCATGCTGACAGGTAACAAACGTTTGCGTATTGTTAGGTCACAATGGTCCTCGCCCTGGCGGGTATTTGCTTTGCAGCGGACACAAAGGGCGCAAAGAAGTTGTTTGGTGCATGGGGTGGGGGGCGTAAAGGGTAGACGGAGTGGGGTGGGGTAAGTAAGGTGCCAGCCCTCGACATAGAGCAAAGTGTGAGTAATTGGACACACATTGGCATTCAGCGCATTGGTAAACAGTGTCTAACTCGCCGCAGATATTGGCGAACTAGAAAAGCATTCAATCTTGTTGGCAGACTTTTATTTTTTATTGAACACATTAACGCATTCTATACAACAGAAAAATTGGGAACTCAATTGTCTATGAACCGTTTGGTAAATTGTTGGCCTACTATATTTCTATATATATACTATATTACACAAAATAATGTTTTCTTTGTTTTTGAATGCACGACATTTGTATATACGAACAATATTCATAGTATTAAGCTTATGGACAGCCTCATAATGCTGCTCTAACATAACTTTTAGGAACCTTGTGGGAACATTTTAAAAAGAGTTTTCTATAATTTTTGTTTTTGGTCAGTTGTGTGACCAAAACATATTTATTAACTTTCTCCAATGATAGATGAACCTTTTCAATGAAGTATTTCTAACCTCAATACTGAATCTATTTAGGTCTAGGTCTCAAGGCTATATCTGATTTTTTTAACTTCTCGTTCTAGACCTAATATTACAGAGGCGTAGTGAGCAAAACGTGCGCCCGGGACAAGAAAATCTATTTTCAATGAACATCCCATAGAAATATAGGCTTACAAATAAAAAATATTTAATAATAATATAATACAAATAACCTTAGAATCTATTACCTAACAAAAATATCTACAATATTTTTTTTGCGCCTCTCTTCGTGTGACGCCCAGGGCATCATTCCCCCTTGCTCCCGCCACTACGCCTCTGCCTAATAAGGTCTACAAACTACATCATTTTGTAAAATAATATTAATTTCTTTGTTTTGAATAATACTAGAGTAGATATCTATAATCGTGTGAAATAAATGTAATTCTAATAACTTATATAGAGTAGATCAACATTTTATAGATGTATAGATTTAGATCTAGACCTATATAACTGTTCACTTAGATTGACTTAGATCTACTTACAGTACTTGGTAGATATAACAATCCTATCACGTGACCGTTCGTTAATGGTCAACGAGTTCCGTATACGAAAATTGCGTTTGATTACATCAGCGGCTTGTCCACTCCTCTCTTATATATTAAAGAAGTTACTTCAAAAAAGAAGATTATTACGTCATATTCTCTTTCCATATAGGTATATGATTATGCCCTGAACCAAGCTTGTCTTACAAAATTAAAAAAAAAATGTACCCACTGACCTATATAGATAATACATAGACTGGAAAACGATCGTACGTAACTCTTTTTCAAGCTATAAGGGAATTCGCCCTGAATCTGGGAAACTCGCTCTTTTCTGTCTTAGAAAAGTCATGATCTTTAGTTATCAAAGTTTATAAATAATGCAACTCTATTTTGCGGATTTTAAATAGAATGGGCTATCAATCACAGAACTAAATATTTACGCAAATCTATGATATAAAGCCATTTCCTTTTAGTTTCCATGGAGATGACTACATATGTCGCCGTATCATCAATCCTAGATTTGGATTCTAATTATTCTAATTATACTTGTTGTTTTTAAATCATTTTTTTATATTGTACATTTAAATAAAAATAGATTATTGTCTGCCCTCCATATAATTGAACATTATTATAATTTAGACCGTGTATATATTATATGTTACATAGGTTAGGTTTGGAAAATTACTTCTTATAACTACTTTACAAAACAACGTCTTCTTTCAGCTTTTTGACGTTTTTTCATGACATTTTTATGTAGTGCAAAGAAATCTCCTTGTCCAGTCTAGGTTTGATATATATATATATATATATATATATAGGTCTGTTGATATACCATACTGCATATGACGTCATTGATTTTTGCTAGAATTTCCGATTCAACGTACAAGTCTTGGATGCGCATAAATAATTTCAGCTCTTCAATTCATTTGTGTCCCGCCGTTTGCCAACTCGATCATAAAACCGTTTTACAGCTCTCCTTTTCTTTACCCCCCCCCTCTCACCCATACTCCAGTTATTCTTTTCTTTAATTTTTTTCCCCCTGACCTCTCACCCCGCCCCCCTCCACCCGATTGATTCCCTTCATCGCAGAGTTTGATGATTCGACACACAGATCACTGGCCATTTGCTCTGTTCTCATCTCGGACGGGCCAGTGCTCACTCAACGACGATGCTTTGTGACGGGCCTCCCCCGTGCACCCCCTCCCCCACTTTCTAGAAACAGCTCTCCATAAAGCATGGCGGGAAAAGGGGTTACAAATTGGATAAAATATGCCAATGCGCGCTGACGTGCAAACAGAAAGACGAGTAGAGTACCCGGGGAGACCGGAAACAAACTAAATAAATGTCCACCATATTGGAATATTTCTGTGAATCGCTCAAGAGTTCTTGTCAGGCTTCGCTTATGCAAATTATGGATCTCTGCTTTTTTATTACAATCCCTTTCATAGTCTTTCCTTTTAGTGCTCTAAAATGTAGAATAATACATATTATGATCTCATATAGATCTTAGTATGTAACATTTACTAAGCATCAGAAGCGGAGTGGGGGGGGGGTAAGCGGTTTAGTGGGACGCCAAGAATAAAATAAAAAAAAAAAGTAAAAATAAAAAATAAAAAAAAAACTGGTTTAAACCTGCGCTTTTTTTTTTCTTACTCTGAAAAATAGATTGCTGTAGACCAGGGGTAGGCAAATTACGTCCCGCGGGACACATGCGGTCCGCCCGAGTCTTATATGTGGCCCACGAACACCAAAAGAAATCAGGTGTGCCCACAGGTTATACATATAAAAATGCAAATATATTTTAAACAAATAAATAATTCTAAATATCTATATACATTTTAGAAATTTCTGATTCTTATCACTAATGAGGAAGAGGCTAAAGAAACATTGTCTCTACATGTCCTTCTGAAAAGTTTAAAGTAAACGAAGACTATTCTTATTGGAAATATTTCAATACAGTCAAAGGCACAAACTTAGGCCAGTATTTATTCAATGTTATGAAGAACTGTGTTGAAAGTGTTGAGTTGGCTTGGAACAAAATGCCAAGTGTAACAACTGATAGAGCCCATGCTCTGAGAAAATTATAACAATATCCCAACCATTAACTCTTAACCGGAAAGTTTGCGCAAAGTTGCATTGAATATCAAACATATTGCACAGATTGCGGTAGAAATCAAACCAATGTGCGCAATGGGATTTAATAACAAGCAGTTCCTAGAAGTACTTAAACATTTGTTAACAAAACATTCCGATGTTCGGTACCACAGTATTATCCACTGGCCTAGCATATGCAAGATGGTATTGAGAAGAGTACGGAATCTCAAGGAAGAAACTATGTTCTTTGAAAGACATTGACTGTGACTAATATTTCTAATGAAGAGTGGAAGACAGACTTCACTTTTTCCATCGGGAATATTGCAGTGGGTTGTTCCCACATGAAACGTATGTGCATGTAAAATCTTTTCGAACATAGCTATCCCATTTCTCCAGGCTACTAATTGAAAACAGGTTTAGTCACTTTCCTTTGTTGAAAGGTGAAACTATCTCTAGTGAAATGGCTCAAAAGTGCAAGACTTATTTAGATTCCTTGATTGTGAATTCGAAATAAAAGTTTAATACGTCAAGAGCTTGGATTAAGTTTTCAACACCCTCAACTCACCATTTCGTTCAGAAGCAGTTTCAGCTCCAAAGGACATATCTTCAAACAAATTACGACCTAAAAGAGAAGTTCCAGTCAGTTCTTCCGCGGGAGTTTTATGGGTGCCAGAAGCTGTATTTTCACCTTTTAAAAAACTTTGCTGCTAAACTTTCATATTATTTGGGTCCACATACATCAGTGAACAATTTTTTTTTCTTGTTTGAAAAATATAAAAGTCTAATGACAGGTTGATGCTGACTAACTGAAATTTGACTGCAGTGACGAGGATAACAACTAGTAAGCTAGTTCCACAGTTCTGGAACTTTATGCACGAGTGTAAACAGTTAAATACTTCACATTAATTACGACTATACATTTGTGGTAGAATTTTGTGATGTAGAGTGAGCTGTACTTATATTTAAAAAAAATATATTCGTAATAAATTCGTTTTTTAAATTACTCTTATTGTAATTCCTCAATTGAGAGTGTAACAAAAAATGAAATGTAAATGTATAAAACAGTATACGTGTGAATTAAGAGATATAATATACATTTTGCTAGCGTATTTTTCTGATTTGTAATTACATATTTCATATACATATATGCGCCACACCCCCATTCCACAAATTTTTTTAAACGGCCCTCGATGGAAAAAGGTTGCCCACCCCTGCTGTAGACCATTGTTGTGGAGTGTGTTTGTGTGTTTCTATGGTGACGGTGGGAAGAGGTCGGCGATTAGTTGTGAACATAGGCAGTATTGTCGTCTCTTGGTCTTAGGGGAGACGACTCCAAAACGTGAGACTGAAATGTTTTGTTATTGCAGTGAGTTAAAGAATATCATATTACTAAAGTGTACTTTATACATATGAACTTGAATTTGTCTATATTATAAATAAATGTATATTTAGTTGTTCTCACAGAGAAGTTATGCAAGTTATTTGAAGTTTTATTAGTTAAGATATAGATCTATTACGCCTACAACTGTTTAGTTGTCTACCACCAGTTGGGTGTTATGAGTCAACTACGATAATAACAACCATCTACCTTGCTGTTGAACGTGAAAATATACAATACACATACTCCCGAAAGTTTTCATCTTTTCATTAAAAAAAAAGTGTATAACTTTTTGTAAAGTTTCCCCTTTCAGACCTGACCATCTATGACCAGATGATGTAAAGGTCATCTGTTTCTATGACCAGCGGTTAACGAGCAGGGTGTCATGTGGCCAGCACAACGACCAACCGCCTTTACTTTCCCCAGCTTAATTCCCATTAGAGTTGGGTGGACTCAGGGGGGGGGGGGGCTAAAAATTACGAAATTCAAAACACCAGTCAAGCGCTTAACACTCAGCCACAGTGCCACCATAATTTTTTTTTTCTTTAAGATTTCCGGGTAAATCCTGGCCTAATATGGCCGACGTGTCAACATTGCATCTAATTGCTATATTTAAATTTAAGCCAAAATCTTATTGTAAATTTGGTTGTTTTTTTTTTCCAAATACATCTAGTTTTTTATAACTGATAGTAGTACGGCTCAAGGAAACGTTTCTATGGCGACGATTATAATTAGCGTTCACGTCAAAGCATTAATATTGTAAATATTGTATGTGCGCTGTATGACTTCATTTCTAGCATTCTTTATCTTTAAGTCGGGACTGACTCGGGACCAACCTCGTGAAATCATATGTTTTGTTACCCACATACTCAGGACGGTTGTTTAAATACTCTCATAATGTTCATACAATATGAGAACCACTATCAGCTTTGGCGTGTCTGTCATAGATGTTTACTAGTTGTCAGAAACAAGGGCTGATTAGCATAACTCTCCTATTAATCACTCTTGGAAAGCTGCTTTCTCTCCCTTTTCTCTTTCGCTTTTTGTCTTTCCGCTTATTTTGGTGAGGGACTGTTAGGAGTGTGAGACTTAGAAGTCTCCCCGGTGAGACCTCTATGCTAATGGGAGGTAAGATTAAATCAATCGAGCACCTCTCAGCTACAATCCCATTTGATCCGTTAGATTTACCTCGTTTGATAAACAACAGATTCATCTATCCCCTTGTCACATTGAGTCGCCGCGATGGTTCTCAACTGTATCGCAGTCCCTCCCCATTGTTTTGGAGTAAGTAAACAACTTTAATGTGTTACCACCTACGTTTTGAGATTCACCAGCTCTCTAGCATCTAGTCTTAATATTGAAACATTAACTTCATGTTATCATGTTCCATGATTTCTGACACTTTAAATCCTCCCAGATTTTTTTTTTTTTGGTAAAATTATAAGCCCAAAACAATATTTGTTAAATCGTAACATTGTTAATGGGACTTCGTGTTCCAGGGCTGTATTTTGTGTACACCAGTTATTTGTCAGTTTAAAACAAAAAAAAAAAAAAACTTAATGTGAACATACTATGAATGAACAGTTAAATATTATTAGCTATCAAATCAGAACAGGATTTAGAACAAATAAAGCCCCGAGCTGTTTATGAACGACTTCATTGTGAACTTTGGCAGAAGTATTTTTTAGCGGCCCCCGAAAGGGGAAAAGACGCTATTAGTTTTGTGCGAAATGTCTGTCCGTCTGTCCGTCCGTCCCATTTAGATCTCGTAAACTAGAAAAGATATTGAAAATCCGACATCACAATATTTTAGACCATTCAAAGTTCTGATTCAACGGCTACTTTTTTTTTCTGAAAGCGAAAAATCTAATTTTTAAAATCAGTTATGCAAGCAGTTTTTTAAAGAGAAAAAGCTAATTAGTATGCATTATAAGTTAGACCTAATTTAAAACGAATAGTAATCTTGTAAACTTCATTTTCCTGAACTTATTATTAAGGATGCAAATGAAACACGAATTCAAATAAGAGATGAGCCTTTTCAAAACAATTAGATCAATTATAAGACATCAGTTAGGCCAGGGGAGGCGCGGAGGCTAAGTGGTAAAGCGCTTGGCTTCCGAACCGGGAGTCCAGGGTTCGAATCCTGGTGAAGACGTGGAAGACTGGGATTTTCAACTTTGGAAACTTTGGGCGCCTCTGAGTCCACTCAGCTCTAATGGGTACCTGACATTAGTTGGAGAAAAGTAAAGGCGGTTGGTCGTTGTGCTGGCTACATGACACCCTCGTTAACCGTAGACCACAAAAACAGATGAACTTTACATCATCTGCCCTATAGACCACAAGGTCTGAAAGGGGAACTAGTTAGGCCAGGTTCACATCTAAATTTACATTTACTTTTACCTATCCTTTGATCTGCGGGTCCGTTGGGGCACTACACAAGGCCGGCAAACGCCGGCGGTAACTGTGAAATCGTTAGGTTTTATGAACTGATCAGATTAAGATTAGATAACTTCACTAAAAGAGGGAACAAAATCTTTGTAGTCCCTTTAACATTGTCTACACAGACAGAAGAACCGTAATACGTGTCTTTCTTCTTAATCATAAATCTAAACTATGAACAGACAAATGACTACTATATAGTATTAAAAAAATTGAATCGATTTATGTGTTTGTTTAAGCGTGTGTGTGTGTGTGTGCAGTTTGGTGGTTGTGTGTAAAACTATGACAGTGTCCAGAAAGGGAGTCTATTTCATGACCACTCGTGGGAGCCATGACGTAGAGAGTCTCAATTATCTCGATAAAGGATGCTAGTTGGCAGGAGGTCAGTATAATTTGACTTGAAATGCCAACTCAAGTGATTTGTCATTTTCTCTCTAAGTGTATGACCGTTCCGGCTAGTTTGGGCACCACAGCACAACACATGTGCAGCGGAAAGGAAACTATTCGGACTGGTGCCCTTACCTTATCCTTACAGGTGCGAAGGGGCCCATTGTTGGTGGTCAGCAGGGGCGCCACGTCTAACGACATGGGGTCGAATTCAGGTGAGCCAGATTTGAGTGTTCGTGACATTCAGGGACACTGGCATGTGGGGGGGGGGGAGGGGCATTGAAGGGAGGAGTCTGGCGGAGGGATTACACTCTTACGCCACTGAGAGGGGCTATTATAACCCCTTTTATTTTTCACAAGTGGCCTCCCTTACATACTTCGTCGTCTCCCCCCCCCCCCCCTCAGGATATTTTCAGTGGAATTATGGGACGGAGCACATGAAATCAGTGTCATAACGGTATCATGGGTCTACAAGGTCACGTGCTATCGAGATCTGAAGTATGCAAATAATAGAAGGAATACAATGACTCAGAGCACTATTTAGACATAGCATGGACTTAGCAAAAAATTCAGACAAATTAAAGTTAAAGGTACCTCTTTCCGACCTTACGATCTAGAGGGCAGATGACGTAAAGCACATCTGTTATAGGGCCGACAGTTAATAGTGGTGTCATGAGGCCAGTTTAAATAGACTTGCATTGTAATTTGTTTTTAAAGAAAGCGTGCTGACATTTCGAAGTAAGAAAACATACGTGAAGTTTGGAAGATTGAGTGTTGAAACAAGGTATGAATGGACATGACATGTACTGTAATATATAAAAAAGTACCTTGCAATCTATGGGGCAGATGATGTAAAGGTCATCTGTTTCTGTGGCCCACAGTCAACGAGGGTTTCACTTCTCCCAACTAATGTACCCATTAGAGCTGGGTGGACTCAGAGGCGCCTTAAGATTCTGAAATTAAAATAATTAATAATTAAAGTAATATTTTGTTTATGTACAGTAACATATCATATATTCAATAAACTGTTGTTGTTTTTAATCATCTAGGTCTGTGCTTCCCAAACTTATCTTTAACAGAACACTTTGCACATTCTGAGAATTTAGCGGAATACTTTACATATTTTTTTAGAGAGATTAATTCACGTGGTGGCCTACTAGTTAATTTTTCCAGTGGTTCTTGGAACACCTATTCAGGCCTCGCGGAACACTAGGGTTCGTGGAACACAGTTTTGGAAACACTGATCTAGGGTTACTGTCTGTAAGCGCTTTGCACTGTTGATCCAAAAATATTTTTTAAAATCACTTTTATACAGTGCAGCTTTGATGCTTATAGCATGCTCACTGCGCTATGGTCCATTCTCGTTGGTATATCAGTGGTGGGGCTGGGGGGTGGTATCTAAGAGAAGGTTTCCGTGCTGCGTTTAGGTGCTCAGCAAACACAACTCTGATCGAGTCCGGATTGGAACTTGAGCCCCCTTGTTAGGTAGCCAAGCAGTAGCTAAGCGATTTCTGACTCTCGGCTACACATCCACTCGGTTCTGGATTTCGAACCCCTATACGCCGCCACCACCTACCATTTTACCAGACGTTTTGAGGCTAAAAATATATCCCTTATAATGTTGAAGACTATATACAACAAAACCTTGTTTTAAAGTTTATACGGAGACCACCGCTCACAACAGTCCACAACAGACACCGCTCACAACAGTTCTATGGTAATATTCTATGTTAGTTTTTTTACAGTGTGGGCAGACCTTTTTCGGCCGAGGGTCATATAGATTTCCGACACCCGTGACATGAGCTGTATTAGCTTAAAAAGTCGTCCTGTGAACCGAGCCTGGGAGTCTTCATTAGAATTTGTGGGCCAAAAACTTAAGGGGCCGGATATCACCATATCAGGGCAGGAAATGGACTGCGGGTCGTAGTTTTGGCACAACTGAAATCTGGTGCTTCTCAGTTTTATCTGACCTTGTTAAATACGCCCCTGATCCAATCGAGTTCAACTTCACCATTAGTCTGTTAAAGCACTGGGGCTCAACACATGATCTGTCGACCGTTTTTCTCCACTTCTCACCGACTCTGGCATTGGATAGTAACTTACAGTGTCAGGCCCGTCAATTCTTATATGTTGTCTTTCCATCGCTTTCTCTGTCTGCCTCTTCTTTACCTGGCACTGTTCCCCAATGGAAGGTCTTTGTGAGCCCTGAGAACCTTTTGATATGGACATTAAGGTTTCAGTTTGTCGTTGTGATTCTGTTTCTAATCTCTTGGTTTTTATTGCGGTCTTTGTAGGTGATCTAGTTCTGCGGTTAGCGTTTCCAGATTCGCAAGCATACAAGAATGTGGCCAAGACCTTAAATACCTCGGAACTACTGTTTCAGGAGAAGGAACCACACCTGAACTACTGGCCGAGATTGCACAGCCTTTCAAACCAATCTGGAAAGACAAAAGCATTACCCTCGACACTAACATCAGACTGATGCGCTCCTTGGTCATGGCCAAACGAGCTAGCCGACATTTCTCCACCGACATCTCACCTTCCCTTATTATTTTTTGTCCATCACTATTTATAATGAATCTTATAAAAAATGTGAATCTAAGGACAAAAAAGAAACAGAAATATTCAATACCCTGAGAGCCTAGCATGGGATATGGAGACATCGAATAATGTTCTCTTTAGGGCTCTTGATATTTTTTCTGTCTTTTCTAAAAACACTTTCGCCCCTCACTTCTTGTTGTCATTCATTGATTGATGTTTTACCTGGGGAAACTCTCCCGCCTCTCGAGTGTACCTGGCCAAGACAGCTATCTCGGTCTCCACGTGAGCGTGTCAAACTGGCAACCGGTTCACCCTCTCACGACTCCATACTAAATTAACACTTGCCAGGACTGGAGAAAAAATAGAGGAGAAGCAAGGAGAAAAAAATATAATTTGGAAGGTTCTCGAAATATTTTTTTAATTAGAAGTTCAGACTCAAAGTTATTCAAAGTTTCACTGTTCTCTTTTTTTTTTTGTTGTTAATTTTTTATTTTTAATTTGATTTTACAGTGCTAAAACAAAGTAAACAAATTAATACACAATTTCAAAAACTATCACGACTTCCGTACACCGGATACACCAAAAGGATTGCTATTTATGGATTCGCTGACATTTTTGAAAATATAAGTTTATCATGCTTCAAACTTTTGACTCATTTGAATGAAGCGAGAAAAAAAATGAAATTAATTTTAAAAGTTCACTTACAGTAGGGCTTACAAAAGTGGTACCCATTCTTTTTCAGACCGATGCCCTGTGGCCATGTAAATTTTTGACGCTAGTGTCAATGGTTATTTCAGAGACAAAAAAATAATTTAGAAATAAGTGCAAAATGGCTTCATTTTGTAAAGTGAAATTATATGGGGCCCGATAGCTAAGCGTGTCGGGAGCGTAAGCTGAACATAGTCAGTGCACTTAACTTCCAAAAAAAAACAAACTTTGAACTAACTCCCCCTGAACATACAGACTAATTCAGAGTAACAAGTGACATCCCTTGTCCAGCACAGTAGTCTCCCACAACATTATTTATAATCAAATAGGCTGGAATTAATTAAACCTCAACTTTAGTGAGTGGCCTAGCTATGGCCATATTACAAGGTCTTCAGGGCTCGCAAAGACCTTCCTTTCTTAGTGCCAGAAAAAAAAAAGAAGAGGCAGACGGAGAAAGCGATGGGAAGACAACATAAAAGAATGGACTGGCCTGCCATTGAAAGAGGTTCTATTCAAGGCAAGATGGAGAAAGACGGTCGACAAATCTTGTGTGGTGCCCCAACGGTACAACAGACTTAGGGATAGGTGAAGGTTAGCCAGTGGTAGAGGCAATTTAGAAGTAGTTCCGGTCATTGTAGAGTAAGCCGGTATGTAAAAGTCAGTTTACTTTATAATTGCATTCCTTTGAAGGGGTGGTCGACTGTAATAACTAGCTAACCGGCGTCTTTGGTGAAATGGGTGAGGGGGGGGGGTCCTACTTACATTTTTGATTCAATTGAAACTAGACACTGAAATATCTCATGGACATGTCAGTGTGTGTTTAGTGCTGCCGTGCGAACTCTCGATCTCATGTCAAGCTCTAATACGATCTAGACCTATGTAGGTAATAGTTCTGATTCAATCTAGACTGTGTGATTAAGCGAGAGTGTCTCAGAGTAAAGCTTCGTGACTGAAGAGGGGGGGGGGGCACTAGACGGGAGGGAGGGAGGGCAGAAACACTGAATGGGAGTGGCGAATGGAAAAACGATAAATGATAAAAAGAGTTGACAATTAAGGAGGAGGGGGGTAAATTCGAACTTATCTAAAATAGCATCGTTACTTTCAGGGATGAGAGTGTAAGTGACGAGATGTGTGTGTGTGTGTTTATGGGTGGGGGAGCGTGTGTTTGTGAATTAGTGCGTGAGTGTTGTGTGTCTGGATGTGTGTGTGATTAGGTGTCAATGGATCGTGTGTGTTTTTGTGAGTTTTAATGCCACGCTATTGTTAAGAGATTGCATATTCGAGCAACTCTTTCACTGTTAATGTGCGGGCTAAACCAAAACAATTCTCTTTATAAAAGCAGCGACTGCCAACTAGGAAACGAGACTTGAATTAACTACACCAAGCATGCCCTAACATCCAGGATGTATATTAGCGAGTATAATGTATTGGCTATTATTAAATATCAATGATTGCAGGGGTGAAACAAATATATTTAAAGTTAGCAACATTTCTTTAGGCATATTTTTAAATAAAAAGGAAGGATTTTTTTAGATTAAAATGTTGCCTTCCATTTCTTTAAATTAAATTTTTATTATAGTAATTAGCAGTTATTTCCCTTAGAAAAGCTTTGGTTTTAAAAAATATGCTTTTTTGGCGGTCCCGCAAGGGGAAAAAGCCCTATTAGTTTTGTGTGGAATGTCTGTCCGTCCGTCCGTCCCGTTTAGATCTAAGAAACTAGAAAAGATAGTGAAAATCCGACAACATAATATTTTAGACCATTCAAAGTTCTGATGCAACGGCTACTTTTTTCTTTTCTGAAAGTGAAAACCATAATTTTTTAAATCATTTATGCAAGCAGTTTTTTTCATAAAAATACACCACTTTAATAAATATTCACTATTAAAAGTAACAAACACGGGAGTCTCTTTAGTAGGGGAGATGACCATTTACCATAGCTTTAACACATTTATGCAAATGGTTTGAGATTTTTTGTCAAATTTTTTTTTTACAAATGTATTGCTAAGTTAAGCAATACTGTCATATTAATTACTATATTTACACACAAACAAAATTCTTTTTTTTTAAAAGAGAAAAAATCTATTTAGTATGCATATAAGTTGGACATATTTTAAAACAATTATTAAGTTCTTTTTTTATATTATGGCGTGAATTGCTGACATGTTGTAACTATACTACATGTAACTAAAGTAATTTTATTCTTGAAGATCTGAATAAGAGATAGACCTTTTACAAAACAATTAGATCAATTAGATATTCATTATAAGACATAAGTTAGGCCAGGTTCATATGTAACGTCACATTCACTTTCACCTATCTCTGTTTGTTTGTTTTTTCTTTGATAGAATTTCATTCTGATATTCTTTCTGAAAATATTGAAACCTGCCTTTTTACCTGACTGGTGGATCACTTATGAGTTTGTGTTTCCATACAAACTCTCTTTGTAACCTTTTTTTTTCTCTATTGCTTGTTAGGTATTAATATTAAGCTTCACTAAAAGTTGTTCGCCCCTGCAAGCCTCTCAATGTTCTTCAACCACCAAGCCTCCACTCACATCCCCAGCTCTTTTATTTTTCCCTACTAGTGTATGTCTATATCACAGACCTATATATACTATTTGAACAGATCCTTCTCGGTTTAGCACGTCACGACAGTCTGATGTGAAGTCCGTAATTATAGAAACAAAGTCAAAGATCAAATAGAAATACACATGGGCAAACTTTGTTTTCATTTTTCGTTTCGTTTTTATCCACATTTTCACATTTTAAATAAAGTTTTGAACCAAAACATATCTCTTCCCTGTCCACGTTAAACCAATACACGATCCATGAAGACAGGAGGGTATGAGTTAAAGTTATGCACGTAAAAATATTTGTAGCCAACAGAAAATGGATTATGATCCGCCCCCCCCCCCCCGTCTGGCTGTTAAAAACAATTTGTTAGGGAAACTCCACGGCTCCCACCGGAGGGCTTTGTTGATTTTACGTGAAGTTAACATTTTCAATTAACCCTGGCAACCATGGCGGCAACTCTGCGGTGTTGGCCTGCGTGCAACGCTCTCCTGGTGTCTCATGTGGTTTTAACCCCACTTGGAGTATATCAATATTTTTCTTAGTTAAACCGAGAGCAGTTCTGCATTTCACCACCACCCCCCTTCCCCAACCCAGCTTTTCCCGTTAGCAATGTCACTAACTCCCTTCTAATTCTGTTTTGTATTTCCGAGTGTACTTTTGAGTTTATGAATAATAAGTCATTGTCTTCTAGTCTGTAGATTAACGTTAGTGGTGTATTTTATGCGATAACGCAGTCTCAGTTGCGACCTGTATATTTTGACAATATGATGCAGACAAAACCTTTGTCCTCCGATGGCTCTGTCTTCGCCGTCTGCCCCTATTTTGGGTAGAGGCTTTTTCTTTCGGGTCTCAAATTTTTGTCCCGCTATCTTTGTTAAAGCTCTTTTTTTTTGGAAGCCATTAGCTGCATCAGGTTAAGTTGATCAATAGCTAGATTGTTATGTAATGCTCATTAAAATACAATAACGTGGCATTGATTTTAGCTTTTTATTTTGTTTACCATTCTAGAAAGGAGGCAGATATTGAAGACTGCTCTACAAATTACCGCCGGAGATCACCTACGCCCCCTCCCCTTCCCGCACCTCCCCCCCCTCCCCCCCCAAAAAAGATTGATTTCTAGACAATCTGAATGTATGGGGGCACTTGCCGATCCGCATGCAATAAGTTGCTTCCTAAGACTGAGAAAAAAGAGTTTTTATAAATGCGTGTAGCCGAAAGGTGATAACCAATCCTAACTCTATTGGTGTCTTCATGTTAACTGCTCTCTGTGGGTGTAGTCTTCTGAAGGTTCTGGGAAGTCGGAATAAAATGTTTGGCCATTATTGGCATTTTTCACTTTCTCTTTCTCTCTGTCTGTGTCTGTCACAGACTCACTCCATACACACATGTGAATACAGTCTTACAATACAAAACCATTGACTTTCTCTATAGAGAGAAAATCTTTTTAAAAAATGTCCGCCAGAAGATACCAATCAAAGATCAAGAGATCTGAAGAGATAGGCGATCACCGGCATCTTCTTTCATTTCATGAGTATTTCTGTGGATGTTCAAATAAACAACACAGTGAGGAAGTATATAAAGACATTGATTTAATTTTGATACGTAAATTGAAAATCATTAAAATAAACTGGACTTTTGTTAGTTGAATAAGAAATTGTTTAGTCCAAATTGGGAAAAAATGAGTTTAAATAAGAAAATGTAATTAATGTTAAATAACTCATGTTGTACTAAATAACCCATTTTATTTAACACATACTATATAATCCGAGTTACCAACACATATTTAAAATAATCTTATTAAACTATGCTAAGTAAGAGATGTAGGTGTTGTGTGATACTGTAGTAGTGAATACGAATTTATTCTGCATCTCTCTCTTTCTCTCTCTCCCTCTCTCTCTCACCATCGACATCTTCTATTTTGGTCTGTCTCTCTTTCTCACTCCATTATCCTATTCTTCCTCAGACCTTCATTTTCTCCTTCACTCTTTTCTTTCTCTATATATTTCTCTGTCTTTTTGTCACCATATGCTTGTTCTTTCCTTTCTTCTTTTTCGCCCTCGTAGTTCTGTCGTGTCTCTCTCTCGTGATCTTCGTACACTCCGCCTAAACCCAAACTCATTAGCAGGAATCCAAGAGTAATAGCCTCGGATACGAAAAGACATAACCATCCATGAACACTTGTAGACTAAAAGACCTCAATTTACTTTCACTCTCTCCCACAAGATGTAAACCACTGTCTTCTAATTAACACAGCCATCTCTGTTACTCTGCTTATTTACTTTAATCAGCTTTTTGAATTAATTCTGTTTAGAGTGATCCCCGCCGTGAATGGCCCGACATTAAGATAAGTGGCCCGAGAGCCAGGGTAGGGAAAATGAAAAGTCAACAACCGATGAAGAGAGAGAAAAATAAAAATGCCGCGACCTCTCGGACGTGTGTTTATGGAGACAGCTCTGTAACATTGGGGAGCGAAAACACAATAGTGTGAGTGAAACATGGCCCGAGAAATACATTCTGCCTGGGCATATTTTTGCGCTCACACACAGAGACACACAGAGACACGCAGACACAAGACATGCTTGGTGCAGTGCAATGTTTGGAAAGTAAACAAATTTCTTCTTACAGAGCAAATGTTGTCAGAGCGTCTTAGATGTTGACATGAAGATTCTAATGTTTAACCAAAAATTTCTTGTGAGTACGAAACACTACTTAAAATCGCTAAACATTTTTTTAAGAGTACCACCCATTTCTAGGAGTATCAAATACTTCTTAAAAGTGCCAAACATTTTTTAAGAGTAACACCCATTTCTAGGAGTACCAAACACTTCTTAAAAGTGCCAAACATTTTTTAAGAGTAACACCCATTTCTAGGAGTACCAAACACTTCTTAAAAGTGCCAAACATTTTTTAAGAGTACCACCCATTTCTAGGAGTATCAAATACTTCTTAAAAGTGCCAAACATTTTTTAAGAGTACCACCCATTTCTAGGAGTACCAAATACTTCTTAAAAGTGCCAAACATTTTTTAAGATTACCAAACTCTTCTATCTTCTTCTTCTTCTTCGTTCTCATTTTACATGTCGCAGAGTTCAAATCAGTAATCCTATGTTGTCAGGGGTTCAAATTATATATGCTGCTTGGCTCTTGTTCTTGTTGTGTTTCTTAACTTGGTTCCTGTGGCTCACTAGCGGGTTTCTTGAATAGTGAATAATACTTGCTTGATACTTTCTTGGTTACTCAATTTATAATTCATCAATACTTGCTTAACTCAAATACGAACACTTGATATACATCAACTCTCTAACTCCTTATGATCATGAATATCGATAATACTTTAATACTTAATAAAGCACACAATTATATCACTCTTATGAAATAGTAATACACAAAACACCAGTCCATCAACTTATAAATATATAAATGCATAGATACCAGTCCAGGAAGTAAACGTCTAACCTTCCTGGACCGGGATCAAGACCTTACTGACTAACACACTCTCTCGCACATTCAACAAAGACTTAATCACTCAGTTCACAACACGTGCAACACTTTGCATTCATAACAAGGGGATATAACAATCATACCAAAATATAAGACTAACATTCATTCTCGCCATACCTCCACCTGACATATGTCTGAGATGAACCGCGCAGTGGTTTCCAGATCAGGCTGTTCTCCGTATAGTTTTTGCTCTATAAGACTACAAGGAGGGTTTTGGGGCCAGTCTTGTTCGGGCCTCTTGATAATGCAGCTTTGAAGGACATGGTCTGCTTTCTCTGGTGATGCTCCACAAGGGCAGGTTTCGCTCGTCCCGATTTTAAGCTTCCGGAACATATGTTGTCTCATTCTGAGTCGAAAAATTATGTGTTGGAGATTACCAAACATTTCGTAGGAGTACCAAACATTTTCTAAGAGTACCAAACATATCCTAAAGATACCAAACATTACTTAAGAATACCACTCATTTCTAGGAGTACCAGACATTTCCTAAAAGTATCAGTGTTAACTTAATTAGAAGGCGACGCTGAATTTGTCCGTTTCCTAAGAAACTATTGTTTACAAGAACCTTATGCGCCCAATTTATCATAGATTTCTGGTTTATATTTTTTTCTTTCCATATATTACATGTATCAGGGTTATAATTATGCTTTACACGTGTTTCATATCACTGGTTTATTTGTTATGCTTTACATTTTTTTCATATTTCAGGCTTGTGATGAATTGATGTGGACATTCCTTTACGACATAACGCTCTTTGTCCTTTTTTTACGACATTCTCCGCACTATATTTCTCTTTTTACCCATTAGCCAAATATCTATTCCCCCCAGTATCTAATTCCCATTGTATCTATATATCCGCTGTATATGAAATATATTTGCCAGCCAATCCAACCGTTCTTACCGCCTTCACACACACCCGCGCGCGCGCTCATGCCTTGTCACGTGATTGCCCCTTTCATCGACGACAATGGCCAGGCACACGTAACACGACTCAATCAGGCCCTCCCCACATCCCCCCCCCCCCCCGCCTTGGGTCTGGTCCTGGCAGATGTCTGATCGATGAAGTCAAAATCTGATGAATATTTCAAAATTAACTTAATTAAGACCGGTACCAGGCATTCTGGGAAACGTTCTTTGTGAGGCTTATGAATGATTGAGAAATGGTGAGACTAAGAGAGAAAAGTAGTGGGGGGGGGGGAAGGGTTAAAGGAGCGAGAGGGAAACTAGGTGATTGAATGCACTCACCTTCTTAGAATGCATACACATGGAGGATATGGAGTGAGATATTTATTGTGTCAAAACTGATCAGGTCTAGCAAGCAGAACTCGAGTCACTAAAAGATGACTTCAACATGGAAGATCAACGAATTTTTCTGAAAACTACATGAGATTTGTTTGCTTGTTAGTTTTACATGTTTCGGATGTTCCTTCAGAGTTGAAGATAATTTAATTCCTGGTCCAAACCTCCAGCAGGACGAAGGGGGGTGGTAGCGGGCAGGGTTTGAAACCGGGACCATCGATAAATCCGAACGACAGTCCAGCATACAAACCACACGACCAGGCAGCCAGATGGTCGCAAAACGAAAGCTTGACGTTGATTAAATCTCATCAAAGACAAAAGTAGATCAGTCTTGAATGGAGAACACTTATAACACCTTCAAAAACGCTTTTTAAGGTTTGTATAAATTGGTTTGCGCCCCTGGGTAGAATGTGTACAAAGTTAAAGGAGCGCCTTCATCCCTTTGAAACAAAATGTACAGAAATAAGGTTTTCTTTATAAGAAAGCATATAATTTAATAAATAAATATAATACAAGAAATAAAACCGTGGAATCATAACAACAAGAACAACAGTAGCATCAACAACATCAGCAACAACAGTGTAAACAGCAATAGCAGCAACAGCAAGAACAATAACAGCAACATCAGTAACAACAAAGGCATCAGTAATAGTAACAACAACAGCATCTACTTCAGTAACAACTACAGCAGTAACAACTGCAACAGTAACAATACAAATAAAGTAGCAACAACAGAAGCAACAACAACAGCAACAAAAATAACAGTAGCATCAACAGCAACAACAAAAATAATAGCTGCAACAACAGCAAGAACAGAACTAGCAGTAGCAACAACATCAGCAACAACAAAAATAATAGTTGCAACAACAGCAACAAAAAACAACAACAGCAACAACAGCATAACAGCAGAAGCAACAACAAAAATAACAGCAGTAACACCAGCAACATTGACAGCAACAACAAAGGTAGCCACAACAACAACGCTTTGTGCATTGTTAGTGCCTGATATACGTGAGATTATTTGTTTCACCACTAAAGCATCCAACTTATTTATATTTATATACATATATATATATATGGCTCCTTTTGTCTCGAAAGGCAATGGATGCGCCCAAGTGAGTCACTGGTTTTGGCTTAATCTTGAGACGGGGCAGAATCTGGTGTGGCTAATCAAGCCAATTCTAGAACGGCAGACTTTGCCACAATTCGTACATTTGTATGCCTCTGATTTAGGGCTAGCAGACAGGGCAGCTTTCTTTTTTTCCCTCTTGATTAAAGCCGCTTCAATTCTTTTGTTCTCAGCAAGGGTTATCCCAGCACGCACAGTCTGTCTCCATGCACTCCGGTCTTTGGCTATGTTTTCCCACATACTTTCACTGATGCCTGAGGCTCTCATGTCTCGCTTGCAGACATCTCTATATGTTAGTCTTGGGCGGCCCTTGGGTCTGACTCCTTCCACAAGCTCAGCATATAAGATATCTTTCGGGATTCTACCATCTGGCATGCGGGTGACATGTCCGAGCCAGCGTAATCTCCTTTGTGTCAGGAGAGCATACATGCTGTTCATATTGGCCAATCTCAAAACTTCCTGATTGGAGACATGGTCCCTCCAAGAGATGCCCATTATGCGTCTCAGGCAGCGCAAGTGGAAACTATTCAATCTGTGCTCTTGGTACATGTATGTTGACCAGCTTTCACTGCCATAAAGGAGAGTGCTCACAACACAGGCGTTGTAGACTAGGATTTTGGTCGCTGTGGTCAATTTACCATTTTCCCAGACGCGCTTGGAGAGTTTTGCCAATGCTGTGGTAGCTTTTCCTATCCTTTTTGTCAGCTCGATGTCTAAGTCTAGGTTACTGACAATTGTTGAACCCAAGTAGGTAAATTCCTGCACCACTGAAAGGGTGTGGTTCCCAATTTGTATTATAGGTATTTCTGCAACGTCTTGTGCCAGGATTTCGGTCTTGGAGAGACTTATAGTAAGGCTAAACTCTTGACAAGCAGCTGCTAAGGCGTTCACTAGCTTCTGTAGACCTCCTTGTGAGTGAGATACGAGTGCCGCGTCATCGGCAAACAGCAGCTCCCTTATCAAGATACGACGCCTTTTCGTTTTGGCTTTAAGACGTGCCAGGTTAAAGAGCCTTCCATCGGATCTGCTATGGATGTATATTCCGTCTTCCAGGGATTTAAAAGCACTGGATAGTACGACTGAGAAGAAGATGCCAAATAGTGTAGGGGCCAGTACACATCCTTGTGTACATTTATATACAGGTATAGAGTTATTGTATAAAATTTTTAGGAGATGTAATATGGTATTATTTAAAATAGGAAGTGGGTAGAGTTTAGAACTCTGAGTAACAAGGACCACAAGTACCTTTAGCTTTCCAGGTCATGACATCATGAAACCCACAGATAGCAATCAGTTGAAACATTTAACTCCTTGTCAAGTTCAATTACCAACATTGACCAACACTGACCAACACTAACACTGACCAGCAGTGCTCTAACCTTTTCATTACAATATTCCAAATGGACAGCGACATTCGTTTTCATTTGCGATGGGGGCGGCTCACACGGCGGTCATCAGGAGTCATCTATGATCACTCTGTAACTTCCAATGATGTGGGGGCATGGCGGACGGGAGACAGGACGACCGTTGAACGAGGCCTGGCTTAGTCCCATGACATTTATCTTAATAAGACCTTGCATTAATCATATAATAATCTCTAGTTTGCTCTCTTCTATCAAGCAACTCTCTCTCCCTCTCTCTCTCCCTCTGTATAGATTTTTATCTCTCTTTCACTCTTCCCTCCTCATCCTTTACTCTTTCAATGACTTGCATGTTCATTCATTCTCTCTCCCTCTCTCTCTCCCTCTGTATAGATTTTTATCTCTCTTTCACTCTTCCCTCCTCATCCTTTACTCTTTCAATGACTTGCATGTTCATTCATTCTCTTGGGAGGGGGAGAAAAACTCCGAGTGGAAGTGTCAATGGTCACGTGTTTGTCCATTGGTCAGATAACGAGGTTATTTATGTACAGTTCGCTACAATTAACTGCCATTACCGTTACACAGTAGTCCAGCTTGTAGCCTATGGACTATTCAAACTCAAATCAAACTGAACACAAAGATACAACTAGCGATGTCAAGACAGAACAAGCTGAACACAAAGATACAACTAGCAATGTCAAGACTGAACACCAGGACAAGCTTGTGTGAGTAGGTCAAAGCACATGGGTCACGTGACAGGAGCAGTCTTTGTGCGCCCTTAAAATAACATCTTCCATTGGAGCGCAGTTACATTTAGATCCAGTGTTACTAGATGTGATATAGATTACAACATTGGAACGCAGTTACATTTAGATCCAGTGTTACTAGATGTGATATAGATTACAACATTGGAAATAACTGATGAAGATCTGCACCTAAAAATAATCTGAACTTGGTGTGGCTACTTAGTTACCGTTTCTTCTATGAAATGATTAACTACCAAGCACCCCCCCCCCCCCCGATTCAAATGATTTTGTGAATTAAATTTTTTTTAAAGTTTGTTCCATAGTGAATTGACGGAGATAATGTGAGGACCTAAACGTGTACATGTGTTGATGTTATGATGTGGACCAAGTGGTGTGGCCTACTTAGTGGACATGTCTTGAGTACAATTGATTGATATTGACAAGTGTAGATTTAGTATTGGGCGTACAGCGACAACGACTTTTGTAATAAATATTTAAGACCTATAGATTGAGAAACATGATCTTCATGATCTTTACTTCTCTTGAAATTAAACAACTTAAAACCACTTCGTTAAATGCAGAAAATCTGCAGATTCTGGTGAAACATAAACCCAACAAACTAGATCTAAAAAAAGCAGCCAATTAATGTTGAAGCTTGGTGTGGCCATATATATAGTTGGGCAAAAAGTAGTATAGTTACAAAGCTTATATCAATTCACTCTGTCAGTCTGTCTGTCTGGTAAAAAGTTTGTCCACGTTATTTCTCCGATAACCTATTTAATTTAAAGCGAAAATTTTGCCCAATTAATTCTTTTACCTGACAACACAAGAATTGATTTAAAAAAACACACAATTAGTTTATTAACTATTGGTAATTATTTTGTTTCTTTCGTATCTTCAACAAGGGAAAGAAATTGTATTTGACTGAAGTGGTGGTATAAGCTGAATAAGTCCCATCTATGAGTCGCGGCTTTAAAGTAAGGTTGAAACAAAAATACTTAAAAATACAATCTTCGATAGTCATAAGCACGTAAATAGCAGAGTGGTTAGTGTGTCGGCTTGAGGAGTCGTGAGCTATGAGTTCAAATTAAGATCCTTTTTTTTTTAATAAAGAGAGAGCGAGGGAGAGTGACAAAGAGAGATATAGAGAGATAGACGAGAGTTAGTGATCTCTAGAGAAAGTGATACATAAAGAGAGGGGGAAAGATATAAAAGAGAGAAGCGAGAAAAAAAAAGAAAGAAGAGAGGTAGAGGTAGAGGCAGAGATAGAAAGAGAAGTGAGAGAAAGAAAGAAAAAGAGAACGTTTAATTTTGAATATCATTGACAGTAGTTGCAAATGTGTAGCTTGACAAAGCAACAGAAAGAAGTCAGAATGAAAGATTGATCAAATCAAGTTTGTTCTATGTCTACACATATATCTACACTCATCCTCTTGATTCCTATTGTCAAACTTGATCAATAGCATTGTGACTTGTCAACAACTTCACTTAGAATACTGATTAGGAAATAATAAACAACAGCAAACATAATTATATAAATCCAACAATATTAATCAGACTTCCATCAGGCTGACAAGGTCGATTCCTTTAGCATTAAATCCCCCCCCCCCCCCCCCATATCCCCACATAGTGGCTAGACTTGAAAAGGAACTCTTTTAAACTTCCTTAAGGGCAATGATGAAGAGTATAAAAAAAAAGGGGGGGGGGGTTAAAATGTAATTACTGTAATTAAAAGGAGAGCACAACATTACAGATGTACTGACACGGGAGGGGGGGATATGGCTGCGCTGGGTGGGGTGAACAAACAGGTGCATCTTCAAAGAGAAATAACTCTACACGAGAAATTTCAAAGATAGGATAATTCGAAATGATCCTGATAGCAAACAGATCAGATAAAATTACTTTTCAAATAAATTAAATTAATTCTGGTAGTTTTTTTTCCCTCTTTCGTCTTTTATGAATAATCTTGGCTCTTTTTATAAATGATTTAATTATCTTTTTTTTTGTGTGTAGATTTCATCATTTAAGACATAGAAACAAAGAAGAATGTTTACCGGATGTAAATTCATCTAAAATAGTTTTTCCAAATAGTGGAAACATCATTCACTTAAATTCACTATTTATAATCACTATAATTACTATACAAAATTGAAACGATCACATTAAAGCTTAGCAGTAATGAGCTATACATCACAATTAGAAGTTCAAGCAACTAACATGACTATTAAAAAAATTGAAGCTGAACTCTACAAGATTCCATAACTGTAATTGATTATATTTGTTCGCATGAAAGAAACCCAAGTTTGTTAGAAGTATTAGAAGTCAGATCAAAGAGTGAAAGGAGAACCAAAAGCTGTTCTAAGATACCAGAAAGACATCCAGTTTTTGTCATTTTAAGATACTAGAGAAACATTAATTTTTTGTCATTCTAAGTTTCCAGATAAACATTCAGTTTTTATCATTTTAAGGGAACATTTGACTCTAGAGACAACACGGAAACCCTTTCGGCAGAGACCACTCACCACTACTTCACAAAAGAGATTGGACTAGAGCGCACTGAGCATGCTATAAGTTTGACAGTAGTGCTATGCAATAGAAATTGTAATATATAGTATATATATTTTATAAGTATATGTAGACAACTGGGCGTTTATACAACTGGCCACAAAACGATTCCAGTAATCGAATCTAAATATCTGTTATATTTTTGTTATATTCTATTTATACTTTAGACAAAGATTGAAAGGTGACCGATGATGTTCAGTAATAGAAAGCAGATAGACGAACCAAGAAACATGGACATCTGTTACGAAAGGGGCAGCCACTCTGTTCCTCTCTATTATCTCCTAATGTTCACTTTTCTGACACCCCTTAGAAATTCTTTTTTTTTTTTTAAATATATTTTTTTTTTACTTTTATGATTTGTATGTAGGCCTAACTATGACTTAATACTATGTCTGGACGCTCCATCAAATCATCTTGTTATGTTTCGTTAATTAGATGTAACCAAAAAAAAAATGGTATCACACGAAGATGGAGTGTTACTCAGAAAGGGAAAAGTTCTCTAAATACCGCGAGATGTGAAAAGAAATGAGCGAATGAGATCTAATTGGCAGATCTTCAAGTGTGTAGCTCTAGAATATCAAAAAGGCAAAAGAAACGAAAAGAAAAAAAATGGCATGTTTAATTACGAAGTTTGTAAAGCTTGAAAGAAGATCCCCGTCAGTGGAATTAATGTGAGACAGGCTCCAAAATGAGACACTTGACAAATTGTGATACAGTACCACGTGTAAGACGCCATTGTTTCCGGCCAGCGTTTTGACATGCGCAGTGCAGGGGAGCGTTAAATTAATTTGTCCTTTGTGCGTGTGGAGGAAAGGAAGCGAAGAGAACAGGAAAGCTGGAGAGAAGTGGTGATTACAGAGAGAGAGAGAGACAGAGAGAGAGAGTGAGAGACAGAAAGAGAGACAGAGAGAGCGTGAGAGACAAGACAGAGAGACAGACATACAGACAGAGAGATACAGAGAGAGACACACAAAAAGATAGGCAGAGAGAGAGAGTGCGAGACAGAAAGAGATTGAGAGAGAGAGAGAGTGAGAGAGACAGATATACAGACAGAGAGAGACACAAAAAGATAGAGAGAGAGTACGAGACAGAAAGAGAGCGAGAGGGAGAAATAATATGAATCTATTTAAATCTATAAAGGCAACCTAATGCAAAATAGGCCTAAATATCTTTATTTATTTCTATCTATATATCTATCTATCTATCTATCTATCTATCTATCTATCTATCTATCTATCTATCTATCTATCTATCTATCTATCTATCTATCTATCTATCTATCTATCTAGCTATCTATCTAGCTAGCTATGTATGTATGTATGTATGTATGTATGTATGTATGTATGTATGTATGTATGTATGTATGTATGTATGTATGTATGTATGTATGTATGTATGTATATAATAGTATGTATGTATGTATGTTTGTCCGGTATGTATGTATGTATGTATGTAGCCTATGTTTGTATGAATCTATCTATCTATCTATCTATCTATCTATCTATCTATCTATCTATCTATCTATCTATCTATCTATCTATCTATCTATCTATCTATCTATCTATCTATCTATCTATCTATCTATCTATCTGTATGTAGGACGTAATCATCTTCTTTTTTGAAGTAACGTCTGTATCATATCAGATAAGAAGATAAGATGTATGTCTGTCTATCTATTGTTAGAAGTAATGAGAAGAGAGAATGTGAGATAGAATTCAAAAACTGGGCCAATAATGGTCAAAGTGACCCGAATAAAATCGATGAGATCGATAAATAGACCGGAGAAATGACAAAGAATTTATAAGACTAACACCATCATGAAAAGGAAAGGGGGTACATCCAGAGAGAGAGAGATAGAGAGAGAGAAAGAGAGAGGGGGGGGGAGGGAGAGAGAGAGAGAGAGAGAGAGACGATAAGAAAGGGGTGAAGAAAAAGAACAAAAAATCTGGAAAAGGGGGGGGGGAGTGTAAGGTAACAGAAAAAGAGCCAAGAGAACAGGGGAGACAAGCCAACACAATCCAACAATGACAGATGAAGGCCAACGTTAAGTCAAAGGGCGGGGCTGATTCGCGCATCTTCTCTAATTGGACGCAGTCAGCTTTAAAGCAATGTGGCGCTCACGGGGCTCTAATATGGTGGAGCGAGAAGCAGCAAAAACGGGATGGGGAGGGGGGTGTAGCTGCATGCGGATGCAACATGGATGGCGTGGTTAAGGCCCTCTCTAACAGGTCCATGTATGACGAAAAATGCTAAGCACGAGTGTAAAGGGGAGAGCAAATGTGGGGGTGTGTGTGTGGGGGGGGGCGAGGGCGAGGTAGTAGCAGAAGAATGATGTTGATAACGCGATGAGAAAATTGTCTAGCCGGAAGAACCAGGTGAAACGTAATGGCTGCCATTTTGTTAATTAATGGAAGGGTGCCACAGTGGCGGATTAAACCAGGATTTGAAGGGAGAACACATTGAACAGTTCTTTCTCTTATTTCCTGTCATTTAAATTAACCTCTACATCTCATTTCAATTTTTTTTAAAAAATCGACATACCCAGGATCGGTGTCCACCTGAATGTATGCGGTGGGTGCCGATGTGAGGCTGGAACCCGGCTTCCTCGCATCTTACCATTACAAATAAATTCCTTGTGTCTGCGTGTGTGATTAAAATTTAAATCTTTCTTCTTACACCACCTGGCCTTCATTAGGCCGAGACCTATCCATAACGTGAACATCGAGCTCAAGGACAAATGGCTGATGAAGTCTGTAACAGAGAAGGAAACTGGTAGGCTTGATCATTTATATTACAAGTATCTGTTAACAAACACAACATAGACTCAATAAATACAGTATTTCTAAACTAAAGAGTGTTTACTGACTGTATGTCCCTCAGGATTGACCTCTCTGGTCACGTAAGAAGTAGCGAAGGTAAAGGATCGTCTCTCGAGACCTAAAATGCCACAGGTATGTCCCTCAATTTGACTGAAACATGTCTATGAATGATTTTAACTTCAAAGCAAGTAAAAATCGGAATCTAAACCAATTGCAAAAATAAAGTCAAAATGTTGCCAAATGATATCCAAAAACAGACAAAATTTAGCCAAAAAAAAAAGCCAAGACATAGCAAATGAATAGTCAAACACATCACTATCAAGGTCAAAATATTGTCAAGATATAGCCAAAACGTAGCTAAAATACAGTGGAACATAGCCAAAATATTGCAAAATCATAGTTAAAATACTGTCGGTAAAATAAGTTACGACCTATGGTTGAGTTTCTTATTTTCTCAAAAGTCAAATGTTCCATTAAGATCTCAATAACCATTAATAAATGTATATTATTGAAAATATTGTTAATGGAATCTATTTCGACACTGCTGCTGACGAATGCATATAAAGAGAATAAAAGACTCTAGGCACTGGTGGCCTGAACTTACAGTAACCTACCAGCCTGATGAGGAATGGACCTCATTCACCAATCGTAAACAAACAACACTGAGTCATGTACCTCTATCTCTTCTATACAAATTACGATCATATTTTAATCAACAATGTTTATCACGTGACAGTTTTTACCGTTGTTTTATCAATATTATCACGTGACCGTTCATTTTGGTGAATGAGGTCCATTCGCGCCCACTGTAATTAACTTCTGATTAAGGAGAAGATATCGTTATATATACACATTATTGTTGTAATATTCCCTGAATTTTCATGACATTTGTATCCTCGAGTGACCTAAATTACAACACTTGAACTAAAGTAAAAACGTCAACTTCCCCTTTCAGACCTTGCAATCTATAGGGCAGATGATGTTAAGGTCATCTGTTTCTGTGGCCCACGGTTAACGAGGGTTTCATGTGGCCAGCACAACGATCAACCTCCTTTACTTTTTCCCAACTAATGTCAAATACCCATTAAAGCTGGGTAGCTCAGAGGCGCCCTAAAGATTCCGAAAGTAAAAATGCTAGTCTTCACCAGACTTCGAACCCGGGACCTGTCGGTTCGTAAGCCAAGCGCTTTACCACTCAGCCACCATGCCTCCAGATACTTTGAACGCTGAACAGACTAAAAGAACGAATATTGTAAATGAGATAAATAAAGAGGAAATATAAAACTATTCAGTCACAATGCCGACATTTCCGACCGGGTATCCCATCATTCCCATGAGACTGATACCGGAAACGCCAGAAGCATTTCTTTTAGAGTTAACTTTCTTGAAACTCACCTGAGCGATTCCTACCAACCAGATTGAAATACTCTCTAAATAGCGCCAGGGGAGAGGAAGGCGTTGTAGGACGTCCCTCGCAAGGGGAAGGCACGTGGAAGCCGAGCGGGCCTTTTGATCTCGTGATGGTACATGTCCTGGAAGTCGAAACACGCGCCAGGTACAACTACATGGAACTATAGGTGAGTACATCAAGGAACTAGTGATCTGTCTCAAGGTGAGACTTCCCCCAGCCCTCTTTCACACATTTCCCCCATGGTGTTTAAGAAGAACGCAGGGGAAAAAAGGGGGCAGGTGGTGAGGGTTTTTTTTTTTTTGGGGGGGGGGGGGTTTGAAAACGAGTAACAATAAAGAATGTTTTGAATGATGATGCATTTTGTTTCCAAAGGTAATACAATGGGGGAGGCGTGACCGAATGGGATCGTTTCTAATAGAGCATTTATGGCAAAGAAGATCTTTATGATTATCAGCCATAATAGGTTAATAAGGCTGTCACAAGGAAAGATAAATTTGTCTCAGAGGCTGCTCGCTCCCCCATGCGACGCCCTCGTTTACACAACAGGGATTGAGCTTCAGTTAACTCCAGAGGCGTAGTGAGGGGAGGGCAAGGGGACACGATGCCCCGGGCGCAACCCTCACGGGGCGCCACACGCAGAGAGGCGCGTAAATAAATAAAACTTATTGTAGATATTTTAGTAAGGTAATACATTCTAAGGATATTTGATATTATTAAATACTTTTTATTTATAAGCCTATGTGATGTTCATGGAAATTGGAGGGTGAGGGGGGGGGGCGCCAATAAGGTTTCTTGCCCCGGACGTACGTTTTGCTCACTACTTCTCTGGTTAACTCCTAGTTTGCTATAAGACTGAAATATATCCAAGTGGCTGAGGTGTCCAACATTCAAATACAATGAATTCCGTATATTAGGCTTTTATTATTACTGTCATGTCATTTTGATCCTAAGAATGTACGATCTATTGCATAATTGACAATACAGTTTTGGTACTCTGGGGTTTGAATATTTTGTCAATAGCTTAAAAAGAAGTCTTATAATTATGATTAGAATTCCTCCATCACTCATACCCTCTTTCTTTCTTCTACCCACACTGCCCACACACACACAGCTCAAGGGCGACTTTTTCTTGTATCATCTTAAAGCTGATACCCGCCACTGTCTCCACTTTCCCATAACGCGGTTGCACGGAAACGTTTATCTAAGCTTAACGCCCCAATGACACCGGCGCCCCGTGATTACAGAGAACCCGGGATGACGCCGAACACCAGCCTGTTATTACAACCTCTTCAGTTTTCTGGAGGGCGGTAAGAACTAAAAAGTCTTACCCCAGGTCTATCTCTGACTCGCGGTGAGCTCTGGTGGTAAAGAATTAGGGGGAAAAAAGGACAGAGAGAGATGGGAAAGGGGGGGGGGGGTGGCTGCAGACGAAGTACCTATAGAACACGATCCCTGAAGATATCCAGTTCGAAGGTAAAGTAATGTTGAAAACATGGACAACAATTCCTCCCTTGCGATACCTCGACAACAGCCTCTCGTTCAGGGCCGTTTAAGGACCTCTGGGGAGTAATTTTACCTGTCTATTGTCCCTCCTCACGCCTAGCGTCCCGGCTGATCTCACAGTTTCCCCTCAACAGTGAATCAAGTTTTGTTGCTCCGTGTGTAAAGTTCCGGTTCTCTTCGTCTCTTAATCAATGTCACGTCTCGCGAGAAGAACAGAACGAGATTTGTGTATCTTTTTTTTTTCTCTCTCTCTCTCTCTTTCTCCTCCTTTCTTCCTCCTTATTTTAGTTTATACTGTTTTAAAACTTGGCATTGCTCGCTCTACCCCCTTACCTTTCCCGCAGGCTCTCTCTTTTGTTGTCACCTCAGGCACCCAATGGTGACCTAGTCTTCTGTTTCAAACAGTAACGGGACAATGGCATCCTGGGTGTTGATCGTATTTAAAGGGGGGATGCTAGATTGACCATTTGTGAAGGGAAATAAAATATTGGTTCTATTCACCTGGCCTATCTGATGATGTTTACCTTGGAGACAATGCTGGATACATCCTGCAAGAACTAGGGGAGAGAATTAGATATCAATCCAGTTCACACCTCTGTGACATCGTCCTGCCATCTCCCTCTCTTGTTTTGTAGCCGTCTCCGGTCATTGATGAGTGATGACTCCGAAGGACAATCTTTTGTTGCCTTGACCAGTTGATGTTACAAATCTCTTGTGTCACCGCCAGTCCCACGAACTAATCAAGGTCCTCGAGAGAAATGAATCAATACAATTATTGCAAGTCTTACCCACATAGAGTATTTTCGTCAATGAATACTTCATTGTATCCAGTGTACAGAATACGGATATGCTGTCACTCTATGCATTTTGATAATCGAGCGTGCACTCTACAGAACTGTATCATTAAATTTCTAATCATATTTCTAATCTGTTCCTCTAGTAGCCGGAAATATTTGTTTTTTGTTTTAGTTGGCAAAATGGCTATTTCAATAGAGCGCCATGATTTTTTAATAATTTCTCATTTTATTTTTACAAAGCTTATATCAACTCACTCCGTCTGTCTGTCTGTCTGTCTGGTTAAAAGTTTGTACACGTTATTTCTCCCACACCCATTCTCGGATCAAGCTGAAACATCGTACAATTATTTATGGCATAGACAAGACATGAATCATTTTTAAAAAAGTATCCAATTAGACAATTAATTACTGGTAATTCATTACTTTGTTTACTAGCAACAAGGAAACTGATACTTCAGTATTCACAGCTATGGGTAAATTTTGTGGATTTAGTCCTTGAATAATCTTGAAAGCTATTTCTCTCTCACGTTTTTGTTACTTTAAACAATTATTCAGTGCATATTATTAGATATTTTTGTAAGGGCGGAGTTCTTCCCCTTTAGATAAGCTTTGTATTTGTAAATAAGGAGATTGTTTTTTTATTTTGCTTGTTTTTCTTATTCTTCCTTTTTTTTTCTGTTTTAAAATCTCTCAATCTTTCGATATTTTTTTTATGTTACTTAGAAAAAAATATGTTTCATTATACCCCCCCCCCTCCACTGTACTAGACACACTAAAACAATATGAGCTTCAATAAACACAATGATTTTATTCGTCTCTATTTATGTTCTTTACTCCAGCCACTTGTTCTCTAAACTGACCTCCTTTTACACACAGTCCTGACACACTGCTGTTCACTCAACCATGTACACTCAAGGTCCACTGGTCATTTCATACACAGCCACTCAAAACACATACACTTACTATCACACCCACTTTATTTATGTTTCCATATCGCTCTCTTTTTCTGACGTTACTGATTTATTTTTTATTGTTTAAATAGTGTCAACATGTTCTTTAGCCAAGAAAAACATTAAGAAATATTTTTTTAAAAACAAATCAGAGCTTATGTTAAGTGTAATTGTATCAATTAGTTTGGATCAGTCGTGTAATTAAGTCTCACAACAGTGGAGTCGCATTGTTTGACGTGCTTAACTACTTCAAGAAATGGACGAGCTTTGCCGAGGCAACGAGCTATTGGTCTCCACTGCCCACAGGTTGCGACGATGCCGATCCTTGTTGAGGCCTTCTGTAACGATTGGTCTCGGCTTGGCACGACGCAGAACATAAAGATGGTAAGATCTTTTGTAGTCACTAGGTGACCACTGGGCAATTAGAGAGGCGTGTGAAGTATAATTGTATAGATTAATAACAAATGAAATCACAGTCTATATACTTTAACTTTTAATAACAAATGAAATCACAGTCTATATACTTTAACTTTTAATAACAAATGAAATCACAGTCTATATACTTTAACTTTTAATAACAAATGAAATCACAGTCTATATACTTTAACTTTTAATAACAAATGAAATCACAGTTTATATACTTTAACTTTTAACAACACATGAAATCACAGTTTATATACTTTAACTTTTAATAACAAATGAAATCACAGTCTATATACTTTAACTTTTAATAACAAATGAAATCACAGTCTATATACTTTAACTTTTAATAACAAATGAAATCACAGTCTATATACTTTAATTTTTAATAACACATGAAATCACAGTTTATATACTTTAACTTTTAACAACACATGAAATCACAGTTTATATACTTTAACTTTTAACAACACATGAAATCACTGGCGCGAATACATCAAATCTGATACTTTATAGAGATTTTTTACAATAAACTTAACAATGCAAAGGATTCTAAATGAAACGCCACTTTTGCCAACAAAATTAAAAAAAAAATAAAAAAAATTGAACTATAATTTTAACATCATCTCAATACGTGAAAGTTCATCTCCATTGAACTCTCTTTTATTACCGCCAGTTAGTTGAACATTTGTTTTTAATTTTTGTAAAGTTATTGAGTCAAAGTCTACTGCTACCTTCATGTTGAAATTAGTTCGTGCTACAAACATAAGAGGTTAGAAAATCTGGTTCTCTAGTGCTACAAAGTGCACAGAAGTGAATCATCTACTTTTAATAAAACAAAGTTTATGAACTCTTCCTTTATTCTGTACACCGGAGACACCAAAAAGCTAGCTATTTATAGATTTTCCGCCATGTATGGAAATCCCCAATATAAGTTTGCAATAAATTTCACATACGTTGTATAACGTAAACTATTCAGTACATAGCATTCACTACATAGGGATCGCCTAAATTATGATTAATCAAATAGTTATTTATTTATTTATTTTTTAGATGGTGTCAGTTACTTTGACAGAAACAGAGTGAATTTAGAGGGGGTGGGGGGAGATAGAAAAAGGCAAGGAGTGCTTGACAGGCCAGCTCCATTTCTTTTCTACGCCGGACAATGCAAAGTAAAAACAAACAGCTCACTCCATGTGGTGTTGTCTGAAGTAATCCTATCTGACCAGGGCTGGACCTCAGACAACGGTCCTGCTTTGCAACTTCTCCCCCTCGACACCCCCCTCCCCCCATCGAAATTGATCCACGTGGTGTAGGTTCATTTCTGCACTGATTACCTGGACGCAGGTTTCCCCCCTCCCTCCTCCCTGGGGGGGGGGGGGGGGAGCATGGTCCTTAAGGTCAAGCTTCCACTGTTAGCCCCTCACGTAGAGATGCAGACGCGTGTTGATCAAAGTTTCCAGTTATTTACCACCATTAGTTTGTTTTCTTTTTAAAGAAGCGCCTGAACTGACCACGTTCGGCCAACAAATAGGGCCCCGGGGCAGCTCCCTCTACAGCCCCTCTCTCCCTTGCCCCCTTCCTTGTAGTCTACAACTTCCAGGTCGCGCTCTTGATGTTCCGATATAACTGACCACAGGAACCCGTGCCCATCTTTAGTACCGGAGATTAAGTTACGCCGTTACGGTCATCTGCATTCTCTACCACAAGAAATAATTCCTTTGTCTTTATTTACACGCAGACGATTCTCTTTGAACCTATTTTATAAGTGCGCGACAAGAAGGAGACCAGCGAAAAGACGCGTGTCTCTCTACAGTCAGAGAGATTCACTTCAGTGGAGTCGCATTGTTTCATGTTCTAAGTTATTTAGCATTTAAAAAAAAATCTTTTGCAATTCGTTTTGACAGCATTGCGAAAACCATAAAAAATTAATCACATTGATTTAATACAGTGTTTTCCAAACTGTGTTCCGCGGAATCCTAGCGTTCCACTATGCCTTGATAGATATTCCATGAATTACAGGAATAATTAACTAGTTGGCCACCACGTGAATTAATCTCTATAAAAAAATAAGTAAATGCGAAGTGATCCGTTAAGGAATAAGTTTGGGATACATTGATTTAATGAATTATTTCCGTTTCTTTAATACACATCGCTAAAGTGTTTTTTTTTATATACTTATAACAGTGATGCCCAAGCGTTGGTCCGCGGGCCATATCCGGCCCGTAACATGGTGCTATCCTGGTCTCGAAACTTTCGACTACAGGGCATTGTTTTCATCTCGACGATTTTACGCAATGAGGCAGCGCGTGACCTTTAATGTCCACCGGAAGGTATTGGTCATAATTGCCTTAAACAAGAAAAACCAGGGGCGTAGCTAGGAATTTTCCATCGTTTGGGGGCCTGAGGAGGGGGGGGGGGCTTGACCTCTTTAGGGGGGCCTCTGCATTTTGCGTAATATTTAATTTTTAACGTAAAAAAACACTCATTTGGGGTCCCCCCTCAAGTAGGGGCTCGAGGGGATTTTCAAATTCTCCCCTATCCTCAACCACCCTATCTACGCCACTGAGAAAAACATTTTAAAAAATACATTTTCGAAAAAGACAATGCCACTATTATTATTAAAATATAATACAATAAAAATAAATTATAAATAAAAAATATTTTGTTCAGGGTGGAAGTCGAACCTGTGATGTTGAAACAGTCAGCATCGTGAACATACGTCTTTAAGAAATCGGCCAGTGGGCACTACATAGTTTAGAGGTGATTTATTAGTATCATTATATGAACATCTAGATTCTAGATCTAACACTAGACTGTAGACCTAGAATTCTGATTTGGAACTCTTTAAGCAACTTTAAATTTACTCAGTTATCGCATAATAAGTACACTATGGCTGACTACGCCATGTTGTTTTAAAGTATTGAATACTTCCAATGATAAGCCTTTAAATCATTAAATGTGTGGCCAACGAGCTAGTAATTCTTTTCTCAGCGATATACATCATCTGTTAAATTTATAGAAAAGTCGTTAGAATAGAACCGTTTTTTTGTGTTTTTTTTTTTTTAGATCAGCTGTCCAGGTTCCAGGAAGTTCTGACCTTGAGATATTGTAAAAACACAAGAAGAACAGAGAAACCAAATCGTTTCAAGAACATGTCTATAACTAAGACCTGTAGTGACGTACATTTAAATCTAGGTCCTAGAACAGCGTTAGAGTGGGCTTAATTTCTTTTCAGATTTGAACCATTTCCTAACGATCCATATTTTCGAGCGGGTTGACCAGTGGACGAAGCTTTTTCGCTCACTCCCCCTATTTTTTTTTTTTAATGCGCCTGATTCTACCAATTCTCTGACTACATAATTGTTTTGGGCCCTCTTTGGTGCGTTGCTCTTTGTTTTTGTTTGTTTGTTTCCGTTTTGCAACTAACCTCGATCTAGGACAGAGGCGCAGCTAGGGAGGGGGAGAGAGAGGGAGAATTTGAATATCCCCCTGTGTCCCCACTTGAAGGGGGCCCAAATGAGTGGGGTTTTTTTTACATTAAATATTAAATATTACGCAAAACGCAGGAGCCCCCGACGAAGTCAAGCCCCAAATGATGGCGAATTCCTTGCTACGCCACTGATCTAGGATTTGTGAAGAAGAACTACAGCTACACACTGAGAATCTATTGGATATTTCCAGAGTATAACTAGCAAGCTTTTGGTGTTTCCGGTGTCCAGAGACTAGACAGGCGTTGATCATCTGTGTGAGTACAGAGACTAGACAGCGTTGATCATCTGTGTGAGTACAGAGACTAGACAGGCGTTGATCATCTGTGTGAGTACAGAGACTAGACAGGCGTTGATCATCTGTGTGAGTACAGAGACTAGACAGGCGTTGATCATCTGTGTGAGTACAGAGACTAGACAGGGGTTGATCATCTGTGTGAGTACAGAGACTAGACAGGCGTTGATCATCTGTGTGAGTACAGAGACTAGACAGGCGTTGATCATCTGTGTGAGTACAGAGACTAGACAGGCGTTGATCATCTGTGTGAGTACAGAGACTAGACAGGCGTTGATCATCTGTGTGAGTACAGAGACTAGACAGGCGTTGATCATCTGTGTGAGTACAGAGACTAGACAGGCGTTGATCATCTCTGTGAGTACAGAGACTAGACAGGCGTTGATCATCTCTGTGAGTACAGAGACTAGACAGGCGTTGATCATCTGTGTGATCCAAAAGCCTGTGTGTGTGACGTCGTCTTCAATAGGCTTCAGGTCACATTCGAAGCAAGAGTTAGGCGCAATCCTAATCAACTAAATATGATTTGGTCAGCGTTTACTTGACATTCCATTTCCCTGAATATAACTGCTTGTACATATAATGTTGATGAAATTATGTATCTATCCTATATTGTAAGTAAAAAGGTTCGTCCTTCGAACTTCTCAGTGACAGATTGTTGTTTTTAAAGCTAATGACCAACAAGAGTGACATGGACTTTCTTCCTTCTTCCGCTGTCCACTTTCCATGTGTCCAGTAGCGTCATGGAGTAGGATCACGCTCCCCGTTGCCCCCCTGCCCTCACACGGTTTGGCCAAGTTAACGTCAAAAACCCATTAAGGCCACTCACGTTGACTGCATAAGTTGTCTCCCTTTAATTGGGTTATTTTCCTCCACGCCAAAAAGAGTCTAGGAAGAGAATATGTACCCTCCCAACACACACACGCACACAACACACTATTTTTTTCTGTCTCTCCCTAAACTCATTCCCTCAATTTCTCGCCTCTTCTCTGTTTCTTTATTTCTTTCCATGTTTTTTTTCTTTCTCTTTCTTTCTCACTCTTTCTCTCTCGTTCTCTCTCTCTCTCTCTCTCTCTCTCTCTCTTTATCCCTCTCTCTGTATTTCAGTCTCTCTCTTTCTTTCTCTCAGGCTATAAAATTGTTAATGTCTTTGAGCTGTTTTAAAACTATTAATTTTCACTTTTCTTTGCCTTTAACTAACTCTTTCCCACAATCCAATCTTTTAGTTTCAGTACAATTACATGCACTTACAATCATACTAAGCCCAATCAAAACTGACTTCAATATTATTAACTTCCATACGGTTTTCGATTCTCCTCCTTATGGTTCCTACTGGATATTATATCAACTTATCATTGGCCACTTATCCTGGTTATCAAGGCATGTCGCATTGTTCAAATAAATATTGACAGCTAAATCAAGCAAATGTTATCTGGTGAACTAGGAGGGCTCAACTGTGATAAATTGTTCTGCTAGTGTTGACCTCCCTTTGTTTTGGTCCAATCGAACTCCTACAGTTAGTCCAGGACTGTGAAGATAAGGGCTGAGAGTGGAGGCACCTGAACCCTGACAGTTGGGTGAAAACATTTCAAAGGCGGATATTAGTTGTGCGTGTAGGTGGTCTATTATCTATCTATCTATCTATCTATCTATCTATCTATCTATCTATCTATCTATCTGTAACTATGTAATAGTATATATATATATATATATATTAGAGAGAGAGAGACAGACAGACAAGTAGACAGACAGAGAGAGACTGTTGACATTAATAATAAGTTGTACATTGTTAATACATCATCATCATTGTACCCAGTGCTTTTTTTTGTGACGGTACTCACCGGTACGGCGTACCGGCACCTTTTTCAATGTGGGGAAAAAAATATTACTTTTCTTGTATTTTAACGTTTATTATTAATTTATTGGTAGTTAAAAGCTAGGCAATCCATCACAGAGTACCGGCACCTATTTTTTTTTTTTTTTTACAAAAAAGCACTGAGTGTAGTTAACCCTTCTTTTTAAACATGTATCGTGATTTTGTATTTTTGTTATACATTTATTAATTTAGACGTTAAACAATTGATCCTAAGTGTAGTGCGTACCCCGATAACAAGATATCAAACGTAGGCCTAGTCAGCCACAAGGTTAATGTCCCAAAGGAGTCTCTAAATAGGATTTTATTTTTACAGAAATATTTGGGTACATCTCGTTGTTATAATGATCGTCTTCTGTCTGCAGGTTGTTTTTTTTTTATTCAGTTCATTTTTTCCCCCAGGGCATCGTCTGGTTCGCCTCTAGGTAAGGATCAGACACCCGCTTGTTAATTTACTTCTTGGTTATTTCTGTTAAAAACAGTCAATACAAGTTATTACAAGGATATACTCTCAGTAAGATGTAGAGCAGTAGAGTTTTACCATTTTTTTTTGTTTTTTTTACAAAGCGTCTATCCACTCTGTCTGTCTGGTCAAAAGTTTGAACATGTTTCTCCTGTTTCCCATTTTCTGATCAAGTTAAAACTTTGCACAATTAATCATTGACCCTTACAAGACATGAATCAATCATAAAAATGTGTTACCAATTAATTATTGGTGATTAATTATTTTGTTTGATATCGAAATTAGGGAAATAAATGCTACTTAATGAGAGATGTGGAGGTATCTATGGATTTAATTTCCGTATTACGTTTTGACATGTTCATTCTTCTCTCACTTCCCAATCTCTTGAAATTTGGCATAATTATTCATAGTCAATGACATTACACGAATCAATCCTAACATTAACCAATCAGTTAATTATTTACTACTTATTAATTAATTCTGTTTTATATAGCAGAAAAAGGGGGGGGGGGTTAAACACTGTAATTCTCAGTAAATGGCAGTAATTAGCAGTTCCTTCCTTTAGAAAAAGCTTTGTTTTTTAAAGAATTCTTTTTTCTATTGCTTGTTTAATTCAGGTCGTATCTTCCCTTCCCACTTTTACATGTTCCTGTATGTCGCTCTATACTGTTTCAGCCAATGATTCTCATACAACCGTAAATTCAATTAAAATCCTCATAAAATATTTTCATTAAACCGTAACTAATGAATTAAGATCCCTATAGAGTATTTACATAAAACCGTAGCTTAAAGAATTAAAATCCCCATTATGTATTTTCATGGAACCGTGACTAAACAATTAAGATCCCCATATAGTATTTATTTTACACAATGTTAATTAATGAATAATTATTTGAATATTCCTATTTAAATAAAAGGACCGTCCCTCTTGCATTATTAATTAGGTTAAAATTCTTCCACTTCAAAGCCAGTCCATTTTTCTGACCAAACCAGCCTCCTAAGGGGCAGCCGCGCGGTCATCAGCGCGAGAGAATCGCAAATAGGTGTCCCTTCCTAGCGTAGGGGGGAGGCTACTCCTGCGTCTCTTCGATCTCGACAGCCTTGCGGTGGTGGCGCGTTATTGCACGCGGCGAACCACGTCTGCTACTCCTTCCTCGCGACCGCGAAATCTTCTAAAGACGGGGGGAGCTATCGCTTGGGGAAGGGACAAAAAAATACGGAAGGGGAAAGTTGTGAAAGTGACTTGTGTGAGACAGACGAGACGTCAAAGCAGGCGCTTGAAGAGGGACAAACTAGATCCCCGCTACCTGTGATATCGTGAGAGTGAGAGAGTACCGTCTCAGAACAGATTGTCATAGATCTAGTTGCTAAGTTAATCTACTTGTGGTGATAGCATTCTTTATTCCAGACATTTGAAGTTACTTTATAGATGAGAGTTTGTGGATATATCTAGCTTCAGTTACATTGGAGCTTATTCAAATAGCTATGGGACTCTAAGCAACAATTGTTCTTTTGGTTCTTCATTAAACGAACTGTACTTACGCTTGGATTAATTTAGGACAGAACAGTTTGAAGTAAGTATATTAACAATGTTAACAAATTGATTAGAAGTATGTAAATAAAAATAATGTTTACATTTAGGATTTAGTATTACAATTAGTTTTATTAGATGTATTGATTGAAATCAGTCACACAAAACATTGACTTTTAGATAATATTGTTTGAGTTGTAATCGATCAACTGATTTCCAAGTTATATTAAGTCGTGTTTCTCAAAAGTATTTTTTTTTTAATGATGATTTTAATCTGTGCATAAAATTTGCCATCAACTGTATTAAAGCGATCACACATCTGCTTTTCAGAACTCTATTTGTCTCTAGAAGACATAACATTTCGTTGTCATGATTTTTTTTTAAAAAAAGATAAGAATAAATTGTGAGAAGTAATGGATATCATCATCTTATCACGGATAGTATCAACACATTTTATAGAATGTGCTTAGCTTAGTTCACTTCTTTATTGTCTTATTGTCTATGACGTCTATGTTAACATTTTCTTTACTGTCTATGTTAACATTTTCTTTACTGTCTATGTTAACATTTTCATAAGAAAGATTCAAGGAACTGTTCTGTATAAAACTGGAACTGTATAAAAATCGTGGAAAAAATAAACAAACTTTTCATTAATTGTTCTTATCAATACAAGAATGACACCTACATTTAATTCAGTCTTATTCTCAGCATTATTGAAAGTCCAATTCCTCCATCACGATGGTAGAGTTCTTATTAAAAAAAAAAAAAAAACACCAACACAATATATTCGTACTCTAGACAGGCTGCTGAAATGGAAGAAGTGATGATAGGTTAAAGGTAGTTTGGCTGGCCACATAGCATCCTTGTACTCCGTCTGCTATAGAGATTGCTAGATCTATAACCCATGCTATAAGTGCTCTTTAATGAACGGGCAGTGTGGCATGTAAGTTATCATGGTTTCAAAATATCATAATAATTATATAGGTCTGTGACTTGTTAATTCTTGATAGTGCTTTTTTTCAAAACTAAATCATAATTTTGAAAAGATCAGTTCTTGAAGTTATGTCATTTCAAATTATCTTCTTTTATTATTACGTATTGAAATAAGTGTTGTAAATCGGTTAACTTTTAAATTGAAACATATTTAATTTAATATATAAATGTATTGTTCATTAGTCATTAATCGATAATTGTATTTATTTTCGTATTTACAAAAATGGGATTGTTTCATTATATATATTGTTGCTCGTGAACAAGTTCAACATAAAATCTAGATCTACATTTTAACTTATAATTAAATTTTAAAATATAAAAAAACAAAAAGACACACGAAAATTAGCAGCAAACAAAAAACAGCCTACAAATATTTTTAAAAACTACAACTTACTTATTTTGTCCTTTTAATACAAAATTTCAATGAATGTGTTCATATTGCAGACGCCTATTCATGTCTTATCAGTGAGTCTTTTTAAAAACTTTTGTTTACAAAGCTTATTTCAACTCACTCATCTCTCTGTCTGTCTGTTTAGTGCAATTGTCAAGCACGTTATTTCTCCCATACAATTCTAGTAACTATTTTAAGCTTTGCACAATTATTAATTGTTGCTAACAAAAAAAAAAAGTTAATCAAAACAATTAACAAATTATACTCAATTAAATAGCGGGGATTAGTTAAATGTGTTTGATATTGAAAAAGGCAAATGCTGTATTGAGATACATTTCTGTAAATGTGGAGCTCTGCCCATTAGATAAGCTCCTTTTTTATTTTTTAAAAATTACTTTATATATTTTTTCCACATTTTTTTTTGGAGACAACTATTCATATCATATCAGTCATCGTTAGCTTATGGTGTCATATCCATTACCAAGCCATCAGGAACCATTACAGTCCATGGTGAAATTTTAAGGGCTGCCGCTGGATATGGGATTGCATTAGACGGAGATTATTCAAATGAACATGCATCAATTATCCGGCCTAAAGAGCCGCCCATCGGGGGCTTCATTGTCCTCGATCCCCCCTTGAGATTAGCACGTCAGTGTCTTGCCTCGAATGTCAGCGCCCATCTAATCGCGATGTTCATCTGATAGTCACACACACAGGACCCCATCGACTTAATATGAGGTGTATTAGACTCAAACCACGTAGTGTCTAGCTAATGATAGACCAATTGTTTCTTATCCATATTAAAGATAGGGAATTTTCCAAAACATATCTCTCTCTCTCTCTGTCACACACACACTCACTCATTATCATGCTATTTCTTTGTATATTATTCTATTTAAGATTTTCCCTACAAAAACATAATTAGAACCCATATGTTACTAACTTAATAAAAGCTACAAACGAAGCTCGTTGAGAATTCAATTCTTATACACTAAAAAATTGCTCATAAAAGAAAAAAAGCAAACACAAACACAACAAACAAACAAAAAACAGCTAGTTTATCAACCCTTCCTTTATTCAGTACACCGGATACACCAAAGAGCTGTCTATTTATACTTCACCGACCTATACAAAAATCTCTAACAATTGTATTTCTCTTTTCTCTCTATTAAATAAATACGAATGTTCATTTTCTAAACTTCAGACGGTAAAGATGAAACTTAAAATCTTGACATGAAAATAAAAAACAATAAATAGCTGGTGTTTAAAGCCCCAGATCTAAGTTGATACAAACAGAAGCGAAGCTCTGATCCATTTCAAGTGTTCGTTTTGATGTGATGGCATTGTAAAGTGGCTGGGGAGAAGGTGTGGATCTGTTAACTCCATGTATTTCGGAAATCTAAGATCACTGCAGCATATCACGATGGTTTAAAACAAAGCGCGACATGTAGTTCAATGCCTTATTAATTATGAATACACTATGAGGCGCTAGACCAAAACACTTCCTGTTGGTAATGATGGACCTTGTAGAAATAAAGGACATCAAAACAATTGGAATAGAGCAACTTTGAAGAACAAACATATGGTCCACAAACATATGGTCCACTAATGTATGGAAATGGTCCACTAATATATGGATATGGTCCACTGGTCCACTAATATATAGTCCACAAATAACATCAACTAATAGAGTGACCTTGACGGCTTTACAGAAAAAGGCGTTGACATGGAGTTTTGAACACCACGCATGCAGGCGCGCGCACACACACATACACACATACATAACACACACACACATACATATATATATATATATATATATATATATATATATATATATATATATATATATATATATAAACCAATGACGATACGTGATACGTCTATAGTCTATGGGATCGCACTTTCTGTAAGCTCCCACAGTCCGACAACTTTACACAGAAAAAAAAAATGGATGTCGCTTCACGTGATGAGACTGTGTGAAGTCAAACTCAGTTCCCTTAACCATTTCAAATGTACAACACTTTGTTTCAATATTTGCAATGCCTTTCCATTTAGACCTGAGATGATTATTTTCATATTTTCTTTCTGATTGTGTAAACATCTTTTTTTTTTTTTTTTTTTTTAAATAACCGCGATTGACTGAAAAGGGTCATGTGAATTGCATCAACGCTCTAGGCGATGGAAAATCGTACCAAAGGTTGTGTTTTGGGAACCTTCTGATCTTACGCGACGTTGGGCCTATCACAATCAACGCCACCTGCTGGTTCCCACGGTACAAGACCAAGGATTCACAAGTTTCTTTTGCTACTTTATATCTACATTCGAAGTGTTAGATCCAAGGGTTAAATATAGTCCACGACTATCTGATGGATGAAAGAACGCAGTTATTTTTATTCTAAAGTTTCACGAATATTCAATGTATACTGACTATATACCGGTCAAGATTTCAACTCGTAGATAATTTTCTCGACCGTCCAAATAAACTTATAGCAAGAACTAGAAGTGATAAAAATAAATTTGGCCTTAAAAATGATTAAACTAATTAACTTTACTCGATTGTTAAGGGCATCGTGACATTTTTTAGGGGCAGGTAAACTAACCTTCTTCCGGTTCCTTTCGCTCATTATCTTATTCTTTGTTTAATTTTTCGGGAAGGTCATGAAATAAAAAAAAAATGATGATTACAAATGAGAATGGGGATTTCTATGTGGAATCATGTGTTATGGAGGGAGGGGGAGGCCTCAGCTGACAGTACCCGGAAGTGAATCAATCGATGTCTTCCTTAGGGGATGAGACTAACTATTTTAGCGTGTGAGATAATTGAAACCAGCTGCGCTAACAAAACACCCACAGCGCTCATGTGCTGGCAATCGTAAAATATTGTGCATGCTTCTATTGCCTATTAGGACACTATCTTGTAATATATCGCTTTTCAATCTAAAACAATCATGACTCTTATTGAGCTTTTTAAAAAATGAATATGAATCCCAAGTCTGGTCTTGACAGCGTCTGCATCTTCGATTCTGACAGTGAGCAGTGCAGAAATAATACGAATTGCCCATTCATTTCATTGGCGATATCATGATGTATTATTGAGTCATTGATTAAGAAGAACGAATAGAAACAAGAAGCCTTTAATGTGGATTTTTTTTTTTTTGTTAATTTCAAGAACACTTATTTAAATTAATCATTCCTTCATGGCATTAAGGTATTGGATAAGGAAAGTTTCCATAATGAACAGAGTTATAATGTATTTATGTATACAGTGTGGCATTTAATGGCTGGCGTTTTTGTTATTCTCTAGAAACTTGAGTCTGTTGCATGTCAGGAATCGAATATTACCCACTAACACAAGCAATGAAAGAATAGGCCTACGTATAATTTTAATAATTCGAAATGCAATAGTTAATATGAAAATAAACAATAGCTTCTGCATATACAATGATTTAACACCACAGGGATCCTTATTCTAGTATCACTCTGATTGGTCCACATAATTTTTTTATCTTCCCTTAAGTGCTCTACCAACATATATGTCTTAAAGCACACTCTACACTGATTTTTTAAAAAAAGTTTTTTTTTAGGAATTCCCGCTGTGTGACGTGAGAGCTATTTAGAGATTTTCATCTATGGCGGAAAGTCTCTAAAAAAATCTAGCTTTTTGGTGTATCCGGTGTACGAAATTAACTTTGATAAGCTCTTCCGTTTGTAGCACAACATAATTTCAACATGGCGGATTTTTACGTTATGAATTATCGCTCATTAAAAGAAATAGGAAATTAGCTTAGAGGTAATAAAGGGAGAAAAAATACGAAGATCAGCTAATGCTGAATGTAATGTTATAAAGAGTGTTTTATTTAGTATAGAATATACTAGTGAACATCCAAAACATCTTCTGTTAGTCACCTTTTGGAAGAAGGCACTACTGTATGCAGGTTACATTGTAAGAAGCAACAGGAAACAATGAACCACAAATTCAGTTGACCCCAAAATACTTTCTTTGTTAACTTTTGCATCTCGAAAACCCATTTTTCCGCCCCCTGCCATTATAGTATAGGCTTACTCCCTAAAGCAAGACTCGCTGATATTGAATGGTTATGGTTATAAATGTAGGATGCTAAATGCCTGCACTGGAACAAAACAAAACCTGTATTTAACAAACGCATTGACCCGGGACTCCATGGAGTATACAATTGTAATAGACGGCTGGGATGTAACAGTGGAGATAATGAAAGGAGCTCAGGTCTATCTTAACAACTAGGTAATTGCAGCGTTTATGTAAATTAGTGGTAATAAAAGATGTGGGTATGTAAGCTCAACATTCCAAGACGTTTTATTTTCGCGAAAACCTATTCTGTTTCATTTCTTCTTTGGAGCATGCCAGAAAGTAATCAGACATACTTAGAAGTACAGAAACGACAATAAAGTCTGTAGATATGAAAACTTTAAGAATATACAATTTCGTTTTATTAACTCTTTCTCTCCGTAATTATTTACCACATTCTGGTGGAACCAACGCTGGTAGCGTCTGTTAGGAGAGAAAGAGTTAAATCAAAAAAAAATAACTATACTGTTACATGAAGTGAAGAGCAGCCAGCTTAGGTGTTTGTTTGTTTTTTGTTTTTTTTTTAACATCAGCAATTATTCTATTACTAACATGTTCAGATTATTAATATAATAATGGGTCAATGTCTTCGATTCTTAAGATGACCGGATGATGGCTGTGTTTTACATCGCCACTATAACTCAGCTGCATATTTGTATACATACAATTTTAATCAACAAAAAGTGTAATAGCTTAAGAAAAATAGTCTAGGACAGATAACGCTTTCAGCAATCCTAGTGTGGACACTCCTGTAGCGCTATGCGTACGACTTCACTTTCCAAAAGTGAGATAGTGTTCTGAGCCCTAAATCCGCCTTTATTTTGACAATTTAAAATTATTATAATTAGAGTATATTTCCAATATCAGACCTTAGATGATGTATAGATCATATTTTTTTATGGGCAACCGTTTACGAGGGTGTCATGTGGGCAACATAACGATCAACTGCCTCTACTTTCCCCAACCCGAGTTTAGTGGACTCAGGAGCGCCCTAGAAATCTAGAAACTAAAAACACTTCTTCACCGATATTCGAACCCTGAACCTCTCAATTCGGAAGCCAAGCTCTCTACCATTCAGCCACTAAGCCTTTTAACCTAAATACATAGAATTAATCTAATTCAACGAGTGTAAATTATACATTAATAAGACTATTAGTTGTTTTTTTTTAAAGCGTTTTCTTGGACTTAACAGAAAAAAACAACAAAATAAAAAAAACACCTAATGTCAGGGGAGTTTCCAAATGGAAAAAAAAGTGGAAGGTGCGAATTCCACTTATGTAACAGCTTATCGATTATGAATCAATAAATTTCAACAAAAGACATGTCTCTGCTCAACTGACTGCCACAAGTTCATAGTACTAAGTAGTCTTCGTGATTATAGTTTCCTGTCGTCTGCTAGCAATGTCCCTCTACTCCAACTCTGTGTTCTCTCCCTTTCACCTGCACTCGTAGTTTTTCCTCTTTAGTCCCTGCCTCGCTCCGCTGACCCTCTGCGATTCTTATCAGTTTATTATAAAGAATTGAAATAAAAAAGAAAATGAATAAAATACAAAACTACTTTCATGACTCTTATCATAGAACTGAGAGTCTCCACGACAAGGGAAGGCAACCCCCCCTCTCTCTCTTTCTTCTATTCTTTCCCTTTTCTTTACAGTCGATATTTTCTCAGCATTCAAATAAATCTCTTTTCATTGATTTCCCTTGCTGTTTGTAAACCCCCCCCCCCCCTTCTCGGCCTTCATTTTGGGAAATGGGGGTTTCATGAATGGGTGTGTTATATACACTTTTATGGGTAATAACTCTTGAACATACTGGCTGAAATAGAACATTCTTCTCTCCCCTTTCGACAAGAGTTTTGTTGAGTGAGATATGATTCATTTGTTCGCTCGTTAAAGTTAGCTTTGTCATATCTGTAATCATAGGCTGGCAATAAAAAAATGTAAATATTATTGAGTAGTTCATAACTGAAGGGGGGGGGTATCCTTCTTTTCCCATTCATAGAAACTTTATAATGTACTGTAGTTATATGTGGAGTGGCTACAAACACCAATACAAGTTGATATTATTTAGATGTAAGTTATCATAACGTGGTAGTGACCTATATTAATATTAAACAAAGAGAAGTTTAAGGACATATAAGAGAAGTTTAAGGACATATATAGAACAATGGGCAAATACTACTAGCGAATGAGTAGGTAGATACAGTGGAACATTTTAGTAAGTGCAGGTCCTGGGCAGTGTTTTGGTGCAGACAACATACATGCTTCTAATAATATTAATACATATAAAAATAGAAACGTCATATTTGTCAAGAAAGAAATAGATTGCTTATTAATTAAATTTAATATTTGCCTAAATTTATTTTATTTTAGGTATATTTTGTTTTAATTTTTTTTTTCAATGTGATAGCCCTTTTAAAGGCGATGCCCTGTGCAAAGCAATTGTGCATTTGTAGCACTTGTGCTTTGTGACAAAACAAATAAACTGTTGTACAGCCTTACACGCGCGTAGATCCGGCCTTGGGTCTTTATGTACAAAGTAAATGTTTCTTGGACGCGTGGTGGCTGATCGATCCCGGGTTCGAATCCTGGAGAAGACTAAGAGTTTTAATTTCGGGATCTTTGCGTGCCTCTGAGTTCACCCAGCTCTAATGGGTACCTGACATTAGTTGGGGAAGTAAAGGTGATTGGTCGTTGTGCTGGCCACATAACACCCTCGTTAACCGTTGGCCACATAGACAGATGCAGGGGCGTAACTAGGGATTTGGGGGCCCGGGGGGATTGACCTCTTTGGGGGCCCCTTGCATTTTGACATTCGACATATGACATGGAATAATGTACGCAAAAATATATAAGCCCCAAATCAAATTGGTTCAGTATATCAGTAAACTTAACAAAAAGTAATCAAGACTCTTTTAATGAATAAAAGCCTTGTTTATTAGTTAAATAATGCACAAGTGACAAATCTCAATTGATATCGCTTCACGTCGTGCATTCTGTGCAGCAAAGACATCTATAACATCAACTACATCGATACTTTCTAGTATTGGTGACTTCACTGACATTAAAGCCATGATAAGCCTTTCTTGTGTCATTGTGCTCCTGAGATAGCTTTTGATGAACTTGAGCTTTGAGAATGATCTCTCACATGACGTAATGGAAGTGGCCTGAGTTAGCGGTATTCGGAGGAGGTTGCAAGGTTTGAGCACACGTAATTACCATATGAAGCCTGTTTCCTCAATATGTCTATTGGTGATTGTATTACTGGTTTGTTGATGAAAAGTGCTCGTGCATCAATGACATCATTGAAAAAGCGATTTTCCATTTATTTCATCATACAAACAGGAAAAGTAGCACAGTTTGTAACAGGTGTCTTGGTTCAAGAAGAAACCCAAAGGTATCCATTTTCTTTCCAGCCTTTGAAATCTTCCCTTCATCTCCATGTGAAATCTGTCCAGCACTTCTGTCGCAACACGTTTGAATTGCAGTTCTATTGACAGTCCTACATTAGAACTCAACTTCCCATCAAGTCTTTTCTTTCTTCTGGTTGTTTTGATTATTATTATTATAGCTTTTATATAGCGTTACTTTCATGCTTATAGCATGCTCAGGGCGCTTTGGTCCAATCTAGGAGTTGGTTTTCCGTTCTGCCTTTAGGCGCTCAGTAAACGTAACTCTGCCCGAGTCGGGTGTCTAACCTCGAGTCCCCTTCTAGGTAGCCAAGACAAGCCAAGTTCAAGCGCACTTAGCCTCTCGACCACGCTTCCCACAGGGATTACAGGGAATCCATAGTATTCACTACCTTCTTTTGCTTTTTTGATGGATTGGGTTTTTGTCAGTTTCTCATCATTTTGCAGAAAGCATGAAAGGGTACTCATTTCTTTAGCAGCTTTCCATATTTGCAGTCCAGACTTTTGTAGTTTCTTCCGAACTTTATTAATTGGGAGCAAGAGCTTTGACCAGAATTCAAGATAGGCAAAAAATTCTTAATTTTCCACTGCATGAAGAAGATTCTGTCCTAATATTATATGGTACTACGTCATTGTTGGTTGTTTATGTTTTGTGCGCAAGCAAAAGGATTCAGAGCATACAAAAGTGGGAAAGATCCATATCTCGTTATGCTCGAGTATAGAAATACTCCGATAAGTGGACTGCCGTATTCACCATCACAACTGGTGACGAGTAGAATACTCAGGGAATCATTCGAACTGATCCCAAACTATTGAAACCATCGGTAGCTGAAAATGCAGAGACATTACTCAACGAACGACAGATGAAAAAGCAAAAGCAAGACTACCTAAAGATTATTCTGTCGGAGAGTTCGTCTAGGTCAAACATGGCAGAAAGCAGTTGTCATAAAAAACATTCAGCACCCAGATCTTACATCATAAAGACAACGGAAAAACATACAGAAGAAATCAACGCTTTTTGAATAAGAGTTTCGATGAAGACATCTCTGGGTACTATGATACCGATGGAGACAATGAACTGCAAACTGTTGGAACAAACGAAATAGACAGTTATAGACCAACGTCTAGAGAACTTGTTGTGCCAGTCAAGACAACCAGAAGTGAACGAATTGTTAAAGTTCCTAGTAGACAGGGCCGGCCTTAGGCCACTGCAGCCTATGCGGTCGCAGTGGGCCCCGCGCTTTCATAGGACACGCGCTAATTCTAAGTGTACATTATTAAATTAAAACATTATAACGTATATAAAATAACAGGGTTTACGTGACCTCCTGATTTTCCAGGGCCTCTAGGAAATCTCATGAAAAGGCAAAATATACGATAAAGTCCTGAACCTTTTTTGAATTTATTCAAATCTCCTGAAGAATAGACGAAATTGACATTTTGGGGTGCCAATAAATAAAAAGTGGCATTGCGAGCTTTCATTTGATAAAAATTTATTGCAAAGACGAAAGTAGGCCTATTTTCTAATTTAAAAAAATAATATTGACATTATGCTCATCCCTACCCAGACTAGGCCCCGCGCGATCCGTTTTGCATAGGGCCCCGCAAATGGTAGATATCACTCTTAAGAACTTTAAAAGGAAGGGTGTGATAATAACTTCAAAAGGAAGGATGTGCTAATATTATATGATATTACGTTATTGTTTGTTGTTTATGTTTTGTACAAAAGCAAAAGGATTAGATGGAAATAAAAATAGAGTTTCCATTGGATTGAGGAAAGATGAATAGAGGGGTAATAACTCGAGTGTGAAGTTTAATTCTGAAATTATAGACACCAAACCCTAATAATGGACTATTCTTGCATTATTAAGAATAACTTTTGGATCTGTTATACTCGATTCTGTAAATTTTGCTTCAAGGTTAATTAGAGTAGCCATTTAGATCTATTATTAGTAAAGGTAACAAGATACCTGGAATTCGCTGTATATCATGCAGTTTTATTCCTGGCAACAAAGTTTAAAATGTAAAACTAACTTTAAAAAAAACTTTGATCTCTGTGGGAAAAAATATTTTTTAAATGTCAACAAAGTCAACGTACTGATAGACCTAGATCTAGGTTTAGTCTTTGTGATAAATTTTTAATCCATAAATGTTGAAAAAAAAGACACCCGTTGACACTATTTGTCAATCAAATATATTAATTTATGTATTTACAAATAAATTTCGGACACCCATTTGGGGGACCCCCTAGGTGGGGGCCCGGGGGGATTTTAAATTTCTCCCCCCCCCCTCCCCCCCCCCTTAGTTACGCCACTGGACAGATGCCCTCTACATCATTTGCCCTGTAGATCGCAAGGCCTGAAAGGGGAAACTTACTTAAACGCTTCTTAATTAAATGTAGAGCAGAGTGGAAAAGAGAGAAAATAAACTATCCTATCTATCTATCTACTTTTCTAGAAAATCTTGTATAATCTTTCGAGTCAAATTAGCTTGCTATTTTAATGTTGGGGCCTACAAAATTTCCTAGCTGTATATATTTTTTAACTGCCCCACTCCTTGTACATTTTCCTCTTCATGTATTCACCAATGGCAGTATCCTAAAGAAGTACTTTAGCTTTCTTTCACCTGTGCTAGTTTTTACGTTTGACTGTCTGTAACATGTTCAACGAATGTAAAAATTACAGTCTCCGGTCCACCAGTGATAAGACCGACCACCTATTTAACATTTCCTTGTTTAACGACTCTATAATTATGTTGTAGGCGGCGAACAGAATTTTGTTTTAATGGATAATTTTCAGTTGTATTTATCTCCCTCTCTTTCTCTAACAGTGCTATAAAATATGTGACTACACTAATTGTTCTTTTATAGACGCGTCCATAATTGCCTTACCTTGTCGCAAGTATTAGATTACAGGATACCATACGGTATACGGTGGAACGCTTGTAAAGGGGAAGGGGGTGTTACACTTTATAACCCCTTCCGCCTTCTCCACCCCAGGAGGGCGCTCTTCCACTTTCATCATTGTTCTAATGACTAGGTTCGTTTCCCTAAGGAAGAAACAACAAAGAAAAGACGCGTGTTAAATAGTTTCGTATTTCTGATGAGGGGGCGCGATAAATGAGAGGTAAAGCGTTTGGCTTCCCAACCGACGGTTCCGGGTTCGAATCCTGGTGAAGTCTGGGATTTCGAATTTAGGGATTTTAGGGCGCCTCTGAGTCCACCCAGCTCTTAGGGTTACCTACATTAGTTGGCGGTTGGTCGTTGTGCTGGCCACATGACACCCTCGTTAACCGTGGGGCCACAGAAACAGATGACCTTTACATCATCTGCCCCATAAACCGTAACTTCTGAAAGGGAAACTACTTTTTAGAAAAAAATTTCGGATGAAGCGAAACCTTAAAGCCTGCGATCCACACAAGTTTAATCAGAACAATATGTTGTTGTTGTTTTGTTTTTATTATTGATGTTGATGTTCTTGTTGTGTTTTTGTCGTTGTTCTTTTGATTTTGTTGGTTCTTTCTGGAATGAAAATCAACGACAGATGCACTCAAAAACTATTCATATGCTAAGAAATGAAGCAGTTTGTACGTGTACTTTCTATAAAGGCAAACGTTTTCTGAAACCTGCTGGTTGTATTCAGTTGCTTACCTAGAAATACATTACATTAGAACGTTGAATTAAAGGATTAGACAACTCAGGACTTTTGTAGAATCACACATATCGCTTGAAGTTTCTCTCTTTCCCTTTGTTTACAATCGAACATGAAATTTTAGTGGGTTTTTATTTCCTGTTTGCTTACACATGGAAAAAGTTTATTTTAAACTAGTCTTGATGCTAGACAAAAAACACAACAAAACACAGCATTGTTCACTGTGTTACTAAATTGAATCAAAGTGGCAAACATTGCGAGACTTGGAGGTTATATTTGTCCTTAGTTTTCCATGCGCCAGGATTTTTTGAAAGACAATCATATTTTCTGTTGACCAAAAAAATTACATCATTGGGTTTTCGCCAATTTTTCTTTGTTTCCCTTGACTTTTTGTTTAGCTCTACAAATTGGACGCTAAAAAAAAGAACCCAACATAATGAAGGCCTGGCTTCAGAACTTCCGAGCTGCTTATGTGAGAGAAATAAAGGTTAATGGAAAAGTGCTTGTGCTTCCGAACCAAAGAATATTAAGTTCGAATCCTGGGGGAAGATTTTGAATTTTGAGGGGTCTCCCAGCGATTATTATAATTATCATTGGTAGAGGGGAGAATTCACCTATCAACTTTAACAAAAGGTTTCATTCAAGAGTGTCATATAATCAATATCTAGGAAATGTATTTGGAGCTTTGCAATTAAAACATTTCTTAAGGTTGTCGACACAGGAGGTATAATGATGCCTTCAAGAACTCTCCAAACAATTTGGAATCAACGCACATGAATTGGAAAAACTAGCTCATGATCATTCGTGGCACTGAGACGCCAGTTTCTGTGTTCTAGGCTACTAAGTGAAGAGTGTAGCAGACAGGAAAGAGAAAAAGACAAGCCGAAAAAAAAAAACAAAAAACAACTGAGTAGATGTAGGCTATTGTAGAAATACTGCAATAAGCCCAAGCCATGCTACATTTCGTGTAATCGGATTTTCAAAGCGAAAATCGGACTTCTTCAGAGTTCATAGAAAATAAGATTGTGCTAATCTTCGACCACGAAGTAGGAGCTAATGATCACCCAGAACGTAAATCTATTTTCATTGAATGTGAAAGCATCCTCCATTTTTTTTCTTTCTGACGCCGGACGTGACGTGTGAGTAGGGATAGTAAAACAACATCAGGTCTGACTGGTCTGTGGGCTAAAAAACTCTGACGTCATCGTTGTTGGATAACAGATTATCAGATACGTGAAGTTTGGTCCCAAGCCAAGCTCCCGGGTAACGGTGACCGTTGTCCATTTAACCGTTTTATAAAGTACCAGTATTTAAGGTCATATTTCTAAATGGCCATCAAAGCTTCAATGCGACATGACGATTTTACTACAACAAAAAAAACACTTTTTGAAGAAACTGAAAAAAAGCGTAAAAGGAAAAGAATCTGAAGTCATGCTTTTCAGAGAGTTCCCGGGACTAAAGGACAGAATAGCTAAATGACAAATAGGGATGTGTGGTAGCCAAAGATTTTTCCCCCCAACTGTTCTCATAAAATGTTTGGCTTGATCTTTTGAGCACATTAGACGAGGCCGGTTAAACGATTGATCAAAGCGGGCTACTTTGAACCGCTGCTTTAAGGTTGGACTTTTCGCGGCTCACTAGTTTTAAGATAGGGAACAAAAGGAGTTTTTTTTTTTTTTTAACTTGTAGATACTTTTTCCACGTGAGTCAAAAATATTTTATGCGTGTTTACCCGCATGTGCTGGAGGATTCGTGTGTATGTATGTGTTTGTGTGTGAGAGAGAGTGTATGTGTAATGATCGTAGGTGATATTTTTTCACAATGTATTATGTACCACTTTTGTGTAGTTTGTTATGAGTATTGTACAATGGTTTGTTATGTGGATTGTAGCCTATCGTGTTTGTTAGATGTATTGTACACGAATTTGTTACATATATTGTACAATTGTTTTTTATATGTATTGTACAAGTAATTGTTACATATATTGTACAATTGTTTGTTATATGTATTTTACAATGTTCATCTGTCCACATCATACGTTCCAAAAACATTAGAATAATCATTAGATGGAATGAACAAGATAATGTCATATTTTGTTACGATATGTTACATTTTGTTTATGTAAAGGAATCTTAGTCAATGTGTGACCAACTTATTATATACATCCCTTTCTACACCACAGATTCCTTTCTTTTATTTATATTAATAATTAACAATATAAAGTATTCATTGTGTTTGCCTAGTTCACCCCATTCCCTAGGACTAATTCCTACTTTCCAGGATGAAGCTAAGGTAAATAACACATACACTGAGCTTTGTCTTTCTTTATTTTTTTCCGCCAATAAATTTAGTGTAACAAAGATGATAAATGCGAGGATCTATTTATAACTTTAAGATGTCAGGTTTCACTTTGCCCAAGAGTCAGCTTCCTCTGAAATAAATCATAAAGGTACCATGCGTTGTGATAGCTACCCCTCAGCGTTACCAAATGGCGATTGATTGGCAGTACTGCTAGACCCACTTGACTGACACTAGTATAACTTGTATTGAATCTGTTTCTGAAGAACTCTACTAGTCAACCATTCTGACTTCTATTCTCTTTGTCTTTCCGTTAAATTCTATGTAAAAATCTTGGAAGCTGAAGAGCGCATGTGTTCTTCATCAGATTTACTAACTGGCTCATTCCCCCCCCCCCTCCCCACCAATTTATCTTTGTATTAAGTTCAACTACTCTCCCCACCTCTAACACACACACACCACACACTCGACATACACACGTAAAAAAGTGTCCCACTGTTTGCTAGCCACTGTCAACTCACTTTCTGACAGCAGACATCTTCTCTCCAGAGGAATAATTTGACGGACAAATGTCAGCGTTACTGGCAAATACCCTGTGCGTGTCTGTGTCTCGACCAGTGTCCACGTTCAAATTAAAACACGAAACGGAGGTGGGGGCGAGGGCGGAAAAGACTTTTCGGTTCAAACTAGAACAACAGCTAAACAGTGACTCCCATTGTTGATGACGTGGTCACTCTAACAACAGGTGAAGAGGACAAAACGACGTCGAGGGGAGAGAGAGAGAAGAAGGTGTGCCTGCGAAAGAAAAAAAAAATAAAGGGACACCACCGATTGTTTTAGTCACCCGACTTGTTTGCCTTTCTCTTAAAGAGTCAAACAGGGGAAACTAAACAGGACAACATCAACTAGGGGAAATAACTCCGTTGGACTCAAGGTTGTCATGCTTTTGGATTAGAAATTTCAACAAAGGGTGAGACAGGCTGGACTCCCCTTTACACCCACTCCACCTATATTTATTTTTGTCTATTTGGTGTTATCAGAATGTTTGTTTTTTTAATGGCTTCCCTCCCTTTCCATCTCAAGCTCAGAGCATAGCGTCCATAAGCATAAAATCTTGCCTCCATATCTCTCTGTATTATCTATTACAAATATGCAAGTATTATACTCATTGATTATTTCCTATGACAGATATCACTCACCCAGTCTGTCTGTTAAAAAGTTTGTACACATTTCTCCACACCCATTCTGGGGTCAAGTTAAAACTCCGCACAATTTTGTATTGTGGATTTAAACTTCGGGACTTTAGACTCCAAATCCACCAAACTTTAATGGGTACCTGGCATACGTTTGGAAAACAAGGGAATTTTCCTTCATAAACCGTCGGCCATAGAATCGGCGAAGGTGTTTGTATTATTCAGATTTCATCACCTCCAATTAAGTTACACCATCTGCCCTGGTATATTGTTTGATTCTACACATGTAGATTATCACATAATAATGTATTATCACATTCTATTTGAAATTCATTGTTACATTATTATGCATTTTCAACTTCGTTTTCTAAAGGCGCGATGACACTTTAATATATTGTTTTAACACAACCTTCTAAATTCAGTTATTACTGTTTTGTTTATTGTTACTATTCTTTCAGATTTATACGAACTTAACTCCCTTTGCAACTTTTTAAAAAACTCTTCGATGCCATCTTTTATTTATAGATTATTTTTTTTTACTGTTCTGTGAATAGACTACATCCCTGACAATATCTTGCCATTGTGTTTTGATCCCCGTGAAAGAATATGACATTATATATGTATTAGAATGGTATAAACTATTTTGTAATTTTATAATTGCCTTGAGGTCACCCAGTCCAAGTTATACACGAATACAATTGAGTCTTAAGAAAATGTTCTTTCTGGGTCTAGGTTCTAACCACTCATAAAACTTGTGGCTTAAATAATTTATTGTACTCTGTGTGTTATGTCCAACGCTGGTTCACTGCCGGTATAGAGAGGCAGTGCGCTGAAGTCTACCGATGGGGATTGGTCGATCGCCAATGTGTTTGTTTTACCGCCCCACCCTCTTCCTCATCATCATCCGACCCCAGGTCTTTCTGTGATGTCGAGGGTGCGTCCATTTAATTAGTGATATGAGTACCGGGGATAAGTAGAAATCAATAACGCAGGAAGCACTATCCAGTTAGCTTTGTTCATTTTCCTTTCATTCTGTGTCTCTGTCGTAGTCTCTCCCAATCAGCACGAGAAGTCAGAACGAGGCTTACCTTATGTCAAGGTTAAATATGATAGCACACATGTTGCACTGTGAAGCGAAGCTGGCTAACCATGACAAACCAAAAGAGCCAGGGTTCGAATCCCTAGTTTTAATATTTTTCTATATAATTTCTTGTATAAACAACCCGATCTAGGGCACTCGAAATTTGTAATGTAATACTAGCCGGACATTACCCGCGGCCTGCGGGCCTTAGTTTGTGAATTGATGTAGTGGATTGGATTTAGATGTATGTTAAACTTAGCTAATGTTCCTTCCAAGTTTTTCTCTTTCGCCACGAAAATTAGTTTTGCGAAAATGGGTTAACCCGTTTAGCGGATACATTCATATCTATTAAAATTGGAAGTAGCGCGAGATGAATGGGATATAATGTACAATTAAAACGGATTTACCCGATTTGTTAAATGAATGGAATTATAAAGTACGTCAGGACTTCTAACTTCGCAGATATAAGGGATGAATTTATGTAAAAATGCTTTTGAAAGAGAAATTTGAAGCTTAATTTTATTATTAATGAAATCAATAGACTATATTTTGTAATTTTCATGTGTCAAAGTGAAAAACTATCTGTGCAAAGTGTAGTTTTAAAAATTAGATCTAGATCTAGAGATCTCATGTAAACATGGACTAGATCCATAAACAGGAATACTTTCAAAAAGTTGGACAACTTTTTTTAAGGGTCTTAAGTTTGTTTTAAGGCTACTATACATACGTCACGGTTCCAGTTAGTACCCAAGGAACATTTATGCCAAGTTTTATCAAGATTGGTCAAACGGTTTTGATTTCTATTCGTATCATACATATGTACATACATACATCCACACGCCTTACTTTCTACTTTATAGTATAGATTTTACATTCAACAAAAACGAACATCAGATCTTCTGTACGTGTGCTTTTCACACTGAATTATTTTCAGACCAAGATTATCTTATGTTTATATAGAAAACTCTACTTTTAAAATAAATGAACAATAAGAAAACACTGAAAAGTTCAAACTTCTAAGATCACTTTGCCGTGACATTCTAATGCAGTTAGTTTCTGAACAAATTTGGACTTGGAGTCGCCGAGGCTGAGTGGTAAAGCGCTTGGCCTCCAAACCGAGGGATCCCGAGTTCGAATCCTGGTGAAGACTGGGATTTTTTAAAATTATGGGATCATTAGGGCGCACAGTTCCAATGGGTACCTAAAGGTATCTAATGGGTACGTTGGGAAGATGAAAGGTAGTTAGTTGTTGTGCTTGCCACATAACACTTTCGTTAACCGTGGGCCATAGAAACATGTGCCCTATAGATCGCAAGGTAAGAAGAGGGTACTTTATTGTATCTGTTTCTCTCCACTCATGCCGATCCCTAATGTAGCCAGCACACATAGAAACACGTTCAATTCTCGAGTTTAATGCATACAGTCGTTATTAGTGTAGTACATATATTACGTAACATTCGAAAGTACAACCCCTTTGTCCCCCCTCCCCAGATGTCCGCACAAAGTAAATAAAAGAACGAAAGCTATCTGTAGAATAACATTGTAAAATAAAAGGTAGGCACCTTCTCTTTTAAAAATGGTCACTATATAGAATACATGGCTCACGTCTCACTGTGAACTATAAACACGATGCGGTATAATCTTGGCTATGTAGAGAGGCGCACATCCAAGAACAACAAGCGAGACGTCTAGCATGTCCTTGTCCATTCAGCGCCCCAGAGATGGAAGCATCAATATTTGGGCGGAAATGAACAGGGCAAGGGTCAGCGTGTCTAGCAACATAAAGCGTACCATCCCTAAAGGACGTAGGTTTTCCTTTCAAATATTTTAACAGATGGTACTCGCCAAAATTGTTATCGGGCTGTTCCTACAGGCACGGAAATGAAAAAACACAACGAAAATTCCAACCAACCGGAACGAGCGTAACAAAAGGTAAAAAGTCAATAACCACCGTCCGCACCCCTTTCCATTCTTTTGATTCTTTCCGACGATGGTCTATTGCGCATGACTTCGAAACAAATTCTAACTATTGGTACAATCTATGTGCCTCTACATTACTAGATTACAAGAGTGAAGTTTGAAAACTTTTCATATTTCAAGGATTATAATTTTGTGTTTCTTTCAGACTCTCATTTCGGGTAGATTTTTTAAAGTGAAAACGTGATTTCAACCAGTGAATTTTCATTAATCAGATCATCAGAAGCTGATATATATGTAAGTATTTTTAAAAATAACTTTTACAGTGTACAGAGTATAGTACGTGTTTGATTTATATATATATATTAAAATACAATTTCTAATCAATTTCCTTATCGATCTGTCTTAAACCTCCCAATCCTGTGATTTTAACTGTTCATTTAGGTTACCTTATATCTGCCTCTCGTTGACTTCTTTGGGGGCCCCTGCATTTTGCGTAATGTTTAATTTTTAATGTGAAAAAAAAACCCACTCATTGGGGGGAGGGGGGCGGGATTTTTAAATTCTCCTCCCTCCTCCCCCCATCCTAGCTACGCCACTGGTTATGTAAATTGTTCACTTAGGATACCATCAGCAAGATGTATATTTCGAATAGTGTTTAGGCTTTGCAAAGTTTCCATGTTACTTTGCCAGTCAGTTCTAGGAGCCTGGTCTCAAGTTTCAAGTCATCGCCATCACTTCTCAAGTTTTCATTAACCCTCACATTCCGCAGACTTCTCATTATCGTCAAGCATTCTGTTCTCTCGTCTCATTTTTACTTCATCATTACCTTTTTTTCTTTGACGTCTTTGTAGTTTTCATCACTCGGTAGCTCATTTACACTTGTCATCTCATCGATTCATCCTCGAAACATCTTCTTTAAGCCATTTATACAGCTTTCTCCTCATGCGTCTTTTTGTTAGGTGTAATGTTATTCCAATAGACTTTTTGTTTTTATTTCACGATGTCGTGGTTGAGAGTGTTTAGATGAAGCTGTTCGCCGAGAAAGAATGGGTTATTTGAAAATATGTTGATGACATTGGTTAATTCATGACAGGTTTAGCTTCTATTAGAGAGCTAACTATATTCTTTCTATTGCTTTGCGCACTCTTGTGTCTTTCTCTATCCTCTGTTATTTCTTTGTGTTGTTGCTCTGATTCTGTGCCTCTGATTGGAAAGTCTTATATGTAACTATTTTCTTCATTCCTCTCTGTATTTCTACTTCTCGTCTTTTCTCCATTACTTTCTCTCACTTCCGTTCTCTCTGTATCTCTTTCTCCCTTTTTTCTCTTCCTTCCATTTCTCCCTCTCTCTCTCTCTTCCGTTCTCTCTGTATCTCTTTCTCCGTTTTTCTCTTTCTTTCTCTTTCTCCCTCTTTCTTCCGTTCTCTCTGTCTCCTTCCCCCCTCTTTCCATTTTCTCTTTCTTTCTCTTTCTCCCTCTTTCTTCCGTTCTCTCTGTCTCCTTCCCCCCTCTTTCCATTTTCTCTTTCTTTCTCTTTCTCCCTCTTTCTTCCGTTCTCTCTGTCTCCTTCCTCCCTCTTTCCATTTTCTCTTTCTATTTCTCTCTCTGTCTCTCTCTTGCTATTACTTTCTCTCCCCTCTCTCTGTCTCTCTCTATATATATACTACATTTCGTAATTTCTTCCTTACTTTTCATCTTTTACTCTCTCTCTCTCTTTTCTTTCTCTCTTCCGCTCTTTCTGTGTCCCTGTCTATTTCTCCCTTTCTCTATCTCACTTTGTCTATCCCCTCTCTCCTTTTCTCTCTTTTGCCCTCTTACTTTTGCTGTTTCTCGCTCTCTCTCTCCCTCTCTCCCCCTCCCTCTCTTTTGTTTTCCCTCACTCTAGATTCTAATCCTATCACATCAAAAGACATGTTGATTATGCTTCAAGCATCCCTGTGTGTCACCAGCGCATAAATCATGTACGTGTTAGCTCTTGAGTTATCTACCTTTAAGCTTTTAATTGAGTAGTCTCCCCTCACCCCCGTGCTGACGACCAAAGTCGGCAACGGTTCTCAAATTTCCAAACTCATCTCGCCTCCAGCGTTGGTACTACAGCGGCATGACAGTTCATTATATTTATGTCCTTACAAGAATGCCATTGTTTTTTAGTTTTTTTTTTTTTTGTTTTTTGTCTTGAAGAATCTACTTTTGATTTAAGATTGTGACATTCCATTGTGAGTTGATGAAGGACTTCATTGTTCACGTTTAGATTGGTTTCAGTGTAGGCTTGAAGGCAGCCAGACATGACATTAAAGGGGCAGGGGCAATGTTTTGTAACGGGCCATGACATTATTCTGTTCGTGTTGGAGGTTCTCTTGGCTTTTAGTGCTATTTTCAGTCCATAGGGAAAAGGAAAAAAAAAAAAGACGGAAGAAAAGATAAGCCGATCATAGGCGTACATAGAATAGGGATCAATGGAATCTTTCAAGAGAACAAAACATGTATATACTATATTTGAAAGACTACTCTTATTGGGGATAGTTCAAAAAGATATTTAGCTAATTTATTAGTGTTCTCTCATTGTCTCTCTCTCTCTCTCTCTCTTTTATTACTCTCTCGTTTTCCTCTTTCTCTTTTCGACTTTTCTCTCTCTCTCTTTTCTCTCTCTCTCTCTCGTTGTCCTCTTTCTCTCTCTCTTTCTTTCTCTCTATTTCCCTCTCTCTTTCTGTTTCTTTCTATTTATCTATTTTTTTCTTTCTATGACTTTTTTTTTCTCACTCATTTTCTATCTTTTCTTGCAGACACAAACACACACACTTGTAAACCTATATGCAACACCACACTTTTATCTAGCCGAATCCCATTCCATAGCCTCCCCCCCTGGCCGCTGCTGTACGCTCCTTCTTGCGAGCAGACGATCTAGATCACCTTTCAGGTGAAGGGCGTTTTTTTAATACCATGTCAAATTTGAGGAGGTGTACCAGAGGCAGACGTCACATTAAAACTGTCTGTGACCACTTCCCGAAGTCCCTAATACACACTTTGTTCTTGAATATCGTCTGCCACTTCCTTTGCCAAGGTCATACAATATCCTGAAAATAGATCATAAATTATTGGGGAATACAAAACACAAGTTCAAAGCGAGGCAGAGTTGAAGTCCATGACATGTATGGAAGAACATGGACATTTTTATAAAATTATGTACTTCCCCTTTCAGACCTTGCGATCTATAGGGCAGATGATGTAAAGGTCACCTGTTTCTGTGGCCCACTGTTAACAAGGGTGTCATACGGCCAGCGCAACGACCAACTGCCTTTACTTTCCCCAAATAATGTCAGGTACTCATTAGAGCTGGGTGGACTCAGGAGCGCCCAAATACCCCGAGTTAAAAATCCCAGTCTTCACCAGGATTCGAACCAGGGAACTCGGTTCGGAAGCCAAGCGCTTTACCGCCATCGCGTCACATGAAAATTGTGCAATATTATTTATTTGGTTGAAAGTCCCCTGGATTGGTACTGATTCTGTTACGTGATTCTTATAATCGACACCCTTGCTTCGAACAAAAATAGTTACTGAGCCAAAATTGTTAAAACATTGAGAATTGTTGTATTTGAAAGGAGTCTCCTGTTAGACATGTTTTTGATGCTCCTTTAGACTTGAAGATTTATTACATCTTAGACTAGTCGAATATACATTTTGAATTTTTTTAATTAAAAAAAGTATTCAAATGAGCAAGAAAACAGAATGAAAGTAGCATTTCTAGAATAATCTAAAAGATAATGATAATAATAATAATAATAATAATCTTTATTGTCCGTAAGGAAATACAGAAGAACCCTATTGAATTCATACGTCCTGATTATGAGGTTATTACCTTATGATGTTATTTGGTCTCCCAATTTGTCCTACTTCTAATTGACAAAAACCTGTTACTGCGATTGGCTCTGATAAACGCTGAAATGTCAGTTTGTTTCATTGAGGGCAGATAACTGTCTATTGCACGCAGTGCTTCGAATAACTTGGCCCCAGAGTTATGCTCACTCTGACTTCTCTCGTGGTGCTAAATACTTTTAGCATACCTCCTAGTTTCTTGTTCATCGTTTTTTATTTCTTCCTCGTTCCATCTTTCAGCTAACAGCTAACTAGGGGGCTTGCTTCTGGCATTCTAATCAAACATAACCATTTCTTTTAACACTCGCTATTAGACTGATGGGCTGTCAGAACGCTAGCATTGGGGGGTTACACCAGGTTACCAAGCATAAAAATATAAAGAAAGAAAAAATGGAATGTCAAAGGTTACTGGTGAATGTGTCGTAAATTATCACCAGCTGTAACTACTGATGTGAGTACAGGGAGCGATGACGACAACGCCAGACTGCTAGAGCTACATCGCAATAAAACGCGCGAGATTTGGTTTTATTGATAGTAAACGCCATCGTCTGACTCCGCAACCAATCGCCACGGGCTGCTTTTATTACAGCCAATCAAATCGAGTTTTATGAATAACGTCCTTGTCCTTCAACTTCCTCCATTTTCTCTCCCCCCCCCCCCTCCAGTTTTCCTTTACGTTCAATACAATATATGAATTTTCTATGAACTATAAATAAGCTTTTGTGCAACTATATATGAACTGTAAGCTGTAGAACTTTGACATTGTTACATTTTGGTTAATGTGTGTTACTTTTAAATTGGTCTATGATGTTGCAGCTGTTATGGAATGAGGTGCTGGATTTACCTATAGGCAACATAAGCTACGCTTTAGGGCTCCCACTTGCTTGGGCCCACTAAGAAATGGTTCCAGATAATTTTATTTTAAAGAAAGAGCCGCCTTTACTTTTCCCCAACTAATGCCAGGTACCCATTAGGGTCGCTCAAGAATCCTGAAATTAAAGATCCCATACTTCACCAGGATTCGAACTGTTGTGGATTTTAGATGTAGGCCTATAAAGTGCAATTGGTTTTATTCTGAACTAATAGTTTTTTTTTTTTTTTTTTTTTTATGTTTGCGATATCATGCAGGAGGCGCGGTGGCTGGCGGTAAAGCGCTTGATTTCTGAACCAGGAGTTCCGGGTTCGAAACCTGGGATTTTTAAATTTCTGAACCTTTGGGCGCCTTTTTCCACCCAGCTCTATTGGCTACCTGACAATAGTTGGGGCTAAGTAAGGCCGTTGTGCTGGCCACGTGACACCCTCGTTAACCGTAGGCCACAGAATCAGATGACTTTTACATCATCTGCCCTATAGGTCTGAAAGGGGAATATTAATCTGTCTGCATATCGGTGTCTGGGATGTTAATCTAGTATCCAACTGATCATTTGCATACGATATATGCTTTAAAAAAGGTTTCCCCTCTTTGCATATAATATGTATCTTTCACATGCCTGCACGTTTCTTTTAGAAATGGATAAAAAAAATTCTTAGAAGACAAACTTTATTTTTGTTTAGACGATTAAATCTTGGCACGCTGTGAATTGTGTTAAAAAGAGTATAGAATTGGGGAACCCTATCTGGGTGTTGACAAGCTTCTTTCACGGTATATTAGTGAACACATTTGGCAAAGTAGTTGATTTGAGCGAAATGGTAGGTGCAGACCTCACACGTTCTGTCTTACCACCACCCCATTTTTGTACCCCGTCCCCTCGCGCCTCACCCGTTAATGCGCATTTGATCCGCCCATGTTGTGACTCAAAGAGGTCTCCTATAACAAAGAGTGAAGCTGAGATTGTGTCTCCCCCTTTTGTTTTCTTTACCCTCAACTTCCAGGACATGCTATAAGTTCCACATGCTGCTTGATACGTCAGACACCCCCACCCCCCTTCCCAAATGCCTCCTGGAAACAATTAACATCTCATAGAGGAGGTGTAAAGTATAATACAAGGGAGGATAGGGACCGAGCGATTGATCCCAAAGTTTGACAAGAAAGGTTTTTAAACTAATGAGATATGGCTGCCATCTTTAACTATGCGCGCCTGTGATCCATCAGGAAAATCAAAGGAAGTTCCTTATTTTTTTGTTTCTTGTCGAGGGCTTTAGAAAGTCACGTGATATGATATTACTTTGGTAATGTGAATAAGAGAGAGCGTGTTGGAGATAATTGGTTCAATCAATTTCAACCATTGTGTAATTATGCACCTACCGCCGTTGGCCACTTTCAATTAATATTTTTAAAGCTGTAAATCACGCCAAGGAAAGAGGGTCTTCGTTTTAAACGCGAGGATATTAAATACGTTTCCTGTATAAAGTTAATTGTTGATAATGTGGTTAATTATATTTCTTTCTTAGGCACCTGTCTGCTCCTGTGGAGGTGTCAGGGTCTATTAGGTAGGGGGGCATTGAAGGGCAAGCGACCTTGGGGAGGAGGGCGGGGATTAGGAGGGAAATACAAATATCTGTGAAGAAATATGCAACAAAACATAAAAGAAAGAAAAAAAAAAAAGAACTCATCAATTTGGAACATGTCCTGTTAGTCGTCTCAACAGAGCTGTTTACCGCTCTTCTTTTGATGAGACAAGTAAGTTCAAGTATTTCTCCCTGATATTTTCTGCTGAGTCTTTTTTTTTTTTGGGGGGGGGAGGGGGGTCGAAACTTGATCTTGGATGGAACTCAGTGCTGGAGGCAGAGAACGCGAGTTCGAAAACAAAGGTCTTCAGTTACCTGTGATTGATTTGTTCTGTTACTTTTAGTTTTTTTGACTACAGTACTACCCGCCCCTCCACATCCAACATTTGGGCTTTCATTGCCTCTCCTCACCCTGCTCACCGAGGTCTGACCTGTTCAACAAGCTCTCGTACAGCCGTTCCGTGTTGCCTGTCACTCTCGGGCTACAACTTCGCTCCTGACCAAGCCGGACTTTTTGGAACAGTCAGGATCTTTTAGATACTGTTTTAATGTAGGATGGATGTCGGAATCCATTGACTGTGTGTGTGTTGATGGTAAGAGTCTAGTTACGGTTATCTTCACTTAGTGGAGTCTTTATTTGTCTTCCGTCCGAGGCACTGGAGGACCTGATGGGCTCATGAGGAGGAAAGAGGAAACTTTTTTTTTTTTTTTTTTTTTTAATATCTTTCATTTACAATAACACACAAGACAAACAGGTTGACGCTTCCACGTCCAGGCCATATAATACTGTTCAGCAGTTATTGAGAAGTTGTATATAGGTCATGATCAAATACACTGTTCATTGTAATAAACCTCTTGAGTTCTTTCATTATAAAGCAGCGGTTCTCAACCTTTTAGGCTCGGCGACCAGACAAACCTCACTATTTAGAATAGATAAAGAAAGACTATGATTTGAAGAAGAAAGTTTAAGATAAAGATGGTAAATAATAAAACCATTCAATTTAGAAAAGGTGTGTATTTATTTAAATGCTCCAACTACATGCCATGTTTTCTGGCCCTATTAGAGTTCAGTTTAGCAGCATCAAGTCTTCGCTTTAAAGTTAAGACGAAAACACCACAAATGCAAATGCGGTTCGACAAATCTTAAGGTCTTGGTTACGGCTTGATGAGGGCGGACATGAAAAATATTTATAATACTATATACATATACCTAATACTTTACTAAAGTCACAATCATTGTTTTAATATGAGCCATCGGTAATAGTGATGTAAGATGTAATAATCTACTTGGATCTTTCCCAGGCACAAGTTTACTGGCATATGGAGACAAGCTTCCATAGACCTAGAGCTCCAAGAGTCATAGACTCTTATGACAATTAGAAAGAAGAGGAAACAATCGCTTCCAATACGTCCAAAGAACTACGATTGCCTACCTTTGTTTGTTGTAGACGGTATGACCTCCCATTCCCCGATCCCTTTCATGTTCGCTCCCCGGATTCATATACAAACTCCCCTCCCCGGCCGCATGTCATCCATAGCTTGTCAGGGGCCTGTACTCCACACGGCTAACAATCCGGTACGCGCATGTTGGAAGCAGGCGGCCGGCGGACGAAATTGGCCAAAGTTTAAATATTATTTTAACTCGGCAATAAAGTAAACACATCGCGGACTTATTTTTTTTTCTCCCTGGGCTTTTAGCCTTTAAACTATTTATAAAGGGTACGGTGAAGGGGAGGGGCTTACAAATAAGGGAGCTGGTAGAGTATTAAAAGGATTCGTCATAAAACCGCTTATCCCCCTTCCATACACAGACTTTTTCCGTTTCACTGCCACCCCTCCCTTCCCTCTTCCCCCAGTAATTTGTCTGTTCAGGTTTACACTGAAGGGGAGGTAAATGGCAATAAAGAAAATCTAGATGTAAACTGTACATGCTCTGTCCGGCCGTATGGTATGGTCAGGTGTTCCAGAGCCCAGCTAAGGGTTAAATTGAGCTAAGGATCCTGACACGACTGGCAGCGTCTCTCGATTCTACCCCCCACCTCCTTTGTACATTTTATTGCATTAAAATACACAAACCAGGTTTTGAGCACAAAATGGTTTGGGGGGGGGGGGGGGGGAAATGATGCGGCGGTGAAGAAAACAAAGAGAAATGGAATATAAAATGTCTTTAAATACAGGAGCGGTTGTCTAATAGGTGAGGGCCTTTTACTAGAGATGCTGAGCTTCGATACAGCTGGCCGAAGAAATATACAAGCCCGTAGTGTAATCAATGCCTCTTGGTACCTGGTGGACTGAAATGCCTCGCGTGTTTGTTTATAAATTTTATGGTAAACAACTTTGCGAATGAAAGACGTACCATTAACTTTCTACAAAGTATACAATGCCTTTAAATTCGCGGGATGGGTATAGAGAGATCTATACAAAGATGGCATTTTACAAAATTGAGTTTAACCAGCGGGTACAAATGTACGTACCAATGGACTTTGGTTCAAGACTTTTATGGCGCCAACTTCATTTCTCCAAACATAAGCAGAAGGTTGAGTGAAAAAACCAAACAAAACAAAAGCAGTGTTTAGCTCTATGGCTGTATGTACTATTACGTTTACAAAGAAAGGTCTTCTAATGTCAACCTATCTCTTGCCTTTTAGAAGTAATAGTGTCATTACACTCAATTCAACGTAACTTAGAAATAATAACAATCAATGCTGGTCTATATTCTAAAAATTAATAAAAAAAAAATATCATTCATGGCCTGTGGGGTCCTTTTAGTCAATAGCCAGGGCACAATTAACCACATTAACCCTGTGCCATGGTTGAAACGCCACTAGGATAAACTTTGGCTTTTTTTTTTTCCAGATTTCCACACACAATTCGTCGTTTTACTGAGTTAAAAAAAAAAAAGAAAACGCTGAAGTGTGGAGTTTTCTTTTTAATCACAGATATGGCAAAGACCAAAATATAAATATATAATCTTAAGGTGCCGAAATTAAGAATTCGTCTTTATCAATTGCATTGTGCTCCTGGATATAGAGCTCTTAACATTACAATGAGCAGGTAAACTCAACCCAATTTAACAGTGAACCCCGGCTCAGACCGTTTTGGCATGTTTTTCCTAGATCTAGCAGCTATCTGGCAATGGGACCGTTGAAAATCTGGAGAAATGTCATTCGTGACAACCGCGTCCTTAGCAACGCACTGTTCTCATTATTTCCCGTTTAAACTCTCGTTGTATTTAGGTTTACCTTGTTTGTTTTTGCTTCAACGCGCTGCCTGTGTTTTTCATTAGCGATGTTTCCTGAGATACTGGGATAAAGTAATGGGGGGGGGGGTGCAGGAGGAAGCTGGGTGGAGGAGATACGCAGAGGAGCTCCACATGTGGTAAATGGCAGCAGAGGTCCTATAGTTGTCATCAAAAAAGTATTGGCACTTGTCGGCCTGTTCGCTCCGTTTACCAAAGGATGTCGCAAGAACAATAACCGCTCTTCGTACTAAGTGCAGCCGAGAAAGTGAAGGCCAGATTTCTTTCGTGAGATTTTTTGTTTACCACCACACCAATTTCTAAATACATTTTTTAACCTTTCGATTATAACAGGCCACTATTCTTGATAATATCTTAGACACAATCAGCCAGTGGCGTAGCAAGGTGCACGTGAGGTCGAGTTCAATAATGTTATCGGGGTTCCCTTCCCTAAAAGCTTGAGTGAGACTGAACATTAAAAGGAGACATCGTGTATGTATCGGCACTTTTACAAAAAGACATTGCAATGAATGTACCACATTTTACGTGCGATAGTTCCCTTAAACTAGATCCAGTGAGACTTCTCTCTACAATGATTAATTTCACGACACTAAATAACATGTTTTTAATTCAGGCTAATAAGCGACTTTTTCAAAGGCCCCTAAGATCCCTGCATTGTCATAAGCCCGGGCGCAATGAACACTTTCGTACCATGGTTGCTACACAACTGAAACCTATATAAAAACACTCGGCATTTCGTTAGTTATTTTTTTACGTTGCAAATTCAGTCGCAACTTGGTCTGCAGTAGTCAATCGAAAATACTACACTCATTCTTCACGTGCTCGCGTTATTATTACAAATTCTACAAGACTTTCACCTTATTATAATTACACATTCTTCTAGACATTCGCCTTATTATTACAAATATTATTAATGCTACGAAGGTATTTAACAAATAGCATTCACCTTATTGGATACTTCTCTTGCTAGAATCAGTTGTTTTTTTTTATATTATTAATACATGCTTCACTTTCTCTTTTCAGATTCACTAATGTATTAGACACACGTCCTTGGTTTATCAGCAACTTTCTGTTCACTTCTTCAACTATGAAGCTGCACATTGTCTTAGTCTTGGCTGCTTTGGGCTCTCAGATGCTTCCAGTCGAGTCGCAAAGCAGAAAGAGCATCACTTTCAACTTGGAGGAAGAGAAGGAGGTTGGCACGCTCGTTGGTAACGTAGCAGACGAGAGCGGGCTTAGGAACGAGGTGACACAGGACGTCTTTGACCGGTTCAAGTATCAAATTTTGAGCTCGGATGGCATCAGAGTAACGTCCCTTCTGAGCATAAACAACAAAACGGGGGCTCTGAACACGATCGCCCGAATCGACAGGGAAAAAGTGTGTGACTCGTCTGCTCCGACTTGCGCTTTGACGTTCGACGTTACCGTCCAGCAGGAAGTGTCCATCTACAAGTTCATCAGCGTCACAGTGGTGATCGAGGACATCAACGACAACGCCCCGAGCTTCCCATCACCCCAGCTCTCTCTGAGTATGTCTGAAGCCGAGCAGATAGGAAGCGAGTTGACCATTCCGCCGGCTACTGACAAGGACGTTGGTGTCAACGCCAACCTTTCGTACTGGATGGACAAAAGCAATGTCTTTGAGCTAAAGGTAGAGAAACTCGTGGACGCTTCGTCCCTGAAGCTAATCCTTCAGCAGAACCTTGACAGGGAGACTCAATCCACGTACAATTTAGTCATCTATGCCAAAGACGGAACCACCAGCTCTGCTTTAACGGGCACTCTTTCAGTTATGGTAAGCGTATTGGACGTCAATGACAATAGTCCAATCTTTATCCAACCTTTGTTCAATTTTTCTATTTGGGAGACCACTACAGTCGCAAGCGTAGTCGGATCAATAAACGCAACAGATTCTGATGCTGGAGAAAACGGTCGGGTCTCTTACCAATTTAGCTCTCTGACTTCGAGTAAAGTTCTGCAGATGTTCGCCCTGAATGCCGACACTGGCGCCGTCAGTGTTAAATCGGACCTTATGTATGAGACGATGAAGTTCCAAGCTGTGGTTGAAGCCAGAGACCACGGAGCATCGCCCAGATCTTCTCAAGCAATGCTGGTTATCAATGTGCTAGATGTCGGGAATAAGCCTCCAAAGCTTTCTCTTACACTAGCTGAGACTTTAGTAAATGGCAGTCTCTTACTGCCGGAAGACATCCCCATAGGATCTTTCGTAGGGACTTTGAAATATGTAGACAATGATGAAGGCAATAACGGGGATGTGGCTTGCACATCTATGAACCCACAGTTTCTATTGCAGGTAATCGAGGATCATGGTTACGCCATCGAAGTCAGAAGCCAGCTGGACAGGGAGAGCCAGCCCGAGATAAACGTGGTTCTCAAATGCTCAGATCGAGGCTCGCCCATCTTGTCCGCGTTTGTCAATCTCACTGTTAGGTTGAAGGATGTGAATGACAACAGTCCGCAGTTTACTGACACTTCCAGCAAGGTCAAAATAGCAGAGAACATTCCAAAGAGGGCAAATCTGATCAGGGTCTCCGCCAATGACGCGGACGAGGGTGTAAATAAGGACTTCTTTTACCAGCTCGCTGTAAACTCGAGCAACGCTTTCTCTGTCGATCCATCATCTGGATGGGTATCGACCATAGCTCCACTGGATAGAGAAATGACGCCAGTTATTTTTCTGACAGTTTTGGCCATCGATCGTGGGGTTCCACCCCTTACTGGAAGTACTACAGTGACCGTTTTTGTTGACGACGTCAATGATAACACGCCGTCTATCACCAGGACAGAGTATCAACTTAAAGAGAACGAACCCCAAGGCTCTTTCGTAGGACAAATTATGGCTGAAGATGACGATGATGGTCTTAATGCTCAGTACACTTTTAGCCTCGTTTCCGATCCGTCCAGCAGTTTCTTGGTGTCCGAGTCCGGCGTTATATCCACTACAAAATCATTTGACAGAGAAGAAGTTGACCAGTACACGATACTCGTTTCTGTTAAAGACGGAGGCAGTCCGTCTCTCAGCAGCACCTCCACCTTGACCATAGCCATAACGGACGATAATGACCATTCCCCTTATATCCTATACCCTACCCCTACGAACGACTCCATCAACATCAGCGCCAACCTTTCCCCAGGAAGCGTCATTGCTAGAGTCGTTGCATCAGACGCTGACTTGGACAATAACGCTAAGCTGCTCTACATCATCGCCGAAGGAAACCCCAACAACCTTTTCAGCATTGACAACGCAACGGGCACAATCTTCGTGGCCAAGAGGCTCTCCCAGAACCGAGGCAGTGAGTTGAGGCTGACCATCTCTGTCCAAGACGGAGGCAATCCTCGTCTTAACAATGAAACCTCTCTTCACATCAGTATAGACTTCTCCAACGCCACTCTGCTCAGCGATGCAGCGGTCATGGATCAGAAGTATGTCATCATCGCGGGCATCATTGCTGGAATCACAGTCATCATCACCATCATAATCGTCACCATCATTATAATTCTCAAACGCACGGATCTCGGCAGATGTTCAGAGCCTAATCTAAAAGCCAAAGATCCTAACCACAGACATTGCCCTCTTCCCAAAGACGCTACGGAAGTCGGCCTTCATAGTATTCCCAATTACTTAATTGGATCCTCGGACAAAGAGACGGGGTTTGGAGACGGGAACGTCAAATCACGTGACCCGAACATGTCCTTCGAGAGCTTTAAGACGACCGGAAGTGGAAACACATTCAAACAGGCTCCCACAATGTTGACCAAAGATATTCTGGATACAGCCAGTTTCACCTTGTATTCTGAGGTAGGTAAAATCTGTCAGAACAATGTCATAAGTATATCTGTTTTTTTGTCATAATTTAAAGCAGGCTTTTGCAAATGTCATTCTGAGAAACATTCTAGGTTTTGCACTATAGTACTACATACTTTCATTAATGGCACTCAGCTCAGGTTTCGTTTTGTAAAAATGCTAGAACTAGACAATCTGACAACTTAACAGATACTATTGGCTTCTAAAAAACTCATTTATTGACTTCCCAGCTTCTAAAAGTGATAGAAACTACATATTCACTTTAAGAGACATCCGGCAGTTAAAACAAATACAGAGAGTCTGCAATACAAAATTCAATCAAGCACGAACTAGTATGCCCAAGAAGCTATTTAAATAACCTTAATTAGCTTTGCAAGAAGAGTAACCTGTAAAGACAATGAAAATTTCCAGAGGAATCAAGAATGTAGAATTTAGTCCCAATTATCTACTTTATAATTAATTTTAACAAGATCAGTGCCAGATTTTACAAAGTGGAGGCTTAAATATAAACGCATTTAATACTATTAATAAATTTATAAGCATATCGATTATACATATATATATATATATATATATATATATATATATATATATATATATATATATATATATATATATATATATATATATATATACACACAGAGAGAGAGAGAGAGAGAGAGAGAGAGAGAGATCATATTGTATACACTTATGTTTAGTATACACATTTGGTTGAGAATTTTATTCCTGCCATGATAACATCTGCATCCAAATTATAAGTTAGAATTATTCAATAATCAAAATCTGTACTTTCCATGAAATAAAAACATGATTATAACCCCAAACAAAATTGGACCCACTCATATTCTGCTAGACCCACGCATATTTTATAACAATTTTGAGACCACAACGATTGTAGGCTCAAATTATCTCCAGTCATTCCGATGAATATTTTTTCTTTCGTTGTGTATGTAGGGGCCTATGTCTGTGTGCGTGTGTTTGTGTGTCATTTTTAGCATTAATTAAAGACGACAACCACCGATATCCGTGGACGCCAAATTCTGGCTTTGTTTACAAACGTCCCACGCCACCTCACCTAAAAAAAAACAACATTCTTCCCCCTCCCCAAGCACTCTTAACAAAGTTAAACACATTCGCTCTGGTCTCACGTGAGTGGCCTAGGCTTCACAAGGGGCACCAAGGTTTAGAGAAAACCCTTCGACATCCCTGAAGATTTACCCAAGCATTCTACAAGGCGAAACAAATCACCGCGACGGCCCGCCACAAAACAAAAAAAAAACGCTTTCTTCTCCGCGGCTCAAAACATCTCATTATGTAGGTGGAGCTGTTTACACTGTTGTCAACGACAACCCAGCGTTCGATGATCCAATCGGGACCAGCGTCTTACATTTCAAGTAAATAAAGATTAGCATCTCTTTTGTTCACTGCACAGACATTTAAATAAAAAAAAAAAAAAAAAGTATTTTTGGCTTGGTAAGAAAGAAGAAAACAACTTTCAAAGCCCCACTTCCTGATTGAGTGAATGGCTCATTTTCTGCAGCTTTCTATATCTTGGGGCAAATTCTTAATAGGCCATCATTTTTGTTTCTATTGATTTATAGTACTTTGTACGTATAACGATCTAAACATTATTACACTGTGTAAATGTTATATGTGTCCCTACTGTTTAGTCTACAATCAACTCTAGTCTTTAATTTAGGTTCTTCTTACGCATAATTGCTACACATATTTCTTTTAAATATTTCGTTAGGCCAGTGATGCCCGAACTAAGACACGCGGACCTCATCCGGCCTTTCGAAACATCTTCCTACAGTGGACAATAAAACCGCTGAGGGGTCAGTCCCAATGAACTTAATTCATTTGTCGTGATGCGGCTCGCGACACTTGTGTCGTTAATTTGTTAGACCCTTGTGCTAAAATAGGTTGTCTACCCTGGCACTGCTAGGTTTTTCTTTTCATCCAAGTTGTCGAATAGGTTTACTGTAGCACTAACATGGCCAGAACTGGATTAAATATTAGGTAAACCCTTGAGGCTTTTTGAGGCCTTTTCATAAGTCCAGAGGTAAACCCTTGAGGCTTTTTGAGGCCTTTTAATAAGTCCAGAGGTAAACCCTTAGGCTTTTTGAGGCCTTTTAATAAGTCCAGAGGTAAACCCTTGAGGCTTTTTGAGGCCTTTTCATAAGTCCAGAGGTAAACCCTTGAGGCTTTTTGAGGCCTTTTCATAAGTCCAGAGGTAAACCCTTGAGGCTTTTTGAGGCCTTTTCATAAGTCCAGAGGTAAACCCTTGAGGCTTTTTGAGGCCTTTTCATAAGTCCAGATATCAGTGCCAAATAGGATTGGTAGATACCGAGATGGTTAAACTGATTTACTTTTTAGAAGTATATCTAGAGTTAGAAGGAGTATTAGTAACTTCAAATCAATATTATTCATAATAAATCGTCGTACATTTTGTGTGTGTGTGTGCCCTAAACGAGTGCTTGTGTAGCTTATAAGTAAATCCTGCATTGCAAATGGCGACCGAAAGCTTCTGTAAGAAATGTTAATTTTATTGTTTTACATTCTCAGTAAAGGAAAGGAGAAGAGAGATCTTGAAAAGATTTTCCGGGGGGGGGGGGGTTCTTTTCCGTGCTGGTTAGCATTGGCATTATTTCCATTTTTTTTTTTTGTTCTTGACTTGATGCTAGTTATACATCAAAGATGCCTGATAGCTAGAACCTATACTGCAGTTCCGGGCACAGTTTGTTTGCAACAAAAAGCTAAATGGTCCTATCGATGAAAGTATAGTCGTCTTCGAACTGAACAAAATATTCTCAGGCCATGATACGATTCATTTCTTAGTTATTTCTACCAACTGGTGGTGGCGGCAATTACAAAGCGTTTCCGTAGCACTGCCTTGCAGTAGAGCTTATCTGCTAATTAACCTCAGTGCGTGGCGTTATGATTATAGCGAACTGTTGCCTCTACGAAGTGTCAGCATTAAGAAAAAGAAACAAAGAATTTCCCGACCGTTTAATCTTAACATCTTGGCGTCTTTGTGATTAAACTGAAGGGTTAACTACTTGAACACTGAAGATATCACTTTTTAGAACAAACTGAAATCGATTTGTGGTAGGTCACTGTGACATAGTAGTGTTTTGGGTTGGGGGGGGGGGCAGAAAAGAAAATGGAGAGGGCGGAAAGCATAAAAAAACACATTCAAAATTAAACACAATTTTATTTGTATAGTTATTTATACAGCTATTGATCTAACACAAGCCATTAAAACTGAGCCCAGGGGCCATTTCTATAAAATCGATCTAGCTAGCCTTTTTGTCACGTGGTATCATCATTTGTTCAAGTCCGTTTGAAACGTTGTGTGTGTTGATATGTGTGTGTGTGTGTGTTTGTTTAATATCGCCATCAACAATGACACTGGTATCGCTCAAGCGATATTTCTCCTTACCGCCTAAGTTGAATTCCACGGCCTTTATTTTCTTAATTGAAAACTCAAGTTGCACAATCAGAAACGAGAGCGGGAAGAACAGCATCGATTACATTCGGAATCGATATTTTGCTCACTTGTATTCGATGTTTTCTTTAATCATCACTTAACTTGAATACAAAAAAAAAAGAAGAAAAAAAAAAGGGTGCAACGGGCCATATCGATACTGATCACCCTGGGAAAAAACACACGCCCGCACCACGATTGCTTGGACTAATGGCTTTTGATACTAAGGGCGAAAAAAAAAATGGTTGCTTCAAAGGAAGGGAAAAGCGAGTGATTGATGATTGTCATTAACGCCCTTTGGGTTTCAGAACTTAAACGTTTTAAAATATCATTTTAAAGTGTGTTGTACAGGGGAAAGCACTCATTACAGTCACATCCCAGCATCATCTCTTGGATGTTATCACATTTATCCAGTGGCACTCTGGTGGTCTCTAAGTAAAGCAGAAATAAAGACACCCGTTGCATATGCCTTTCTCGCGCAATATGACAGAAGAAAAAGCCTCTTCATTTCTTCAACTATAATTTTGGTCTCAAGCCCAAGTATGTCATTACAGAGTCGTTCTATATAGACACCTTTGAGACCCAAAAGAAAAGCACTCGCCGTAGCGTAGACAAACGAGGAGAACTGGGATCTATAGTGGACGACTTGGTCTGCATTAGATCTGACAAAATATGCAGGTCGCAACTGGGTTTGCACTCCTCTTTAATATTCGGAATTGAACAAATTGCCATTATTTTATAGAAAAGACACGTCATATCTTTTTTTTTTAAATAAATTTTATTTTTACTTGAATATTTAAAAAAAAATTCTTTAAAAACTTAAGCTGGGTATCGTGGGTTGACAAACCGTAAGTTCCATGTTCTCACAACACTTAAGGTTAACATCGTCAGAAATGTTCAAACTTGACAATCATTATGTTGTCTATTGTCCTCTGTTCTGTGTAGTGTTGCCACTCTAACATGTGTTTAGCTTTTATAATACAATTTGCTAAATTTCGTTTAATAAATGGTCAATGTTTGCTTTAATATGCGTATACTTTTTTTTTTCTCAGACAAGGAAAAGAGCAGCCAGCGATGATCATCACAGCGATTCATCAGGTGATGTCACTACCAGTGACAGTGGGAAAGGTGCTAGTGATGTGGAAGAGGTCTCACAAGGAGGTAAGTTTGATTGATATCTTTCAAAGAAAAACACCTAAAGTATTGAAATATTTCATTTCATAATATTGTAGTCTACGTTGGATATTAATCTTTTTTATGCTCATTTCTTTAGGAACCCCACCTATCAATAACTACAGCAATGGGAACTTGGCTCCGAACCTTTTGGCTCCTCGCGTGCCTCCTAGGGAACCTGTGACTGCTGGGGCCCTTCCCCTAACGCAGCGATCAACGTTTGGTCTTATGCAAACACGTGACTACAGCAGCCTGGGAGATCTGACTCGCTCGGACCGTGTCTACGTGGCTCAGAACGACTTAGACAAGTCTAGAAAGATAGCCAACAAAGTCCGATTTACATTGGACGACGAGCACCAAGGCTCTAAACCATCTCACGCTTTTGCCGACCTGCACAGAAATATTCCGGTGAACCAGCCTGGCTATGGCACCCCCTACATGATGAACATTGGACCCAAAAGTGACAACGTCTCGGGGCTGACCCACATTCCTCCCACAGCGCATCAGAACGGGAGGATCCACGGGCAGCCTCGCTACGACCTGCGCGATCGTGCTAACAAATCAGCCATTTCAGTCCCCTTGAGCAGAGACGCCATAGCCAGACACGACCGTCTTCAGAATCAACCGCTGAAGCAGCATTCACTCTTGTCGCCTAATGGATACCCTCCAATGCATCAGCAGCAGCCACACCAGCAGTATTCACACAGACACCTGCCACTGGCTGCGCTCAACCACAGCATTGATGAGGATGATGACGATGGCTCCACCACAACGTCTGGCAGTTACGCGATAGATCATGTCGATGAAAACCTCAGCAACTCAGTGGAATGTTAGAACTTACATTTGGAGTGGCAGAACTTACATTTGGAGTGTTAGAACTTCATGACTTAAGCTGCTTCAGAGTTTTAGCTTTCATAATTCGCTCGCAATCCAGTGACGGTCACAGCGTCCAACTTCACGGCATCCAAGGAAAATAATAGTTCACTATGTGCCATTGACGTTGGGTGACAATTTTAAATGCTTTGAATATGTTCTAACCGTTTCAGGGGGTGTAACCTGCCATCGTAAACTCATATGTGCATTATGTATGCGGGAGGAAATCTCTGAAGATGATAGTTCAAGAATTAAGCACAAAAAGTGTTGTTTGTCCCTTATGTGAGTCACTGGACAAGTCCTAGCAGTATTACTGGACGATGCCTAGCCATATCACTGGACAAGACCTAGCACTATCCCTGGTATGTCATGGTTACTTATGTAACTGGACAAGGACTAACAGTGCTTCTGGCCGATACCTAGCAATGTCTTTAGACAAAATTGCGCTATTAAGGAAACACAAATCATTTAACATACAATCACAAGGCCAAGTTCAATGGTAAAAGACAAATAGAAATTGACTGTAGACAATTTTTTTCTATAGTGGTTCATTTAACTAACAGTGATCAATTATTTTAATTTTAATAAAGTGTCGAAACCTACAAAGTATTTATTATATTTCCTTTAGACACACATTCTGAACTATTTTATTTACTTTTCATTGTCACTCCCACACCATGTGACATTTGCAGCACTGAAGAAATTTAAACTGTATTGCTTTAGAATGAGAATCAAATATCCAAAGTTCACAACCCAAACCCCAACTCATCATGACTTTTTATTTTTTTTTTTTTTTTTTGGAAAGAATGTTTTAATAGGAGCAATTTTAAGACTTAGGGGTCCAAAACTTACCCAAAAATACTTGAACTTGTCTTTGGCTGTACTTTGTCTACTAGTTTTCAGTTGAACTGATTAAACAGTTGTAAGATTTGACTAAATGAATGACTGTATGTGACAAGACGATAAGAAGATTATGTGATGTGTCTCATAGTTAATCAAAGGTAAATGCAAGTATTATAACCGTGTACGGTCTGAATACGTGGTTTCCTTTCTTCTACACCGATTTAATAAAAATACTTTTTTTTTAAATACATGGTTAAGTGTTGAAGAGAGGATTCATCCTATTCGCACATCGGCTTTGTCTGCGTCAGATGCGACATAATATGCAGGTCGCAGCAGGGTCTGACACAGTCATATGAAATACTACGCACGAGACATTCGCCTTATTTTGCTATTAGTATCACCGAGTTGAAGTGAACAGCGAATTGATTTTTCGGTGTTCAAATAGTAAGACTTTTTATTTTGTCTCACGTAATTATATCAACCAATCTAGATGAATCTTGATGATGTCATCGCAAGATAAAATCATACATCACGTGTTCTAAATATGCCAGATTTCTAGTGTTCCGTGGGCGCGTATAAATGAATTATGGTTTGAGTGTTATTGATATGTGCTGATGTTCGAAGATAAACGTGATTGTGAAGAAGATAAGATTAATTCTATACGCGATTGGAGTGTTCTTATTTTTAGTTTGAGTCAAAGTAACCCGCTATATTATTGATGCCATGTTCAATGTACACAGCTATCCAATTATTTGATATATTTGACTTTAAACTAAACTGTTAAGCTGTATACTAAACTATTAAAAATTGTTAACTTGAGTTTAACAAATGAGATCTATTTTTGTATATTGTTAGATCAAGAAACAAATGTTGTGCTATACTATTGCTAATGTTAAAGAAATAATTTCATGCTTGTCCTTGCCTTAACAATGTTTAATTTATTCTCAATAATAAATTGAAATATTTCTTTTACAATATTATGAATGCGTTGTCGAATGTGTCTGCCTGTGTTGCAATGAAGTCTGTAGCCTATGTGCTTGGGGGAAAGATCTGACTGGTTTATTTATATTTTAAAACCACTTTGTAAATACTGTACAATTAGGTGTTCTTTAAGTTCATTGATTTATTCTTTGTTTTTATACAATAAATTTACAAAATTATTTACAAATAATCTGTTTTTATTTCATCATTTTGGCTTACAGATGTGTGTGTGTATGTGTTGTCTTTTTTTTTTAAACGTAATTTAATGGCAGGTTCAGCTAATTGCAATATAAAAAAAAATTAATAAAATACTCAGAAAGACACAAAGATAAAGGCACATTCCTAACCCTAACCCTGATAGATTAGGTATTTGTCAATGAACGTTGAATGGTGTAATACTGAGTTCTTACTTCCTGAAGTACTCCAGACACGTGACAAGACAGACACTATACGACTGACTCAAGTCCGTTCAGCAGACAACATGAAGTTTATTTTACTAAAATAATAATAATATACTGCACTCCTTGTTAGTGCTACAAGTCCAGAAATAATAACAATCCTATCCGCATAGCAGCGGTATCAAATGTATCAATCACGTCCGCATCTCAGCGGGTAACAATAAGAACAATTACTACTAGTGACACTGGAGCTTCAACTATAGATATCCATTGAAATACGAATAATACCTTAATATTCAATAAGCACATAATGAAATCAACTCTCAAATATTATTAAGCAACAATCACTAGTCCATCGACTTTCATGCTATATACATATATACACACCAGTCCAGGAAGCAACGTCCAACCTTCCTGGACCGGGAGCAAAACCTTACTGACTTGATTTGACTTGACTGAACTCAAAGTCAACTTTATTCATTCTACTTCCTGTTTTCTACATCAGGAATTCCACGTGTCTTTTAAACTCTTAACATGACGTGAACTTTAGATCATGCAATGTCAACTAAGACTGTGACAGTATTACAAGTTTGCATAAAACGTAGAAGCCAAAAAGTCTCTTTCACACCTTGCGATGTATAGTGCAGATGGTGCTATGGTAATCTATTTGTCTATTTTTGGCCGATGGTTAATCTTTTCTTTCCCTAACAAATGTCAGGTACCCAGTAGAGCTTGGTGCACTCAAGGGTTCCTTAATAATCTGGAAATTATAAATACCAGTCTTTACCGAGATTCGAACCCAGGACCTCAGGTTCGGAAGCCAATCGCTTAACCACTCAGCCACCTAGCATTAAACTTACGGCATAAATTATACAGTTGCCATTTTTTATTAATATATAATCAAAAGAATCAAAGTTACCATTTCAAGATCTAGCTGTATCATGAGGAAAGGGCCCATCTTTGGGAGGTTAAAGAGGAGGATCTTTGTCCAGGACAACGACCAATGAAATTAAAAATGCCATAATTACTCGAAATAAAAAACTCCTCATTCAGAGGGATTCGAACTCGAGTCTCATCTATCTATCTATCTATCTATCTATCTATCTATCTATCTATCTATCTATCTATCTATCTATCTATCTATCTATCTATCTATCTATCTATCTATCTATCTATCTATCTATCTATCTATCTATCTATCTATCTATCTATCTATCTATCTATCTATCTATCTATCTATCTATCTATCTATCTATCTATCTATCTATCTATCTATCTATCTATCTATCTATCTATCTATCTATCTATCTATCTATCTATCTATCTATCTATCTATCTATCTATCTATCTATCTATCTATCTATCTATCTATCTATCTATCTATCTATCTATCTATCTATCTATCTATCTATCTATCTATCTATCTATCTATCTATCTATCTATCTATCTATCTATCTATCTATCTATCTATCTATCTATCTATCTATCTATCTATCTATCTATCTATCTATCTATCTATCTATCTATCTATCTATCTATCTATCTATCTATCTATCTATCTATCTATCTATCTATCTATCTATCTATCTATCTATCTATCTATCTATCTATCTATCTATCTATCTATCTATCTATCTATCTATCTATCTATCTATCTATCTATCTATCTATCTATCTATCTATCTATCTATCTATCTATCTATCTATCTATCTATCTATCTATCTATCTATCTATCTATCTATCTATCTATCTATCTATCTATCTATCTATCTATCTATCTATCTATCTATCTATCTATCTATCTATCTATCTATCTATCTATCTATCTATCTATCTATCTATCTATCTATCGTCATTGACTTGTTTTATTTAAAAAAATAATTGGCAATTTGCGTGAGAGTCTCTCCAAGAGTTTCAAGACAATGCCAGGACAGATGCGAAACGACAACATGAAACAGAGAAGACAAAAAAAAAAAAAGGACAGCATTAGAAACCAAGGCGATAATCATAAATGACACTTGCGTTTCATTTCCTGGCGACATCAAAGCATACGATCTTACTCTTTGAGAAAAAAAAAGACTAGAAAGTTCTGTAGAGCCTTTGACCCACAGAGTTAAGTCTGTTTAGTTTTCATTATGACAAGTGTAGAAAAATATTTCGAGTGACATGGTGCCCTAATGATTGATTTACACGCGAGCGGGAGAAGAGAGAGAGAGGAGGGGAGAGAGAGATAGAGTGAGGGAGGAGATAGGGGAGGGAGGCAGGGAGTGAGTGCTTCTACCGCACGGGCGCAGAAAAATGTCACTCAACATGAGCGAGTAGATTTCCCAGCCTTTGTTTTAGTGCTAAAGTATATTTAGATGGATGAGCAGTTGGGTGTTTACACATAAACTCGGGTTTATATGTATGGTAGGCTAATGTTGTTTTTTTTAAATCGAACTCTATTGCTATTCATCATAATCTTTCCTTTGCGTTCCACGTGGAACATGGGGCTTCGGTACAAACACGCCACTCTCCACAGTCTCTTGCTCTTTCCTGTCCTCTCGGCTTCATCTATTGAACTACGTCGCCACGTTTTTTTTTTTTTTGGTCTTCCTCTATGTCTTGTGCCCTGGTGGTTCCACTGTAAGCCCTGTCTAGCTTTTATATTTTATCTTTTCTAAGGTATAACCAATTCATCTCCACTTTCTAAGATCTCTATTAATCCCACGAAATTGTGTTTGATACTTGGTTATCGGTCATACCCTGATAAGTGTGATGCAGGAAACATGAAACTTCTTTATTTACATTTTGATTTTTAATGGAGGACCTCAAAATGTCAATAATTTTAGCTTATATGCCAGGTACTAAGGAATGAGTCATGGAGATATCGCAATCAAACAACTGTTGCCCATAGAAGTTTCATTTGCCCAGTATCACACTTATCAGGGTATGACGATTGAGATATGCACCCACTAAAGCAATGACTTAGATTTAGATCCTCCGCGCTGTTCGGCGCATTGGGCGGTAAGCTGTCTCCACAAAGCTCTGTTACTGGCAATGTCTGAAGACTCTTCCCACAGGGTGACCACTGCACTAAGGTCCTTCATGAATGTGTGGCGCCAAGTTATAGGTCTACGAGGACGTCCCTGTTTGCGCTTTCCTCGTATTGGCCTCCGTGTCTTCAAAACTCTTGGTATGCGTAGTTCATTTTTTCGGAGAATATGTCCCGCAAACCTCTCTAAGCTTAACTTTATACTCACAAAGGAGCCTCTATCATTTGTCTGAGAAGAAGACCCTTAGGAAGAGATAAAATGCTAGAGTGAATGAGGCTGAAAGAAGGATTCTAGCCTCTGTGAGTAGACGCCACACAAAACTGCTGGGCATCAGATACCAGGAAAAGAAAACAAATGGGTTTGTACACTTACAAGTCAAGACTCTGGCTGGTAAAAGAAGGAACTCCTCAGAACCAATACACTCAAGCTGAGCTGTTTCAGTCCTACTGTAAGACAAAGACTCACTGTCAAAAGTCATTCTTCAAGGTCCAGTGGAGGGAGCATAACGAAAGGGACGTCCAAAGAAAAAAAAGTGTCTGGACAACGTGATAAAAATGGACCGGACTTTCTAATGCTATTCTGCTAAAGGGCAGCTGCTGACCGCAGAGAGTGGCAGTGGAAGGATATGATTACGCCAGACGTCACAGCACGACACTAAAAAATAACGTAGCACTAATCATAACTTATACATATTTTAAAAAAAAAACACAACCTAATGAAATAATCCGACGCAAAAGTAAATGCACATTTCTTTTTTCCATATGTTAGTTCTAATTCTTATAAATGCTCTTTCTTTTTTAGTAGGCTACCAAAAGAGCATGTAATGGGTTGACTGAATCAGTCATGAAAACCAAGCAGAGTTTTAGCTATCTGATTAATAAACACAACTAGACTAGCATTTGGATACGCGTAAGATGTTCTCTATCAAAGTAGTTTTCTGTAATGGATAAGATCAAGCAAGAAAAAGTGATCATTGAGATTGGAACTAGGATGCACTCATGAAGTACACAATGTATGAATGAATTCTCCGGCACGCAAAGAAAGTTGTGGAATTATGGGCGGCATACAAACAATCGCTACTTTTTATATATATATTTTTTTACACAGTTTATATCAACTCACTCTGTCTGTCTGTCTTGTCTGGTCAAAAGTTTGTACTCGTTATTTCTCACACTTGCCGTTTTCGGATCAAGTTGAAACTTTACACAATTATTCATTGTACCTGCTACCTGTTACCTAACAAACAGGAATCAATATAAAAAAGTAAAAATGGAAAACACGCATACCACATAGAAGGTATTCTATATAATACAGACGTTACTTCAAAAAAGAAGATAATTACGTCCTATGTGTTTGATATCGAAAATACAAATTAATTCTACAATACTGAGATATATGGCTGTTAATGTTGCGTTTCCCCCTTTAGATACGCTTTTTTTTTTAATGAGATTTTTTAAAAAGTGTATGTATAAATGATGTGTGTGTGTGTTTCTGTGTGTGTGTGATAATGTTTTAATACAGTGGTTTTTCAACTTTTTTTACCCGAGACCCCTCAGAGAGATACAGAGATAAAGGCACATTCCTAGTTCCATATGCTAGGACAAATGTGTATAAATGCTCATTCTTCCCTAGTGCTATTAGAGCATGGAATGGGTTGCCTGAGCCAGCCAGGAAAACCAGTGACTTGGCAGAATTTAAGTCTTTGGTTAACATGCATGACTAAGATATATAATCAATGGGGTACCAACGGACCCCTAAGTGAAAAAGCTACAGAAATGCATAATATACATCTAACAAATGTAAAACACATTTTGTTGGAGTGTTGTTTTTTTTTTTGTTTGTTTTTTTTTAGATTATAATTTTTGTTAAAAATAAAATTTAAAAAAATAAATGACTTGAATGAGCTTGATGAGATTTTATAAGTGTATTTATGTTCGGTGCAACGAGCACACATTTCGAGAAGGTTTTGTTTATTTGTGATGAAGTTCATTGCGGCAATGAATCCACGTTGTACCAAACAAGAAGACGGGGAAGCAGTCAACAACTTCTGTGCAATGACCCATAATGCAGGATTTAAATTTAAATATGTTTTTGTAACCAGACTTTGTGGTAACTATCTAACTAACTATCTTTGTTCAAACATTGGTTTAAGTTCCTAATACTCTGCGCAGGCTGGAGGCAATACAGTAATTAGCCCACAAATGACTAGTCCGAAACAAGTCGATAAAAGGATATCTAAATCGACCACCTGCGGACAATGGTTATGCTTGCCCTGGATGTGGCAAAATATGCAGGTCACAGCTGGGGCTGCGCAGCCACGGGAAATACTGTATTCCTCACTAATCTTCGGACTCGAAGACAAGCCTTATTTATGTGGATATTTCAATACTCTGCAATGATCCTGCATTAGTATGATTGGGATCTGAGTTTGTCCATGCGCAAAAGAGTTTAATACTCAGTCGGGAATAGCCAAGTGGAGAATGTTTTTAAATATGTGGTTTAGGTCGTCATTATAGATCTATATATGTGAGTGGCGAGTTGATTATTATTGAAATTATCCTATAAGATATACTAGCTTTTATCGAAGACGTTATGTAATCGACCACCTGCGGACAATTGTTATGCTTGCCCTGGATGTGGCAAAACATGTAGGTCACAGCTGGGACTGCGCAGCCACGGGAAATACTGCATTACTCAATCATCTTCGGACTCGAAGACAAGCCTTATTATTATAATAATTATTATGTTAGTTGTATACAATTTACATCTTTTTGCCGACCACTACGGTGGTCTCATGACACGTGTGGTCCAATGACAGCAGTTTGAGAACCAATGTTTTAATCCACAGGAGGGAATAGTGCGGATAAAATAGTACAAGGGAAGCTATTCAATATTTTAAGTTAAAATTCTTTTTAACCAAGTTATCTACCTTGATGGTTCTTTTTAAATATAAAACTTCAATTCATTTAATCAGAGCCTATATCAGGTCTTAATTTAAGATTCAATCTAGAGGCTAAATCTATTTCAGACCAATAGTTTAACTCATGATACAGATAATCTAGATCTAATATAAATAGGGCTGGTTAAAAACAAAGCTACCTTAGGCTAGTGACGATAACAGACCAACATCCAACATTGGCCCAATAAATAATAGGCTAATAAGATGTGTATTTTTACAACTAGATTTCGTAATTCTTGAAGCCTGAGACAAACACTATAACTCAGTATAAATAATTTAAATAATATACATAAATCAAAACTATACAGGTTTGCACTTTAACGAATGTTTACATTAACTTTCAATCACATTTTCAACTTTGACCTACTTTAGTCGTTCTCAGCCCTTACAACGTACAGAAAAACCACACTCCCAAAATGATCATGTGACAAGTTATTGAAACATGGAGTACAACATGGCAACTCTTTGAATGTGCTTTTCGTTTTTTTAAAGGTTCCATAACTAACTAATTTCATACGTTTTATCTAAAGAATAAATTGTGTAACTGGGATTAAAATCTATACAAAATATTAAGCCTTTTCTGATTTTTGTTTCTGTGTTAAACCGGTGAATCAGAAACAAATCGTAATTGCGACGTACACAATAAAATTTATTGTTTAATAAAAATACGAAGCGGTAGGTTTATTTTGTTACACATCGTACTGGAACGCACATAGAGTCTACCAAGGCCCTATTTAGAATCTTGTCTAGTTCCTGATAAAAGGTCACATTGTATGTGAACTAGGGGAAGTCTTCTGCTTATCATTTGCTTTTCAAATGATCACGTTTCTAAAATTAGAACTCTAGACTAGATCTAAATCTCAGTACACTGTATTACTGAAAGAGCTAAGCTACACTACAGCCTTGCCTTTGCGTATAAATAATCTATACTACATTGTCTACATACTAGATCTAGATCTATATGTATAACCGTTAGGGCTAGGGCTATGCCTATGGTAATTTTTAATTAGTTCTAGATCTATACTATAATATTATGAAATCTAGATCTAGATTACATACATATCTTGATTGATCTAGATCTATATATCTAGATAGATTCTAATTAGATCTAGCCTAGTGGCTAATTTTTATTATAAAATTTTGTTCCACCTTTTAGCCCAAGTGACGCCAATGTCAAAAAATGTAATAACAAAAAATCCTGGCAAAATAAGCTTTTCAGCTTAAGTTTAAAGTCTCTATAATATCTATATAGACTATATAGATTTTATAGATAGATCTAGACTGAAGACTCTAGAGATTCTCTAAATCTAAAAGTAATCTTTAATTAAGTTGACTAACTAATCACTTAAATACAAGCCTTATTTATAAAGTTTCAACTTATTAGATCTAGATCTCTTGATCTAGATCTAGATTCTATATAAATAATTTAGATCTCTAGACTAAGAATCTATATTATATCTAGACTCTATATATTTATAGATCTAAACTCTGTCTCTGGAAAGGAATCTGGACTAGATCTAGATCTAGACTCTACTACTCTAGACCTCAGGAAATTTAAATTATGATATCTTAAATATCTAGATCTAGACTCAACAGTCTATGTCTATGTAGTCTAGAATAAACTAGATCAGTATATAATAATAATATATGTACTATCTAGTGACTAGTGACTAGATTCTAGTCTAGATTTCTTCTAGATTTAGTTAGGGTTAGGGTCAGACGGTTAGATCTAGAAGATAGTAGATTCTGTACATACTAAATTAGATTATTAGATCTAGATCTAGAGATCTAATATTAGTCAAGGTTAGTGAGTTCAAGTTTAAATATGTCTTTTAAGACTAGTCTAGTTATAATCAATTAACTAGACTAGACTCTAATTAAGACACAATTAAGTCATTAATTACTGTGATTACTCTGACATTTGATAACTCACATTAAATCATTAATGATTAGAGTTGGATCATCTCTCTATTATAAATTATTAGATTATTATTAGAGTAGTATAGACTCATTGGTCTTGGTTATTTAAGTAGATCTAGAATATAAATCTAGATGTCTATATTAACTATAATTATATAGATTTACTTGTTACTTTGACTAGTATCATAGAATCTAGATCTTTATTTTATTAGACTTGACTAGTGAGTAATAGAATAATTATACTCTTTATAAGGTATATTCTTAGATCTACATGTAATGTATATCTATCTCTCTCTCACTCTCTATCTCTCTCTCTCTCTTTATATATATATATATATCATGGACGTAAACCATCACATGGCCCATCGTAGCCAAGGGGGTTTGGAATTTAAAACCCCCTGTTAAGGGGTTTTGCAGTCAAATCCCCCTCTTCTATAAAACAAAACCAAAAAAAAAAGAATGCAAACGACAATCCCCAAATTCTAAGAGCGTAGCTAAGAAGGAAGATTTTTATTTTTAAACCCCCTCCAAAATGTATGGCAAAACCCCCTCTTCAATATAAGACTATCCATACATCAGTCACCAGATTCTATGAGCATAGCCAAGAACGGTTTTGTGTTTAAAACCCACCTCCAGCTGGGTTTATAGCTAAAAAAAAACACCTCTTCAATATAAAAAATGCAAATTACGCACTCAAAATTCTATGAGAGTGGCTAAAGGGGGTTTTGAGCTAAAACCCCCCTTCAGCGGGGTTTGAAGCTAAAAAAATACCTCTTCAATATAAAAAAAAAAGCAAATTGCACACTAAAAAGTCTATGACCGTAGCCAAAGGGTTTTGAGTTTAAACTCCCCTTCAGCGAGATTTGAAGCTAAAAAATACCTCTTCGTTATAAAATAAAAGCAAATTGCACACTAAAACGTCTATGACCGTAGCCAAAGGGGTTTTGAGTTTAAACCCCCTTCTTCAGAGTTTTTTTTTTTAAAGTTTAAAACCCCTCCTGATAGTTTTGAGTTTAAATACCCCATACAGAGAGTTTTGAGGTTGAAAACCTCTCTCTTCAATTTTATTCTAAAGCAAACTACAGTCACCAAATTCTATGACCGTAGCTAATGGGGGATTTGAATTAAAAAAAAAACAACTCCTCATACTTTTTATGTTACACCCCCCCCCCCCCCAATAAAATGATTTTGACGATAAAACTTCCCTTTTTGATATAAAATCTAAAGCAAACTACAGTCACCTAATTCCAAGAGCATAGCCATTGAGGTTACAAATTTCTACCAGTGGCTGGTCTCCATTTATAAAGTGCAGTGAATAGTCATCTGCCGAAATTGGAAAAGTCTAAATGTGGCTCAACAAAGATGGCTAAGACTGATTTTAGGAGTCCGTTATAGAGATTGGGTCTTAATCAAGGAAATCCTATGCCAAACTGGGAGTCGACTCCTTAGTAAGGTTGTGACAGAGCTTCGCATGAGGTTTGAGGGACATGTTCTCCGACAAAATGAATTACGCATAGTAAGAGTTGCGATGACAAGGAGGCCATTACGAGGAAAGCGCAAACTGAGTCATTCTAGTACAACTTGGCGCTACACTTTCATGGAGGTCCTCAGAGCAGGTGGGAAGAGAATTCAGAAATTGCCAGTGACAGATTTTTGTGGAAGCAGCTTGCCGCCCAATGCACAGAACGACGCGGTTTGATCTAAGTTAGTAAGAAGAGTACATAAGGTTTTTAAAATAAAACTTTTTAATAGCAGGATAATGCACTGCAGATACCTCAGAATATGCATTTTGTTGGCTTTTAATACCGGAAATAGTGCTTGGCGGTGGAACTCTGCCCCGCGCTGGGGAATTTTACGCCCATGATATATTATATGTTATATAATAGATAATAAATATATATATAAATAGACTCATTAGATCTATGAATGGCTAGATTCTATATCTATCAAGATCGGTAAGTAGCCTATACTCTAGAGTAGTGATACTCAACCGTCTCAGTCTAGTCTTCGCGCCGAATATAAATCTAAATTCCCCACCCACTCTTGTTGTGGATTGCATCATGCAAAAAAATAGAAAAGAAATAGAGCAGACACCATTATTATTAGAATAGGGTTGTTTACAAAATTGTTTCCCTAGTAATTGGCTGTGTTTTATGTTGTTTCCCATATTCTGAATGTCCGGATGCATTGAAAATATTCCAGGTCAGAGCAATGAAGTATGATACAACTGTTTATGACAGGCTTAGAACGTTTCACAATTGAAAACTTTTATGCGCACGCAAAAGTACTTTTAAACAACCTTGTTTTCATAGATTTGGTAAATGTCTGTGAAAACAACACAACATAGAAAAGCAATTGTCTGCATCACTCAAAAGTTTGGTCAAGTGGGTATGTCTGGTATGAAAGTCAATCAATTCCAATTCAGGTCTGTCGTGGCATTTGACACATAGATTTCAAATGATAAACAACAAATCTTTCATTGAATATACCATTCAGGACATGAATCAATCATTTTTTTAAACAATTGGTAATCTATTAGTCTTACTTAATTTTGTTTTATATGGGAAATGTACTTAAGCTAATGGGAGATAAACCTTGCAATAATGAGAGCAAATTGAACTCTTGTCAATTCTAAGATAGAAGACATGTAAAAGTCAGAAGACTGAGAGAGAAGCTTTCTTAATTGTGTACAGTTATAATTGATTCAAAATAATTGATGCAATTTCACTCAAAATAAGCTAGGTTTTTAGTATTTAAAAAAATGTATTGTTTTGTCATGCAGCTTGCAGAATGGGCCGAAAAAGAAAACAGGTAGACACTGAGACTGGTTCCAAGACCAACCTTCCTCCATGTCGAGTTTGTGATGCTCCAGGGGCTGGTTTTCATTATGGAGCGAACACATGTGAGGCCTGCAAGGTAACATGCACATTTTACAAGTTGTATGTATGTGTATACATGTATATGAAATTGGAGTTTCTTAATTTGGATAGCATTGTGGATGATTGTCCGAAGATTAATGTGGAATCCAGTATTTCCTGTGACTACATATTTTGCCACATCCAGGGCATACCATAAAAATGCAAGATATTGCATGTTGAAATAGAATCCACCATGACATTCTACACATGAGGCTATTTTCTACATCTCTACAATGGTCATTCTTCTATTTTAATTTAGTTAGTGGTTAAGGAGAATTCAGGTTTCAATTTCAAAGTATTCTGTCCTAATACAATTAAAACTTGGTAAAACTTTTGGAATGATACTTTATCTTATTTATAAAATTTATTATCACTTTTTTTTCTTTTCCAGGGTTTCTTCCACAGGAGTCTAAAGCTCCATGAACAGTACAGATGTGATGGAGAGGGACACTGTACTATAGAGCATGGTCTAGACAAGCTGTGTCAGTTGTGTCGCTATCAAAAATGTCTTTCAGTGGGCATGGGGAAAGACGGTATTGTTTATAATTGTTAATGCTTTTAATTTTACTATAATAATTTGTATGCATTTTCTCATTCCATTTCATGATGCAGAAATCGATATGTAATGTATTTAAAAAAAATATTATATATTATATTGTTATGGATAGTAACTTTTTTTTTTCTTTATAATACAGCAAACATAATTTCTTAACATTTATATATGTCTTTGTTTGTTTAGCTATTAAAACTGGTAGATACACCTCAGTGAAAAGAACAAATGACATTTTAGAAGTGAAGAAACTCCAACAGACAGGCAAACGTAAAGAGCCTGACAGTGCTAATGCCAGTTCCAGCCAAATATTAAAACTTCTGACAAGTCCTCGTATTGACAGTAATTCAGGCAGCCAAAGTTCTTGTGATAACCAATTCAGTCAGTGCAACTCATTTTCTCCCAGCAATGTGAATGTTTCACAATTCAAAGGGAATTTTCCAGACAATCAAAGTTTTTCTTCTGGTACTGACCATGGTTTAGTCCAGCTTTCAGAGTATAGTCCCCAGACTGCTGTTATTGATATTAACCCTACTCACACAGGATATCTTATTAGTGAACCTTTAATGTCTCAGATCTCCCAAAGTGAATTGTGCTTTCCTGAAAAGTCGTCTCTGCTAATGGAGGTGGCTGCTGCATCACCAAACATGTCCCCATTAGCCGTTTTATCAGCCACAGCTACAGCTGTGCTGACAAGTGAACACAGATATTCACCGCTTACCCCTTCTGAACAACCGCAGCCATCTGAATCTCAGTTGCAGTCAGAAAATGCTTTTGATGTTTCTCCTCTGGTATCAGTCAACGATGCTCTCAACACACCCATGTCTCCATTATCTGTGGGCACAGGTGGTCCATCTTCAAATTCATCAGCAGCCTCATCAACATGTCTTAATTCACAGGCTACAAGTCTAGACTGTATGAGCTCATTCTGTGACTCCTGCGGTTGTCACTTGAAGGACAAAGACATCTCACTCATGTATGAGGATTATAGTAAAGTGGTAGAGACTTTGATGGAGGCACATGAATGCTTTGTGGTGCCAGTGTTTGGCAGATTATCTCCAGAGGAGCAGCTAAGACAGCAGTTGGAACATTTGGTAAAAATATTTTTTTTTTCTTATACTGTTTAATCTGCATAGCTATTAAATTTATTGCAAGTTTTACACAGTTACATTTATCGTAGTAAATAAATTTATTTATTCTTTTTTTTTTAAGAAGGTATTTCTCCCAGACCTAAAGGTCTATTATGCAGTAAATTTCATCTCTTTCCATGGCAATTTGCTATGGGACCGACAGTGGTCAACTTCACTTTAATATTTTTCATAATTGTAAATTTTAATTATAATAGTCGCATGGCTCTTCATTAATAGCAATAATATTTTCATTGTGGCCCTCTGAGAAAAAAGTTTCATCACCCTTACTGTGTGAATGTTGGCAGTGCCTTTTTTTTTTATTTGTGCAGTGGATGACTCAGTGATTGGTATCAAATTGTGCTAACTGGAGATATTAGTAGAAAGTTTGTTTGGATATTTGCAGGCTGAAACATATGTAGCAAAAACATAAAGTAACATAATTTACCAAGATAGCTATATATTGCTTTTGCTTTCAAAAGATAGATCTTGGAGTTTGTGAATTATTCAGACCAATATTTCTTTACTAACCCTCACCACCTTCATCTTCTGACCTGTAGTATGTTGGATCATTGGGGCAGCACACATGATCTTTTCAATTTGACTGTCTCTCAGTTCATGTGTAGTTTTTTTTTAATCTCTTACTTCCATCCATTCCTTGATTTTTTTCTTTTGCTTCCTTTCTTTTCCCTGGTACTGTTCCCTGTAGAAAGGTCTTCATGAGCCCTTGAGGTCTCGTGATATTATTTTTTTATGCAGTGAGTCACACCTTCAATTTCATTATTTCAATTTCTCATTATTATTGTTATAGAATAAGTTCTAACTTCTGTGTTATACAGAGTGGCCTCTTGACTTTCCGGGACAACTTTTGCTGGAGGGCTATACCACAGTTTTTAAAAATATTAATGGAAAAATACTCCACCCCATTTTCTTTCTATAGCTTACTATAGTAACAATATATACTGTTTGTTCCAATTCATTTAATACTGTAATGTGACATAGAGTACAGTACTGTATGTCAATTGTTAAAAATTTGTGAACATTTAAGGAGTGTTTTCAAAGAAAAAGCATGTAAGGTTACTAATGGAATGGGAAATTGTTATTTAGGGATTTAAAGTAATATGGGATGTCCTGTGATATTGTTCATATCCAAAAAATAGTGCATACGTATATGAAATTAAATTCTGCATCTCCACTTCACAGAAATGTTACTTTTGCAGGTAGTTTTGGAACATATCCTTGCAAAAGTCAAGTGAACGCTTTATACCTGTATATTAATTTTTGAATAACTGTACACTGTATCACATATCAAACTTGTTTCCTTAAATTTACAGATAGACCAAGTGATATTTTGACCATAGGTTCCTGCATAAAGTATTTAATGTATACATAAGTTAAATGTCATTCTAGACCACTATAGTGTTTAGAAGAATAGAGTGCTTTGAAAAGAAAATCTATTGAAGAGTTATTAATACATTTTGTTATTACCTCCATCCAGGAAAATTGTAGACTACATACTGAAATATTTGGGACCCTCCCTCGGCTCCCAGACAATGAGTATGACTACATTTATGAAACTACTGGCTTGGACACTGATGGACGCAAACATAAGTATTACCGAGCCAGCATTTGGTTGGAGAACATGATTCGAGGCATGGTGAAGTTTGCTAAGGCCATCCCAGGGTTTGGGAAAGTGATCACGCCTGACAAAGTGAACCTAATTAAATGTAAGTCTTTTGATTTGTTTAGTTTGTGGAGAAAGTATATTTTTTTTTGTGTGCAGTTTCTTGTGAAATGTTTTTTTTTATATTGTTTTTTTTTGGTAACATAATTAAACATATCTTGATTTCTTGACTAGTTCAGTTTATTTGGACATGTTGAGGTTATGACATTCTAATAGTCAAGGTAAGCAGAACGACATAACATTGTGTGCTTAAAAAATCTCATGGTCCATACAGTCGTAACGTTGATATTTGTTGGGGTAAACAATGTAATTGGTAATTAGAGCTGATGGTATGACTGACTTGCAAACTGTGGACATTGTAATTGAGATTTTCATTTCACTATTTTTGTTTTTGTGTTTCACTTGCCAGTGAAAAAGTGTACAATGGAATGGGCTGCCTGAGCCAGCCAGGAAAACCGGTGACTTGGCAGAATTTAAATTTAAGTCATTGGTTAATATGCATGACTAGATGCATGACACGTAGGACATAATCATCTTCTTTTTTGATGTAACGTCTGTATTATATAAGATAAAAGATAAGACTGTTGGTGCACATTATTATACTTTTTATCCAAACTCAGAAGAGAGAGAAAAAAAAAATAGTTATAAATTCTGAACCATTTTGTAACTTCACAAAGTGGAGTTTTTGACTTGCCCAAGTTGAGATTTCATTATTTTAATCTCTAACCCACACTGTTGGTAAAGAGGCTGTAAATGGTTTTGGGGGCTGATCTCTATGAAGACAGTTTCCTGCCTAATGCATGCTGAATGGCACCAAAGGATCTAAGTGAGCTTAGCCCACATAGAGGCTCACCAGAAAAATCAAATTTAAGATCAAAACATAACCTAAATTAATATGTTTTCATTTTCATTGAAATGATTGATTGGAATGATCAAGAAAAAAGAATATCAAATTAGTTAGGCCAGCGATAAGTTTACTTTTTTAAGGACAAATATGAAATCGGGTTATAATACATTTTTTATTTTAAAAATTTTGAGAGCTTAACATTATAGTTTACTCATCCCTGAGCTTGGGTCTGCATTGAGCCATTTATGTTAAGGTGATAGAAGTTTGATATTTTAGATATTTATTAAGACTTACGTGTTATATTAATAACATATTTCAGACTCACGCCAGGAATTCTGTGTCTTTAGTATTTACACAACACTCAACTGCGAACTTCGTGTGATGAGAGGTGGAGATAACGAGTGGAAGTGTGAATACGACATCGCCAAGGCTGGAAGTTTCACCGCTTTTAAAGAATTCATTGAGAAAAACTTCAATTTTTGTAAAACTTTACAAAATCTGAAATTGACAGAACAAGAGCAAGTTGTGATCAAAGCAATTCTAATTATGGCTCCAGGTTAGTTCAGAAATAATGTTTAATGTTGATTAGTTTCTTTTCCAAATTCTCTTTAAAAATCACAACTTGTGGCTTTTATTTTATTTTTGAGCAAGAAACTATTGACTTATTTAGTGTATCAATAATTAATTCATAAAGTAAATTTACTATCTTTATCTCTAGATCGCTTCCCACCAGTTGAGTCCAGCCTAGCTCATGAAATCTACTGGTACTTGATCAAGTGTCTTTTACACCTTCTTTCACTGAATGACCCAAAGCCCAATTTGAAGTTTGCAAAGATCATAAGCAGGTTAACTGAAGCCAGAACTATGACAGAGAATGCTATCAGCTTCTTGAAGAATCTGAAAATAGAAAAGTACTCCAACATCCTGGAGAACCCTCTGCTGAGAGAGATGATGGCAGGAATCATCTTTGACTTCAAGGATGATGAAACATGATCAAATCCCTGACTTCAGGGAAAACACGATCAGATGATCACTGACTTCAGGAAGAAACATGTTTGGGTCACTGATCAGGGTAAGAAACATGATCAGATCATTGACTTAGGGGAGGAGTTGAAGTGTTGTTTCTTTATCTATTAACTAAGCACTAGTGTATTTTCTGATCTCTTGGTGATGGACTTCTCAGGTTCTGCAGACCACATTGTCTTTCATTGTATGATACAGCTGGTGTCAGCTGGATCACTTAGAAGGAGACTTCATATCATGCTATTGCAAAGGATCACTTTTTATCAGTGTTTCAAAACTTGATTTAGTTTGTTATCATTCAGTGGAGAATATATTGTTTCATTCAGTGGAGGATATATTGTTTCATTCAGTGGAGGATATATTGTTTCATTCAGTGGAGTATTTAAAACAAAAAGGAAACACAAAAATAAATCAGTGTATTTATTCTGTATCTTAAGTTCCATATTCAAGCATTGAATTTTGAGTTTTCTGTTTGCATACTCTTCAAAAAATAAGTTACAAAATTAATTAATATGCTTTATACATGTGATTGCATTATAATATTGTTTAAAATTAATAGGACATTTTATCAATGTATTCTCTTAATAACTTTGTAATGCTTCCATGTTAAGAAATTATTTTAATACTGAAGTACTACTACTAACATTAAAAGGAAAAGAATGTTTTTATAAGTCTTGTTATCAAAATATCAACACTAACAGTTACTAGAATAACAAAGAACTTAGGGCAAGATAAAGCATGTGAGTGTCTTTTGTACAGCGTTGGTTAGTTAGGGAGCAGTCTCTTTCTTTAAAGTATAAAATGAAATTTTTTAGATTGCCTCCTTGAAAGTTATGTAAGGAAAAAAAATAGCATCAATGTTAACTTGTGTTAGAACCAGTGGCGTCACTAGGGTTGAGACTTTATGGAAATAGCCTTTCTTTCCACAAAGATTATAAGTAGCATCACAAGTTGGCCACATGAATCGTTGGTGTATGTTTCCACAAAAGTTGCTGCACTGACTTCATGTTCTACAGTTTGCTCTTTGACTATCTCTGTAGCTTTGGATAAAGCCTGTCTCCGTCAGCACGCACTCCGTTTCCGCAAGGAACTTCAGCTCAAGCATTGTAGGCTGTAGTATGGAATTGTTTGCATGCTTACGCTGTATAGCCTCGTACGCGCTAGGTAGTGTTATGATAGACTTTTCTAGAAATCTTAATCTAATGTTGTCAAAGTTAGTTCTGTTATAAAAGCGTCTGTCACGAAAACATCTCCATGTTCTTCTGCCATCACTGCCCTAAACACATATTCTCTGGTCATGTTCCTAAGCGTTAATTTGTTTGTCCATTTTCTTGTAAGCATAGAAAATCATGTGCCTCATTAAAATTTCATTCATGGGTTTGACATAGATGTTTTGATAGTCGTCAATGATTTGCATTCACTAATATACTGGAACACACCAGAGAATGCATCAGTTTCTTATTGTCAAATCTCACAGGATAAGACCAAATACATCAAATCCTCAAAAGTTCTTAACTATTGAAGCCACTTCTCAGTAGCCTAGGCTCTATGTCAAACCCAAAAGAAAGATTGGTAAAATCACAGACACTGGCAATAGTCCTTAAGCTGCACTACTAGTGGCTATATTTTCATTTAGAAAGAATTCTTTCAGTTGTACCAAAAAATGCTGTGCAAGAAGCATTTTCTGAAAAAGAATATTGACCACTTAGATTAAGTGAACACCTTCATCTGATTGTTCTTTCAATTACCTGTACTACTTCATGGATTCCAGACATTGAAGCTGCATTGACATCCCTGAGCTTAACACATCTTAAGTCAAGCTCATTCCTTTCCAGGCATTATAAAATATCAGAACTGATCTCATCAGCTTTTTTCTCTAAGAAATCACTGGTTTAAGTTTCTTCTTGAGTGTGGACGATTCTGGAGGGGCAAAGTTTACCACAGTTCATGCATGTGAATGCATCTGTTTTATGGAAATTGCTTTTTAGCTCTTGCTTTTTGTGTGCAACTCTCAAGTTGAAGCAGCACTTAAAATATTGAAGGAAATCTCATGGACTTTTCCTTTGTCTTGGCTAAAGCCTTACAGTCTTCTGAAATAGATGCCTTACTTTTATTACATCATTATCTCTATAATCTCCATTGCTTCTTGCATACTTTGTGATTGAACTGAATTCACTTTGAGATTTGGGGATAACTTGATGTCTCAAGACTGTTGTCATTTGATCAACATTGACTATCTTTTGGTCTTCTGATATAACTGTGCTAATGCAACTATTTAAAATATCTTGGTTGAAAACAGTTCTTTAAATCAAAGCAGTCCTCATATCTTTGTAAATGATACATACTTGAAAGTATGGTTTAAAATTTTGTTGGTGATATAAAGAATGGTGTAATGTTAAGGACATTTTGATGAAATAAAAAAAAAATTATACAAAAAATATAGGCTCTATATATTTATTGTGTATAAATATGTTCATGTATCTATCTACTGACACAATATTTTTTTCATATCGTCTGCTATTGAAAAATTACTTTTTCCTGGTGGGTATCTCCTGGTCTGACATGTAGTCCTTAGTGAAGCCACTGGTTAGAACTATAATATGTAAACCACATTTACAAGTTACTAACAGTAGTTTAATTGATAGACATTGTATTTGTCTGTTCTTATGAGTTCTTTATTTGCACATTTATATTTGTTTATTACATAGCTACTTTATTTTTTTTTAAGACCACCACCCAAAAATGTAAATTTTTTGTCCATCTCCAAACAGTTTTTTGAACTGAACATGGTTTTTCAAACTATGAACATGTTAACTTTATTATCTTATCTTATAATAAGCTAATCTCTTTATTACACAAGGCACAAAGCTGACCTCAATAAAATAAACTGTGAAACTTCTAGCAAACAATAAAGTTACACAAAAAGTTTGAAACCCATAAGACCCCAGAACAATTGTATTACTACCCAGCACAAATGTAAAATGCTTGTCATGGTTGATTGAGCAAACATGTAGACTGTGCTCTTCCATCCTTCCAAACTTGATCAGGGTGTGAACTCAACATTTGAAAACAAAACATCTGCCATTCTGAACTATTGAAATTTGAGTCACAATTTCATTGTGTGTGTTCTGTTATCATAAAGAAGAATGTTACTTCAATGTTTTAGCATCAGTTTCATTAGGTCGCTTTGTGCATGGAAATCACACTGTTGGCGGAACACATTGGCATATGTCTTTCATTTCTGTTATCTTTGTACAGTTCCGAAAGCTAAAAGTTGGGATTAGTGAAATTTTCCATCTAGGACTACTCATCAAAACACCCTCCAAAATTAAAAATAAGAACAATGAAGTTTCTCTCTTTTAGTTTCATGTGTGTTTTCTTTGTGATTCTATAGTTACTGCTGAAACTTTCACCTTCCAGACAGAGCAGTCTAATATTTCAAGGTTGAAATCTAAATCTCATGTAGTGGATGTGTTGCATTCATTACAAGAGCTGATTGTTTACCAGTTAATATTAATATCTTGACTTTAAAGTGAAATGGGCCATCACTTCCAGTGTAATTCTGAGTAAACAATTGAGAGCATCCCTGGGATTTGTGTTTAAAGGTCCATCTTACAAGTTGTTTTGTTTTTAGGTCAGCCTAGGAAAGTAGATCACATTGTTGTATGATCTCCTACTTTGCTTTTGTACAATGTTTAAATGAAATATCACAGCTTTATTTTACTTGTTTTTTTTTTTTTTATGTGTACAAAAGTTATTGCAACACTAATGCAGTGTATTCAAACATATATTGTAATTTAAAGACAAAATAGAATTTATATCAGAGCTGCTGAAATCTTCCAAAGTCTATAGAGTTTAAAGAATTTTGTTCAATGTTTTTGTTTCCCATTGAAGAATTGATCAGGTTGAGAACTACTTTTGAAAGTTCCTTTATAATTTATTTATTTTCATTCTTTCCTTTTATTTTACTCTCAGTATTTTTACAGTATTCTTATGTGACAGCATTCCATGATATAATAGTTTTCCATTATGGCTTCCTGGTATTTTTTTTTTTATCTATTTGGACCAGTGACTTGGTGGTCAGAGTTAGGTTACATAAACCTCTTTTTCTATGATATCTGTTCTATGCCATGAATATTTCATCATCTACCTAACTAGCCAGCCACCCAACCAGCAACATAATCAATTTCATGTTTCTAGATAAGCCCAAAAATATATTTGAATGTGAACCTATTAATGTCAAGCACATTTACATGGTGAACTATGAAAAAATGCAATTTCTCTAAGTTAATGGCTGGCATTATACTAATAATTTCTAATTATATAACCTTTTAATTATTCAGATTTTTTGTTTGTTTGTTTGCTTTGCTCTGTCTTATAATTATTGTTCTCATTGATGTATTTACCTAGGCTATAACTTACCACCAAAAAAATGTTTCCAGGGATATATTGAATCATTTTGAAAAAAAAAAAAGAGGTAAGGAAACATTGTCTTACAAGGGTCCCCTTATCTCAAATAGCTTCTAGGGCCTTTTAAAATCTGAATCTGGTCCTGATTGTTCTTTCTTCCTTCTATTAAATCTTTTCAAGCATCTTGTCAGTACTTCATACACAGCCACTGCGCTTCGAATGTTCACCTTATCATATTATTTATCTTATTATTTGTGTGTATTAAATATCTGTACATAGTTATTCTGAAATGTTATACACATTATAGAGATGGTTATCAGCAATCAAGAGTGAACTGTCTGTTGTGTTTTGTTGCTAAAATGACTGTTTCTTAAACATGACAAATTAAAATAGTTTGTTATACTGTGTTGTTTGTCTATTGTTACAAAGCTTATATCAACTCACTCTTGTCTGCCTGTCTGGTAAAAAGTGTGTACATGTTATTTCTCCCACACCCATTCTTGGATCAAGTTGAAATTTTGCACAATTATTCATTGACATAGTATCAAGACATGAATCAATAAAAAAAAAAGTAACCAATTCGACTATTAATTACTGGTAATTCATTATTTCGTTTAATAGCAACAAGGGAAATACTTCAGTATTCACACATATATGACTAAATTTGTTAGGTTTAGCCCCCTTAAATAATTGTTAATGCTATTCCCCTTTCACACATTCTCCTATAAAGTTGATACTTAAAACAATTATAAAATGTACCTAACAAAACATGAATCAATAAACAAATAAACTCAATTAGTCAATTAATTATTGGTAATTAATTTTTTTTATATTAATAAGGGAAATAGCTTACAAGTACATTTTTGGTAGATATAGTTTTAAGAATGGAGTTCTTCCCCTTTAGATAAGTTTTTTTTTTTTTTTTAGGATTTTTAAAGATATTTTGCTTGTTTATTTGGTGTTGATGTAAATGTAGTGAGTTGGTGCAATGATCAAAGTGCTGTCATGTGATATTGACTAGTAAGTGGTTAGAACATAGCACACTGATTTGGTACATGAGCATCATATATCTCTGCAATACAAAATTGTCTGTTAGTGTGTATATTTATATGTATATAACTTCTTCATGGTCAAGTCTGTTAGTGTGTATATATGTATATAGCTTCCTCATGGTCAAGTCTGTTAGTGTATATATATATGTATATAGCTTCTCATGGTCAAGTCTGTTAGTGTGTATATTTATATGTATATAGCTTCCTCATGGTCAAGTCTGTTAGTGTGTATATATGTATATAGCTTCTTCATGGTCAAGTCTGTTAGTGTGTGTATATATGTATATAGCTTCTTCATGGTCAATTCTGTTAGTGTGTATATTTATATGTATATAGCTTCTTCATGGTCAAGTCTGTTAGTGTGTATATATGTATATAGCTTCTTCATGGTCAAGTCTGTTAGTGTGTATATATGTATATAACTTCTTCATGGTCAAGTCTGTTAGTGTGTATATGTATATAGCTTCTCATGGTCAAGTCTGTTAGTGTGTATATTTATATGTATATAGCTTCCTCATGGTCAAGTCTGTTAGTGTGTATATATGTATATAGCTTCTTCATGGTCAAGTCTGTTAGTGTGTGTATATATGTATATAGCTTCTTCATAGTCAATTCTGTTAGTGTGTATATTTATATGTATATAGCTTCCTCATGGTCAAGTCTGTTAGTGTGTATATATGTATATAGCTTCTTCATGGTCAAGTCTGTTAGTGTGTATATGTATATAGCTTCTCATGGTCAAGTCTGTTAGTGTGTATATATGTATATAACTTCTTCATGGTCAAGTCTGTTAGTGTGTATATATGTATATAACTTCTTCATGGTCAAGTCTGTTAGTGTGTATATTTATATGTATATAGCTTCTTCATGGTCAAGTCTGTTAGTGTGTATATATGTATATAACTTCTTCATGGTCAAGTCTGTTAGTGTGTTTATTTATATGTATATAACTTCTTCATGGTCAAGTCTGTTAGTGTGTATATATGTATATAGCTTCTTCATGGTCAAGTCTGTTAGTGTGTATATTTATATGTATATAACTTCTTCATGGTCATGTCTGTTAGTGTGTATATATGTATATAGCTTCTTCATGGTCAAGTCTATTAGTGTGTATATATGTATATAACTTCTTCATGGTCAAGTCTGTTAGTGTGTATATTTATATGTATATAACTTATTCATGGTCATGTCTGTTAGTGTGTATATATGTATATAGCTTCTTCATGGTCAAGTCTGTTATTGTGTATATATGTATATAGCTTCTTCATGGTCAAGTCTATTAGTGTGTATATATGTATATAACTTCTTCATGGTCAAGTCTGTTAGTGTGTATATTTATATGTATATAGCTTCTTCATGGTCAAGTCTGTTTGTGTGTATATATGTATATAGCTTCCTCATGGTCAAGTCTGTTAGTGTGTATATATGTCTAGTTTCACAAAGAAGACAGACAAAATGAAATTGAATATCCTTATTTTCATGTAAAATAAACAGATTTATTAGCAAAAGAAACATTATTTGACTAGAGTGACAAGAAAGATAATGAAATGTGAGCACTAATCAAGGGAAGTAATGTAATATCTTCTTTAGTTTATTTTCATGGATTGTCCTCCATTCCTTATGACTGAAGCATTTTGAAAGATGGATTATAGACGCGATAACTTCAACAAAATGTATTAAATAGACATAAAAACGATAAATTATAATCTGAACAAATAATTTCATCATTTAATGATATTACCATTCTGCACCATAGTCCTTGTCTTTGGCAGCACATGACATAGAGATGTTGCATATGGCATTTATTCAATGACGAACTTTTTACAATCATATACATTTAATAAACTCACCTTGTTTCTATGTGCTTTCATTGCACTGGCGGATCCAGGGGGGGGGGGGCGGTAGGGGCGATCGCCCCCCCCACTCGGCCGCCCTCCCCCCCCCCCGAAGGGGGCGGACGAATTATAGTATAGAATTCACACAATTTGTATGCGAATTTATTACTTATGTTAATAATATATACTAATTATTTATATTTCAACCTATTTTTAGATTATTTCGCCCCCCCCCTTCTAGTATTTTGGCCGATTTGGTAGGGTCGGGAGGGGGCGATGGCATCAATCCGCCCCCCCCCCCCCCCACCATAAACTTTCGAGTGGGGGGCGGTCCTATTTATTTGTAGAAATCACAGTTTGCTAAGAGAATCAATTAAATATCTATATGATTAAAACTTGTTATTGGTATTTTAACCGGTCTTTATATAATTTCGTTCACCTGTTGGCCGATTGAAAGGGGAAGAGAAAATACCTCCACCGCCCTTCCCATCTAAACCCTTTGAGTGGGGGGGGGGGTGTCCTACATTTATGGAGAAATCATAGTATGTGAACAAAATTAGTCGAATATCTATATAATATAAACAGGTGGAAGTGCGATACATGCAATCCCCTTCCCTGCATCGGACAAATCAATACTTTTTCTTTTTGTATTATAGTAAGAAATTACAAAATTACAAAAATCTGTCACTAATATAATTTATATATGCTATAAAGTAAATTCTTATATCGAGTCGCCCAACCCCTATTCTTTAATGCAAAATGCAATCAATAGCAGAAATTATAAAAAGGAGCGAGAATTAATTGTTTTCATTTTACCGCCCTTGCCCTTTCCAGACAGAGTTTGTGTAATTTGACATGAATTTATCATAACTATTTTAAGAAAGACTTTGCTTTGGAAAAGTTATAATTCAAACGAAATTTTTCAATATAACAGTCACGGTTGAGATGAGTTCAAAAGCCAGATAATCTTTTCCTAGTCGACTTTTTCCAACCTTTACTCTATCTCATATTTTTCTAGTTAAATAAATTTAGGACTATAACTCACAATGTATGCTAGAATTTTATTGAATATTATTAATCGAATATTTTTTTTTTCGAGATCCTCAAAACCTTAATCTAAATATGTGGGGTATGTAATCTTTTCAAAGAACAAATCGGTTTTATTTGCAATGTATTAAGGGACTATAAATTCATATTAGAATATTTTTCTCATTATTCAAAAGGCACTTTATAATAGAATGAATAATGACCTGTAGGGCACGAGAATGCGTTATAGCAGTGAAGAATGCCAGAAAACGCTTTTAGCGTCGAGGCTTCGCCCCGAACCTCACTGATGAATAATGAGCTGTAGATGTCAGAAGAATGCGTTTCAGACGTGAAAAATGCAAGAAAACGCTTTTGGCGTCGGGGCTTCGCCCCGAACACCACTAATAAGTAATGAGCTGTAGATGTCAGGAGAATGCGTTTCAGCCGTGAAAAATGCAAGAAAGCGCTTTTGGCGTCGGGGCTTCGCCCCGAACCCCACTGATAAATAATGAGCTGCAGATGTCAGAAGAATGCGTTTCAGACGTGAAAAATGCAAGAAAACGCTTTTGGCGTCGGGGCTTCGCCCCGAACCCCACTGATAAATAATGAACTGTAGATGTCAGAAGAATGCGTTTCTGCAGAGAAAAATGCAAGAAAACGCTTTTGGGCGTCGGGGCTTCGTCCAGAACCCCACTGAACAAGCTTACAGCGCGCTCCCAGACCCCCAAGCTTGCAAGAGAAAGACTGTTTTTTTTTCTGTTTTTTTGCCGAAGATTGAGAAACAGTCTTATTTTATTCTCATATATCGAATATATATATATATGCTGTACGCACGTTTATGCATAGGGTTAGGGTTTACTGGGCGTTAGGGTTAGGGTTTGGAAAAAAATCGCCCCCCCCCACTCCAAAGTTCTGGATCCGCCAGTGTTTCATTGACAAACTTCTTAGCAGGCTGGCCTTAGATAATTTTAGGCCCTATGCGAAGTGAATTTGGTGACCCCCAAATGAAATAGAAAAATTACAAATAAACATCGAGAAATAAATTAAACACCTGGTCTACTGCAACAATAACATTGGGCACAAGTTTCGCAATTTCTTGTTTAAAAAAATGTTAAGTTTTGTGCAAGGCCTCCACCAATTGGAGGCTCTAGGCGGCTTTCTAGTTTGCCTATGCCTAAAGCTGGCCCTGTTCTTAGTGACACAATATCAACCTTTTTGATCCAAAACTAGACATGTTCTTAAACGCCTTTGTGTTTGATAAGAAAAATAAAATTAGCATTGCATTGAACGTCCCAAAATATTTGATGTATGCATGAACACACACACACTAGAATATCAGTAATTTAATGTTGTTTTGCATGTTTAAATATTGTACAATGAGAAGCACATTGAGTACAGATATATTAATAATTAATTCATCATATTTATACAAGAATGTATTCATTTATGATCAAATTGATTCTGAATGATTAGTTACCTTGGGTGTATTATAATTACTTTGTTGTAAAGCAAATGTCACCAAACTGATCAAATAATCTAGTAGTAGACAAAGTCATTTGGTATTAAAACAAATAATGGACTAATCATACCTTGAGAAATATTACTCAATGTCCTGAAAGAATCTACCCAGACTTTGGACAAAGTATTATTGGAGGGGAAATAACTGTGATTGTAACTGTTGTGAACGGTCTTTGTCTAGTAGTACCAAACTGCTGGTAGACAACTACACTACTGTAGACGTAATATATTTTAAGTTATTTTAGTTATAAAACTTTACATAACGCAACTTCTTTTGAACACAACTTAATATAACTTTTAATACAATATAAACAAATTCAACTTGAGATAAAATGCAGTAATTATCGAAAACTTTAATAATAATGTAAAATGATAAATTGCACAAAATCGAACACGCTACAGAAAACACGTCTTTTCACTCTGACAATCTGGAGTCGTCTGTCCTACCCAAGACAGCTTACAACATTGCCACTTATCTTGCACCATTCACACTGCAAAGCCACCAACCAAATCGCTAACCTCTTCCCTCCGTCACCATAGAAACACACACACACACACACTCCATAACAACAACTCAACAAAAAATGCATTATTAGTATCGTTATGTAGACATGATTGCAATCAGTGACTTTATCCTTTCATCTCACACTGTTCAAAGACTTAAGTGTCGTATCGCACTCTCAAAATAATCTCTTTAGGACCAATACGACATCCAATAAACAATGTTGAGTCCAGAGAAGGCCGCAGGGAAGAGAACTCTAGCCACCTGATCAATCTTGCTGACGCTGTTAAGCCCCATGGCATTGCGTACGTTCTTGTTAAAACTGAAAGAAGCACAGAAAGGCAAGTTAACAAAATTAAGTGGCCAGTTCCAGCAACGCGAGATAGCATATTAAATAAACGCCATTGTGTTTGACCCTTTAAAGTAGCGGTTCTCAGCCTTTATAGTTCAACGATCATTTTCACCATTCCCCACAACAAAGCTACCCCAACCGTAAAATTATTTTCGCTTATAAGCTTAAGCAATTGTGCTTTTGCTTAAGTTATAAAATCGTAATCATATTGTAAATAAAATGTTATATTAAATCATGAAACAATATGTAATTATACTTAGTGTAATATATATTTCAGCTATAATCTATAATTCTCTCTCTATATATATAAACGCAAGGGCCCTGATGTACGGACTTATCACTAATTCTCTCACTTGCCGTGGACGAAACAAAAAATACGTAAATGAAAACAGTTACTACTTTCTGTGCGCTTATAACAACTAAGCACCTTTCACACTCGCTATTTCGATCCAACCTATTTTTTTCAACATTCGTTCCCTATAGCTGCGAAGCTGTGCTGACAATCATTTTAATAGTTCCATTCATGAGTCGCGTAAATCTAATTTTTAAAAAAAGGTCACGCATGCGCAGAGCGAAGCATTCACGCACGCGCAGAGACGAACTCTATCCAAGCCAATATTTAACTCTAGATTAGTCTAGATCTAGATCTATCTCTAACTCAAGATCTAGATCTAATTCCAAGATGATAGATCTACTTTATACTTTAACACATGAACATACAAAATTCAGTCTATTCATTTCAAATTTTAATCAAATATATGTAGGCCTACAAGCAAATGTTTTTATTAGAAAAAATAGATTGAAGTTGATTAGCTATTTTGATAGCACCATTCATAATATTTTTACATTCACGCATTCCACATTCGCTTTACTTATAAAATTATTATTTCTGTCTGTCAGTCAGTCTGTCTGTCACGTTTATTACCTTCGACTTCTTGTGCTCATAATACATCGCCACATTTTACTCAAACATGCTGTGATGGGATCCGAAGGGATTGTTTTTTTGACTTCATCATTGGTGTCACAGGGGTCAAAGGGGTCATCGTCTTCTTCCTTTAAAGAGAAAACTTTTGGTTATTTTCGTAAATATGAAGTCTTTGTGCCTAAAAACTTGAAATTGGACTGACATTCTCGTCCGTGTCTGCAAAATTGACGTTCCACTTTCTGTGCCGTGGATGAAGAAATGAAAGACAGTAAACAGAAGTATTGATGCGGAGATGAAACTGAAACTAAAAAGAATACGCAAAGATTGACCTCATCGAGTCAGCGGGCTACACATCCCACCTTTCGTGCCAGGATCAAGAAATGGAAGGGAGTGAACTGAGGCGAAGATGAAACCTAAACTAGTAAAAGTACGCAAAGACTGACCTCCTCGTCCGAGTCAGCAGGCTTGACATCCCACTCGCCTGTGCCGTACTTGGTAAAGAAATGGACGGCTGCAAACTGAAGTATGGAGGCGAAGATGAAACAAAAACACATAAAGACGTAGACGTCCAGAGCCGTGGAGTAGGCCACCCTGGGAAGGTCATTTCGACTGTCCAGCACCAGAAACGTCATGGTGAGCATTGTGGTAGAGCCTGCAAGAATAGACAATGTTTAATTATTAAGTATTCATGAGCCCTTCGGACTAAGTATTCATAAGCTCTTCAGACTAAGTATTCATGAGCTCTTTGGACCAAGTATTCATGAGCTCTTTGGACCAAGTATTCATGAGCTCTTTGGACCAAGTATTCATGAGCTCTTTGGACCAAGTATTCATGAGCTCTTTGGACCAAGTATTCATGAGCTCTTTGGACCAAGTATTCATGAGCTCTTTGGACCAAGTATTCATGAGCTCTTTGGACCAAGTATTCATGAGCTCTTTGGACCAAGTATTCATAAGCTCTTTGGACCAAGTATTCATGAGCTCTTTGGACCAAGTATTCATAAGCTCTTCGACCAAGTATTCATGAGCTCTTTGGACCAAGTATTCATGAGCTCTTTGGACCAAGTATTCATGAGCTCTTTGGACCAAGTATTCATGAGCTCTTTGGACCAAGTATTCATGAGCTCTTTGGACCAAGTATTCATAAGCTCTTTGGACCAAGTATTCATGAGCTCTTTGAACTAATTGTTCATGTACTGAGAGTTCTTCAACCGTGTCTCATTATTGCTTTTAAAAGTCTTTATCTGTTTAGACAAGAACTTCTGTTAAATTAAAAATTCTTTTAACAGTATAGGAAAAAAAAATATACAAGACAAATGTCTTTATTCCTTTTAAGTCATTTCCGAATAATGCTTGTTTGGGAATATTCATTGATGCCATTGTTGCAACGTCAAGCGTCAGGTGGTCAAAATAAATACGAGCAGCTTTACTTTAACTATTCAATATCTAATATACAATGGCAGGGCCGGATTTGGGAGAAGACAGGCGGAGCTACAGCCCCGGGAAATCCACAAGAGAGGGGCCTCCACAATAGAGATTTGAAAAAAAAAATATGCAGCAGCTTTTACGTTTTTTATTTATTTTTTGTTGTTGCATAAATTATTTTATGCACAATTTTACTGGCAATACTTTAAATCTCAAAGTTGGCAAAACTGTCTTGGTTAAGCAGTGTCCGCTTGTAGCGTGCATGTAATTTATAAATGCACCTACAGGTTTACGGCAGTTCGTCAACCCAGGGCTTTACCCTCCACAAACTCAAAAATGTAATTCTGTTTGTCTAAAATATGCCGTGCTAAGAGTTATACCCGATGAGAAAATAGCCAAACTGCAACGTATTAGTCCGAATAGTCCTTAGAAAAACAAGACGAGATTCTGCTGCTACGCTCTTGCGCACGTTCCATTGGCTTCCCGTGAAAGCGAGAATCGATTACAAGGTCGCCACACTTTGTCATCAGTGTATATATAACAATGAGATGCCCTTGTAACCTTAGCGAACTGATTACTCCATATGTCCCCCAGAGAGCCCTCGCTCAATAGACTCAACGCTTCTAGTGGTGCCACGTTTCTCCCTCAAAAGCTACGGTCTGCGGGCTTTTTCAGTGCACGAACAAAAGGTTCGGAACTCACTCCCCGTTGATCTCAGACAGACAACATGCTTTCAAGAAATAACATTAAGACCTACCTGTTTAAAACTTTTTTAGATTAGTTTGTAATTTTAGCTCTTGTGTTTGTGTTTGTGTTTGTAATGTTATTACAGCGCCGTGAGCCTACATTTTGTTTGTTAACAGCGCTTTATAGATAAAATTATTATTATTATTAAATGAAATATTTTTTAAAGAATGAAAATGAGATTAAATTTACATGTTTACAGTTTGCTCATGACAGAGATTGTCAATTTTAAACACATTTTTATCTCTTTTATCGATCCTCCATCTCTTGATATGTTTGACCCTAGGTATTTAACTAGTCAATTTATTCTAATGTTTGGCCATTTAACTGTAAGCAATATCTCCACCACAAACTAGTATTTTGCTCTTTTTTTTTTCTGCACTGATTTTCATGCCAACTGCTCTAGCTGAAGCATTCAGTTTTGAAGTAAGATCTTGTACCTGGTCAGCATTTTCTCTAATGAGGTTTATAAATCCGAGGTTCAACATAGGCCGTCCTTTTATTGTCAAACTTGAAGTAAATTCAATAAGAACCTATTTTACTTTAATACTTTAATATTTTTTAACGATCACTTGACTTAATAACAGTCAACTTTTGGTTTGTGTTTTTTCGTGAATGATTAAGTTAAGACAAAGACACACAAAGGCAACTATTACCAAGTGAGATTCTGTCAGACGTTGCTTCCCTGTTGATCCAGAAGGAGACCCAAGACAGGACAACCAGGAGACAGCAGGGGAGATAAACTTGGATCAGAAAGTATCCTGTGTGTCGCCGGAAGTCAAAATATACTGTAAGAATGGAATGATGCGCTGAGGATGGGAAAAACAAATTTAGCTAAAATAAATGTTTAGCCTCTCTTGAGTATTATATCCAGTAAGATAGTTTCTATACAAGAGGTATGGGGGAGGGCTAAAGAACTCAGTGGGTTTAAAAAAGTATCATCTTATCTCTGTCCGTGGACTCATTTGATGCATAGGCCGCCAACCTTTTTTTTTTTTTCTGGGGCGTCTCTCCTACTGCCCCTACGTCATGACAATCGGCTTGGCATCTGTACCCAAATCACAACACCCTCTAGTCTATTGCTGGACCATCCTCTCTTTCGCTTTTCTTGACTGGGAGGTGGGAGTCCACGTGATGGTTTGTCTTGTGATGTTGGACGCAGACTTGAGAATGGCCAATGTTTCCAACGGATATCTTCTTCAATGGGCTACTGCTTTGTTCATTTGTATTCCCTATTGTATTTACCTGATCCGCCCAATCACCATACATTGCGTCTAAAAGCCGCCACTGCAATTGGAAGTTGGAAATACTATTCGCGTAGACTTAAGATTAAATAAGAGCCTGCTATACATAACATTGAATAATTGTACTTCAACACGACCAAATGACACATCGGATAAGAAGATCTATGACGTAAAGGCTTCTAATTAAACAACACAACACATTTAGGTCAGGTCTACGTAAACATCTTTTATTGCCTCCCCTCCGGGAGAATATCCAGTGGGTTTAAATACAGATGACCTATTTCCACCGTTTACCTGCTCCACCCACTCTCATGTAACGAGAAAGCAAATCATTTTTTTATACAGTCGTATTGACTTAACATAAAAGCAAAACTTTTTCAGACCTTGCTATCTATTGAGTAGATGATGCAAAGCTCATCTGATTCTATGGTCGATGGTTCACAAAGGTATCGTGTGGCCAGCACAACGATCAGCCGCCTTCTGCCTGTCTTCGCCAAGATTCGAACTCGATCTCTTGGCAAGGAAGCCAAGCGCTAAAGCCCCCCCCCCCCCCAACTCCTCCCCATTTTGGACTTCAGCTTCAAGCTACATGACGTTGGAGACTTACTGATACTGGTACGCGTGTGAAACTTCAAGTACAAAAAAAAACATATCGAAGATTCAATTTGCTCAATAGAATAGAGAAGAACACCATACACGCCAATAGATGAACTCACAAAGCTGTTACAGCACAACAAGGGTTAGAGAAAGAAAATAAAAACACGCGCACACACACACACACACACAGACACACTCAAACACGCGCACACACACACACACACAAATATATATATATATAATAGGGCTATACCTGGAGACAAGACCTGGTTATATGTTCACTATGTCATTAACCAGTCATGTAGACAGGGCGCCCACAGGAAAAAAGGGGGGGGGGCGGTCAAGTTGCCACATATGGTACAAAGTCGTAGCATCAACTTTCTAGTTACGGAGAATATTATAGAAAAGAACTGCATCCATCCCTTATTGGACTCATATCAAAGTAATATGAAGTACACAGTAAATACTTTAAAAAATTAAATAAACATGTGAACCAAAAATTTACTGTAAACTTTGCAAACTTTCTCCGTGCTTCGTACGGTCGATCAAAGCAAAACAAGGGCTGTACGTACAAAGTGGGCCGTCAATTCCTGATAAGCCTCTGGGCTAGTCTACATCACCATTAACTTATCTTTACAACTGCACTTCAGTGGAAGTACTTCTTGTTCAGTTCCTACTTAGAAGTTAATTAATTTTATGGTGCTAAAAATTGGCAATGCAGAATACATGGGTGGGGGGGGGGAGGGGCTGCATGTGCACCACCTTGCACCCTTCTGCGGGCGCCCATGGTCCTCACGTAGACAACACCTGGTTATATAAATACTATGTAATCTGTCAATAAAGCACACGATACCTGGTTATAGGTTCACTGTGTAATCTGCCAATGACGTAGAACAGTGTTTCCTAAAGTGGGGTACGGGCAGAGTTTGAAGTGGGTACGCGTTGCGATTCATTAACTATGCTTCTCCTTCTCATTGATGCATATGTAATTTATAATAAAACATTAATTCATATTTCTACGAACAATATTATTTTTCGTTTATTATTTCTGATAATTATTTTTTCCCCTTTGGGCGAGGGGTACTCAGTGCTACGTTTATGAAATACTGAGGTGTGAGGGTCTTGAAATGGGAATTAGGTTGTCAAAGTATATAAAAAGAATTTAATGAAAGAAGTGAACATGGCAGCTAATTTGTCTTTAAAAATAAATGTTTTTTTAAAGCATCAATTTAAAATGTAAAAAAAAAAAATCCTTCAGTCTTGCAATCCCTGATGAAGGTCAATGTCTGAATGATATTAATTAAAGGAAGTTCAATCAGAGCGCTTTGTCCGCATCCCTGATTTGGTCTGTGTGAGAGCGTCTCTGAGTCCACCCAGCTCTAGTGGGTAGGCCTACCTTAATTTCGTTGGGAAAGTTGGGAAAAGTAACGGCAGTTGGTCATAGTGCTGGCCCCATGACAGTATCGTTAACCGTGGGCCACAGAAACAGATGACCTTTATATCATCTGCCCAATAGATTGCAAGGTCTGAAAGGTGTACATTGCATTACTGGTTACTTTAAGCTAGTTATAGAAAACGCTACGCTATAGAGCAAGACTACGTTATAGATTCAGCTACATATAGGAAAAGCTACGACATAGAAAAACAAGATTACAAAGAGAGTTTGTGTTATTATACAAACTCACGTCCATGTGTAAAGAACATTCAATAAGATTTCAATTAATCAAAAGCAGTGGCGTTGATTTTCATTTGAAAACAAACTTTGAAAATATATCAAGCATGTTTCTATACTCTTTGTTGTAACAGAAAAAGAAATCACTGCTTCACACAAATAAGTTGTAGAAAACTAAAGTAAAACATCCATAGCTTGTTTTCAAATATTGTGGAACTACTCAGGAAAACTCGACCATTGGTGGGGGGTGGGGTTCACAAATGACTTAAACCATTGCGCCAGGGTGGGGGGGGGGCTCACATAGGACTAAAACCATTGCGCCTGGTAGGGGGCCTCACATAGGACTAAAACCATTGCGCCTGGAAGGGGGCCTCACATAGGACTAAAACCATTGCGCCTGGTGGGGGGCCTCACATAGGACTAAAATCATTGAGCCTGGTGGGGGGCCTCACGTAGGATTAAAACCATATCTAACTATAGCAGAGCAATAGGGCTCTATGTCTAATATCCCAGCTCCAAGTGTCTACTTTTTGCACACACCGAACAACTTGCCGTCCATGAATGGTATCTTTGATTCAAATTAGAGTTAGAATATGGATCAGTCAGTACAATGTTAACATTAACGATATAGAATTTATTTACTTAACAAGAAGAAGTAACAAAAACTGATAATAATACTTTTTTTCCCCATGCATTTACTTTGAGATTAATTCATGTGTAGGCTTATTTGTTAAGTATTCCAGTAAGGCGAGGAACCCCTAATTAAGCCTCGCAAAACACTAGGGTTCCGCGGAACACAGGTAAGGAAACACTGCCCTAGAAATATCAGAAACTATAAACTACCACGTATCAATAACCGCAATCTTATCTTTCTCAAAACGAGATGTAGCCTAACATTTTAAAGTAATTAACTGTGATCTCATTCAGTGGAGGACACTTGGCATTTCCCGCGATCCAGCTTGTCGTCTGCCTGAACATTGCTTGAATGAACTACAACATTTTTTTTACACAGTTTATTTCGACTCACTCCGTCTGCCTGTCTGGTAGAAATTTTACAGCCGTTATTTCTACCCGTCCCATTCTCAAATAAAGTTGAAACTTTACACAGATGTTCGTTGTACTTAACAAATTAAATCAATTTAAAAAAAAAAATTACTAATTAATTAATTATTTTTGATGTAGAAAAAGGGAAATAAATCTTACATCATTAAGATAAACGACTGTAAATGTGCAGTTCTTCCCATTATATAAGCTTTGTTTTTAGAAAAAGGACACTTCCTATTTGAAAACCTAACTGAGAGTAATGCAGCTCATTGCTATGTATATTTAATTAAAGAAAACAAAATATTTATAGATATGTATTATTTATCGGGCAGGGCCTGCCTTAGGCATAGGCAAATTAGGCAGCCGCCTAGGGCCTCCAATTGGTTGGGGGCCTCACATAGGACTAAAAGCATTGCGAAACTATAGCAGAGCAATAGGTCTCTACGTCTACTAGTCTAGTCTCTACTTTTTGCATACACCGAACAACTTGCCGTCCATGAATTGAATTTCTTGAAGCTTGGTCTGTCCGTCAACCTAAACAAACGGAGGTCATGCTCCAAAAGTCCCCAATGGGAACTAATCCAGATCCATAAATCAATATGAATGGACATCTCCTTAATGTTGTTGACCACTTGACCTACCTGGGCAGCACAGTGTCCAACGATGCATCACTGTCCTGAGAAATAGACAACCGTTACTCAAAGGCCAATGGAGCTTTTGGTCGCCACAGACTGAGAGTATGGCGGAATAGGTCTCTTCACCTAGCAACAAAAATCAATGTTTATAAAGCAGTGGTTCTCACTACACTCTTGTATGGCTCTGAGACGTGGGTTTAAGGCATTTAAGGCTCCTCTAACGCTTCCATCAAAGGTGCATTTGCTTCATGTTGGCCAAAAGCAGCACTAGTACGCGCAGCATGAATACTATGTCATCTGCCAATGAAGCAGACTATACCTGGTTATATGTTCACTATGTCATCTGCGCGGTGGATGAGCGGTAAAGCACTTGGCTTTAGAACTTGGTCCCGGGTTCGAAACCTGGTGAAGACTGGGATTTTTAATTTCGGAATCTTTGGGCGCCCCCTACCCCCCGTAAGCGCTGTAAAAATCAACTCAGGCGCCATTTCGCCCTAACTGGCATAGAGGAAAGAAGCTTCTGAAAGAGACAGAGTTTCGGGACAAACATTTGAGACCCAAAGAAAAGCCATTATTGAAGACAGGCGCAGAAGACGGAACGAAAGCTTCAATAGTCCGCTTCATTTGCAAGAAATACCGGAATATTTGCAGGTCACAACTAGGTTTGAGTAGTTACATAGAGCTACGCTAATGCATCAAACATGAATACTGTCAATAAATAAATAAAATATTGTAGTGCGTCTTACATCTAGTTTTTCATTTAATTTTTATATTTTTAAAGCCATATAAGAACAGTTGCGTCAATACAGCTTGCTATTTTTTTTACCCTAATAGTTCAACATCAAACATGATATATAATTTTCCCTAAACTAAACATTGGGTTCAATAGAGATCAAAAATAAGAACAATAATACGACAATTATTTGCGTCTGTATTAACTTGTTATCTGCCCTTGTACATGGAAAGGACAACATGTTTTTTTAAAGGGAAGGTTCAAAAAGGGATTTTTTTTGAAACATTGAAAACAAAAAATGTATATGTGCATGGACTGGTAATCCAAGAAAGAAATACAGAATAAGTTAACTGAATTATGAGTTCTCTTTGGAGGGTACATATGTATAAATGACAAGTATAAAACAGCGAAATATATGTTATAAGTATCGTGTCGTATCATTCAGTTTTACTGTACATTTCGAGCTGACCTTCTGGTATCTATTACTACATTCTAATTCAGCGTTTTGCATTCTTTTATTATATTTTCCATTTTTAGTTTTTCATTTCCAGTTATGTCACGCAGTTAATGCACCAAGTGCTCCCAGTGCTTTAATATCTAATGTAGACATCAACTGTAGTTCAATGTCAAATGTATGATTACTACATCTAGTTCAAAGTTCATAATGATAGTAATTCATTAGATAAGAAAACAAAAAAAAAAAAAAGTAGTGTGCACAATTTACGTTTCTCTTTATTCTTTTTCAATTTTCTCTCTTGCCTTTTACGGTCATTTCGTTAAAGACAACAATACATTATTGTCATATGCCTTCTTTTTTCTTTAATTTATGAATATTTTTTTTTACAAATTTAAACTAACATGAAAAAAAAGGGGGTGGGTTGCACAGGCGTAATTCCGGCCCAGTTTATACCTTCCAATGCCACAGTCAGATAGGCGTATTTCCGGCCCAGTTTATACCTTCCAATGCCACAGTCAGATAGGCGTATTTCCGGCCCAGTTTATACCTTCCAATGCCACAGTCAGATACTTGTAATAAAAAACATGTCCTCACAACGGTTTGTCAATCTCTTATTTATGTGCCATTTTATTTCACCAGTCATTCAAATGTGTTTAATAGCTTTCATACTGATTTCTGTATTCTCTATTGGCAAGAGATTGTTTTATCATGAAGGCCACTCCCGATTGTCTGAGCTCATCAGGGCCTCTTCCAGACCAGTATAGGGTGTAGCCAGCCCCCCCCCCCCTTTTCAGTCAACGACCCTTGGCTCGCCAAGCGTGTCTCACTAAAGACAGCTATGTCTACATCTAGCCGAGCCAACTCTAATGCCCCCAGTGCAGACTTCCGTTGCTGTATTTTGTAGATATTTTTGGGAGACATGCTTCTTTTATAGGATGACTCGTCTTTTTGAGGCTTCATGCCTCTTTTTGGTTATTCCAGCCTCATACTGGACCTACCGCCGATATTTATTGTTTCCTATTTTGTAGATAGTTATTTTTTTAATTCAGTATTTTTGTAGTTACATCACTAACACAACACAAGGGACAACACAACAAAGTGACGAAGACTTTTGAGGGCGCAGTCGTTCTATTTGAATGTCTATAATCTCCACTTCATATTTAATTATGCCAACATGAAATACCCTACGATCTGGGCTTCTCCAGAGACAAAAGTTTTGATTTAAATTGTAGAGTGGATATTGTGAGGTCCACCTACTTTTCACTTTCAGATTATTTATAGGAGGGAACAAACAATATTTTGTTTTCGTTATAATTGTATATACTTAAAGAAAATTAAATATAGTTTTTCAAGTTAATGTATATATTTAAAAAAATAATTGTAAAATACACCAAAATCGATGCCCCAAACCAAGCTAATTTTTTTTATAAATTATATCTTAAAACTCTTAATATTATTTTCCCAAACAAAACATGAGAAGAACAGACTTGAATCACAGAACAGTGAAAGAATCATAATTCGCGTCTGACTATAAGTTATCTACACATGCAAAGGTGTTTTTTTAAGCTAAAGAATTTTACATTGAGAGACATGGAAAGGTGTTTTTTTAAGCTAAAGAATTTTACATTGAGAGACTAGACTGGGTGATTCTAGAGAAAACACAAGGCTAATAAATTATGAGTTGTTTTTTATGGGACACACATACCTGAGTGAGAAAAAAAAAAAGAAAGAAACATTTTTGTAAAGTTTCGGATCTAGATGTAGGCCTAATCACTATTAGATTTACGTAAAACTATAAGCAACTAAAAATTTACTCAGCTGCACGGTAATTCGGCTGACTATGCCATGTTGGCTCTTGAACTAGATAAGTCTCAAACCGAATTTACATTTATTATCTTTACACTATCCCTTGTAAAATTATAACGTTCAAACTAGAGTTTTCCCCAAGTGGCCAACGAGCTAGTAATTCTTTTCACAGCGATATCTATCAACTGTTGAATTTCTAGGAAAATCGTTGGAGTCGTTTTTGAGATTAGCGTCCAGGTTTCTGGTTTCTGAAGTTCTGACTTGAATAGAGGTATTGTAAAAAAAAATGATTGTACACGCCTATGTATGTGAGTATTTGATTAAGTGTGTACGTGTCTGTGCGCGTGCGTGTTGAGAGGGCCCGCCAAGAGGTAGGCAAACAATCTGTGTACGAAGGAAACACCTATTATCGTCTCTAACGCCAAGCTGACCATAGAAAAAAAAGGGGGGGGGGGAGAGAATCCTGGAGCAGACGAAAGCCCCTTCAGCTGACCACTTGTCGAAAACTGTGAACTGAAGAAGAAGACTTATTACTGATGTGAATAGCACTGCCACAGTTCTTCCTTCTTCCTCTAGTCAACATCCATGTCCTTCTTTCGCCTGTGTTTGTCTCTATAAACTTAAGTCACTAGTTAGCATTCTTAAGGCTTTCGGAATGTCCTTGCGTTGGTATAAGTATTTTCCCTTTCTAAGAGCATTATTTTTTTAAATTCCTTTTTGTTAAAGGGAGGTTATTTGTGGAGAGGACGTGGAGGAATATAAAGACAGGTTTACGTTAAGTCACTTGTTACAAACTACAACATCTAGTTCACTTCTTTAAAAGCTTATATCAACGCACTCTGACTGTCTGTCTGGTAAAAAAGTTTAAACACACCCAATCTCGGATCAAGCTAAAATTGTGTACAATTATTTCTTTTAGCTGACAAAGCAAGAATCAATAAGAAAATTAACCAATTAATTGATTAACTATTAAAAGTTAAGTTCCCCTTTCAGAACTTGCAATCTATAGGACAGATGATGTTTCTTTGGCCAACGGTTAACGAGCAGGGTGTCATATGGCCAGAACAACGGCCAACCGTCTTTACTTTCCCCAACTTAAGTCAGGTACCCGTTAGAGTTGGTTGGACTGGCCCTAAAAATCAAAAATTCAATATCCCAGTCTTCACTGAGATTTGAACCAAGGACCCCAGGTTCGGAAGCCAAGCGCTTAACCACTCAGGCACCACACCCCTTAATTAACTATTAGTAATTAATGTTTATGTTTGGAATCAACAAGGGAAAAATTGTACATGACTAAAGTGGTGGTATAAGTTGAATTAGCCCCCTTTTATACGTCGCCGCTTTAAAGTTTGAAGCTAACAATAGTTAAAACCTTCTATTTTCATAAGCGATTCGATGGCCCTCTAGTTAATGTGTTAGCTAGAGAATGCTTGAGCCCTCCTGTTTTAGTTCAGGTATTCCACTTTTTTTTTTTAAATAAATGCATTTAAAAAGCGATCATGTAACATTTACACAGATCTCCCCTCCTTCCTTAACCCATCTCTTTTTTCCAACTGACAAATAGGGTAATAGCGTATTGATTAGCATGAAAACGCGCTAAACAAAAACAATTAGTAAAAATATTTCTAATCACACAGATTTATTATTTTTAGTCTAGATCTATTACAAAAGTGACTGATCCAAATCAATTCAGACAACTACACTTAAGATAAGCTTTGTTTTTTAAAAGCATTTTTTATGATTTTTTATTTTGTTTCCCTTATCTATTGGGAGGGTGGAAGCTTGGCTTTCGAACGCGATGGATCACAGGTCGAATCTCGGCGAAGACTTATATTGAATGTCGAGATTTTTAGGACGCCCTGTATCCACCCAACTCTAAAGGAAAGTAAAGGCGGTTGACCGTTGTGCTGGCCACATGACACCCTCGTTTATATCATCTGCCCAACAGATCGCAAGGTCTGAAAAGTAATAATTAACCTGCATGACTAGATAGACCTAGGGACACGCGTAGGACGTAATCATTTTTTTTCTTCAAAGTAACGTCTGTACTTTATAAGATGATATAGGCATTTTTTTCAAAGTATTTTTATATTTTGGTATATACACCTACGTGAGTCTGATGTACAGATTTGTACTGGTGCAATTTAGGCCCAGTACTATCTTATATATTAAGCACAATGTAAAGCGTATGTATGTATGTATGTATGTATGTATGTATGTATGTATGTATGTATGTATGTATGTATGTATGTATGTATGTATGTATGTATGTATGTATGTATGTATGTATGTATGTGTTTCTATGTATGTATGTATGTGTGTCCCGCATAGAAATCAAAACCGTTTGACCAATCTTGGGGGGCTAAATTTTTTTTTTTTTACATTTCTAAATTAAAGAGCGAAACACTTAGACAGATCGGGTAAACCCGGCCCGCAACCCGCGGGTCATATTCGGCTAGTACCATATATTCACTATTGTTTATCAATCTCATTCTCGCCATGTTATTTCACTGCCTCCTTCGGCCATGCTTCTCACAATACAACAATAGAAATACTAAAGCATTTTAAATTTCTTTCGACTTGTGTGAATCTCAGATTAAGTGCTATTGGTTAGCTCGGTAGGTGGTTAATGTTTCAATTAATGTTTATTTTTCAGAATTTAATATCAAAGAAGATGTAGGCCCTACATCTTCTTTGAAAAAAATTTGTGAACATAGAACACTAGAGTTTGATTTTCGTAAAAGTTATTAATATTTAATAATAATTAAATGAAGTTTATAAAGTTAACTTATATATTTTTAAAGCAATTTTAAATTGCACAAGAACTCATGTCACATGTCCAACTGCTTGGTCTGTCACGAAGAAACCTACATCAAAATTAATAGTTTATTTTCTTCAATAAAACATTGTTCTACACACAGCACGGAGCAGCGATAAAATAATTATTGGAGACTGGTGTGAATAGTTATTCGCCCTTGTAGGTGAAATACTTTATGGTTTGAGCTAGGGCCTAAATTGATTTTTACAAAAGCCTATATGGACTCACTCTGTCTATCTGTCTGTCTGTCTGTCTGGTAAAAAAGTTTGCACACGTTATTTCTACGACACTAATCTCGGATCACGATGAAATTTTTCACAATTATTTCTTTTACATGACAACACAAGAATCAATAAAAAAAAAAGGTAAATAATTAGTTTATTAACAAATGGTAATTAATTATTTTGTTTGGTATCTCGAACAAGGTAAAGAAATTGCGCTTGGCTGAAGTGGTGGTATAAGCTGAGTTAGTCCCCTTTATAGGTCGCCGCCCTATATTGAAACAAACAATGTTATGCAATCTTCCGCAGACATAAGTACCTCGCTAGCACGTCTGCCCTAGGAAACTTGAGCCATGAGTTCGAATTAAGGTCGTTCCCTTTTTTTTTTTAATGCTTTTAAAAGCCAATGACAGTGAAATCCACCCAGATATCCCTTTCTCCCCCCCCCCCCCCATTCCCCAAATGGTCCAGATAAGTGATAGGATCATAGCGCATTGAAAAAACTAAAAGCATGAAATTGCGCTCAACAAAAACGATTGGTAATACTATTTCTAATCGCACAGATTTATTGTTTTCGGTCTAGATCTATAACAAATTTAATGACATGACTGATCCAAACCAATTGATACAATTACACTTCGTCTAAACTTTTTTTTTAGTATTTTTGTTGTTTGCTTTTCGTGTTACGAAATTTGACAAACATGTCACTTAAACCTGACTGACCATCTCAGAAAGAAACTCACAGGTAAAATGTATTACGACTTATATTTAAAGGGACGCGCACACAAAAAGAAGTATAAATTTAAAAAGTATAATAGGTATAATGTATGTACAGTATAATCAGTAACGTGTCGGTCATTTTTACGAAAGGAGACTAGCTACTATTTGTTTTATGTGGTCTGTCCGTCCGTCCCGTTTAGTGCTCTTAAACTAGAAAAGATGTTGAGAATCCGACATCATATTTTAAAGCATTCAAAATTCTGATGCACTGACTACTTTTTTTCTTTTCTGAAAGCGAAAAATTTAATTTTTAAAATCAACTATGCCAACAGTTGTTTTTTTTTATAACAATACAAAATTTTTACTATTAATAGTAAAAAAACAACAACACCAGAGACTATTTAGCAAGGAATGGAACTGTTTGGCATATGTTTAACATATTTATGCAAAAGATTATATATTTTTTTTGTAGAAAAAAATGTTGTTTTTTTTAATTTTTATTACTAAATTAAGTATTTTCTGTTATACTAGCTACTAACAAAAAAATGTTTAATTTCTTTTTAAAACATACACAAATATATTTAGTACCTATGGAAGTCGAATGTAATTTAGAATAGCAATTAATAAGTAGTGATCAATGTTTCACACATGAAGTGTAAGTGGCAATTCAAAAATAGGCGTTTATAAGGATGAATACTTTGTTGAGGCTTTCAATGAGAGATTGGCCCTTTACAAGACAATTAAGTCAATTAGATAATCATTCAATAACATCAGTTAGGCCAGGTTCACATTCAACTATATCTTCATAACTATCAGTTCATTGAATACATATGAATATTAACAATGTAATAATAATAGCATCAATAAATCTCGGTATCTTGCGGTATCAAGTCGTTAGTTAAACAAACAATACAACATTTTTGTCAACAAATTCATTACAAGCACGACTCTTCTATTGGATCGACGGAGATAGGGTTGTAGTGGTTGGTTAATGTTGATAGTTTGTAGTTCATAGTTTCTGATATTCTTTCTGAAAATATTGAAACCTGCCTTTTTACCTGCCTGAGCGGGCCACTTCGGGGACGGTTTTGAGTTTTGTGTTTCAACACAAACTGTCTTTGTAACCTTGTCATTCTTCATTTCTTATTTATATCTTTCTATTCTAGTGTTAGCATTATTACAGTTGAAGTTTCTTTTTGTTGCTATTTCATTTCTAGCTCTGTTTCTCAGTGAAGGCAACAACCGCTGCAATGGTAAGTGTAAGTGTCAGCTGTCAAATGTCAAATCACTCACATCTAGTTCAAGTGACAAATGTAATAAGCTAAACGATAACTCATAAAACGTAATAAGTATGAAAAATAAGATAAAAAATTGTGTACAGCCTATCCGTTTCAATTTCTTTATTTTTCTTTTTATAATCCTGAACCACTCATCTCCACGGGTCCACTAGAGAGATTAGACCAGAGCGCACTGAACATGCTTATAGCATGACAGTAGTTCATTACAACAAATTGTATTTTAACGTGAGCATAAAATATGTATGCGAGTATTTGAATATATGTGTGTATGTGCCTGTTGACACGAGCCGATACTGTGACCTAATTCGACCAGTTTCTAGAAGCCCAGCTCAAGTCAGAGATGACCAGAGTAAACAAATTATAGTCATCCAATCAGAGAAAGAGGTTAAGGGAAAAAATAGCATACGTCAGCTACTAGAAGGTCACAGTTAATAAAAATAATTAGGGGAGAAGTTTCCATGATTCTGGAAAGTACGATTGAGAAGAGTATAAATTAGGGGAAAGTTAGTCGGGGTCCTAGCATTGTAACGATCTTTGCTTAGTCTGGTGTTAGAATGAGTTTAAACATTTGCGGGTCCATTAGTTGAAGTTATACTAGATGAAGTTGTTGTTGTATCAATAACAAGTTATATCAGTTAAAGTTAGTCTAAGAAAGTTTTATTTTATACAGATATTTTAGTAAAGTTATGGAATTGAGAAGTTACTTCTATGTGTAATTTGAAGAAGTTTATTAAAGAAGTTCAAAGAGAACACAAATGTTCCTTTAGTGTGTTATCAAATTATTCATATAATCTCCAGCGTGTGATGATTCTGTTCGATCAATAATTAATATAAGAAGCATTATCAAGAAATAAATTAATAGAAATCGTCCCACCTGTGAGTGTGTGAGGACCAGCTAAGATGGAGAAGAATACATCTACATAAAAAGACAAACCGTTACTTAACCCTTTAAGTGCTGATCTTTTTTACAACAGTGCATACAAAATGGAATTGCATTTCTAGTGTTTAGTGGCTTAACGACCACTCGCATCTAAAGGGTTAAATAGGAAAAGAATGTAAGTGCACATACTGCCTTTAAATAGTTTGGTTATATTGCAGGCCGGCATTCCTTTCAGGTCGAACTGTGACAGGCGCATGTCGCTGGATGCCACAGCCGCTAGATCATTGCCGTAGTGCCACTCGTATATGACGTCTTCCACCGGGTAGCCAACTGTGGAGAACAAGATACACCTCTGACATCTGATGCATTTTCTGTCATTCATAGGAAATATTCGCATTCGTGGGAAAAGCGCATGCAATCTTTGAACCCTAACCCAGTCCCGCCCTTTTTTCTTCTCCATCAGCTTGTGCTATCTATAAGCTCGCTTGATTAGATTCTGTCGGGATTTTTCTCTAGCTCTCTCTCTCTCTCTCCGCCTCTCTCTTCCTCTCTCTATCTTGTTGTGATATTAAGATCGTGCTTTAATACATAAATCAATGAACACCGTGCTATAACAAGGGGAATTCATGTGCACTTCTTGAAGTGGCTTTTAATGTGCATTTCCTTAAGTCACTTTTCATGTGCACTAAGTCCAGGCACTTTTCATGTGCACCAATATCAGTCATTTTGACATTTTCTGAGGAATGTATTCAATTGCTGGACAGAATTGTTAGAATGACTGATTTATCCTTCTTTAGAAACCCGCGTGGGAATAGACGTATTCTAGTCTCAGGTTACAATTGAGAAAATGAAGTTCTCACCATTGGGAAAATGTTTGTTCCCAATAGACAAAAATGTTGAATGAAAGGCAGAAAGATTGGATCATAATTTGTTGGTCTACTTCTAAACCGGTTTACTTTCAGATTAAAAACTTCATGGATCGATGTTCGACTAATATATATATTATTATATATAAATTTTTGTCGTGAGAAAATTTCTTTTTGATTCCCTGCAAACAATTTTCTTTATACTTAAAATGCGTTCGATTTGGAATAGTCCAAAAGACAACGTAGAAATAGGCTTGTGAAGAAAAAAAATCACCATTCTTGTTTTTTTTTTTTTATTGTTGCTATGTATACAATGCCCTCTTAAATACCATACAGGCCTGCGTTTGTGTATTCAATAGATTATTTTACAAAAGTAAACACATTGAGTGCTGTGATCGCTTCAAATTTCATTCACCCGTATGTTATGTTATATTTATTTAACCAGCTGTTTACTTTTCAAAAACATCGTGAAAGACTTTTGAAAGTAATTTGCTAGAAGGGGACCTAACACAATGATAAGAGGCAGGGCTTTAAGAAGGCATTGATAACGTTAACAAAGAGAGCAGGATTCATAAACCTGTTGCTAGGCTTACACCCACTACATAAACCTGTTGCTAGGCTTACACCCACTACAGAAACCTGTTGCTAGGCTTACACCCACTACACAAACTTGTTGCTAGACTTATACCCACTACATAAACCTGTTGCTAGTCTTACACCCACTACATAAACCTGTTGCTAGGCTTACACCCACTACATAAACCTGTTGCTAGTCTTACACCCACTACATAAACTTGTTGCTAGGCTTACACCCACTACATAAACCTGTTGCTAGGCTTACACCCACTACATAAACTTGTTGCTAGACTTACACCCACTACATAAACCTGTTGCTAGACTTACACCCACTACATAAACCTGTTGCTAGACTTACACCCACTACATAAACTTGTTGCTAGGCTTACACCCACTACATAAGCTTGTTGCTAGACTTACACCCACTACATAAACTTGTTGCTAGACTTACACCCACTACATAAACTTGTTGCTACACTTACACCCACTACATAAACTTGTTGCTACACTTACACCCACTACATCAACTTGTTGCTAGACTTACACCCACTACATAAACTTGTTGCTACACTTACACCCACTACATAAACTTGTTGCTACACTTACACCCACTACATCAACTTGTTGCTACACTTACACCCACTACATAAACTTGTTGCTACACTTACACCCACTACATAAACTTGTTGCTACACTTACACCCACTACATAAACTTGTTGCTACACTTACACCCACTACATAAACTTGTTGCTACACTTACACCCACTACATAAACTTGTTGCTACTTACAGCTGGCTATGTGTAAAGGACATTTTTGTGTATCCATGGGGAACTTCTCCAGGTGCATTGGGCAGCTGGCCTTTATTGTTAGCCTGAGAATAGAGGAAGTATAAAAAAAAAAGAAGGAAAAACACAAAATAAATGAAACAATTAAGTATTACGTTTAATCATAAACCTTTCTCAAAATTGAAATTATCCTAAACCTCTATTAAAAATATAGTTATCCTAAACCTCTATTAAAATTCTAGTTATCCTAAGCCTCTATTAAAAAGTATAGTTATCCAAAACACCCGAACCTTTATTAAAAATCTAGCTGTCGTAATTCTCTATTTAGGTCTAGTTATCCTATACATGGGGAGGCGCGGGGGCTGAGTGGTTGAGCGCGGTTGGTCTTTGTGCAGGCCTCATGACACCCTGCTCATTAGGCTTCAGCCACAGAAACAGATGACCTTTACATCATCTGCCCTATAGATCGCATGTCTGCAAAGGTAACTTTTAAAGGGGAACAATCCTATACACATTTATGATATTATCTAGAAACTCTTTGAAAAGTTTAGTTATCTTAAAGCTCTATAAAAATTTATTATAGTTTTCCTAAGGTTCTCCTTAACAAAAAACAAAAAATGACACCCTCAATCTCTTCTTATAGTATAGTTCATCTAAATCTTTTTAAAAAGTCTAGCTTTCCTATATTTCTCTTAAAAGATTAGTTATTCTAAACCTCTCTTATTTTTAATTTACTTTTTACGCTATATACAATCTTGCTGACGTACATACGGACTGTTGTCCTTACAAGCTCCAGCTAAATCCGGAACTAGTACATTTTATTTACTATCTTATAACTGCTACCATTTTCTTTATACAAAAAGAACAACAAAAAAAATTCAGTTCATCAACAGTCAAAAATATTTGATCGAGACTAGTCCAGTACCAAGATTGACAAGAACTATCGTCTGCTGTCTACTGACCTCTGTGAGTACAGGACGGTGCCATCGTGGGACAGACGAAAGAACTTGTTGGGCGTAGTGATGGTATGCACGTAGGATGACCCCCCGTTCAAGAAGATGGTGTCCGGGTGCCAGATACGATCCAGCATCTTGACGTTCAAAGATACGTTAGTCACCCGCTCAATGCTGGCGTTGAAGGCCAGGCGAGCGTCAGTCCAGACTTGACGAAAGTAGCAGTCCAGTGAATAGACCTGGTCAGTAAATAAAATCATGGGAAAGTAGCAGTCCAGTGATTTGACCTGGTCAGTAAATAAAATCATGGGAAAGTAGCAGTCCAGAGAATACACCTGGTCAGTAAATAAAATCATGGGAAAGTAGCAGTCCAGTGAATAGACCTGGTCAGTAAATAAAATCATGGGAAAGTAGCAGTCCAGTGAATAGACCTGGTCAGTAAAAAAATAGTAATTGGAAAGTAGCAGTCCAGTGAATAGACCTGGTCAGTAAATAAAATCATGGGAAAGTAGCAGTCCAGTGAATAGACCTGGTCAGTAAATAAAATCATGGGAAAGTAGCGGTCCGATGAATAGACCTGGTCAGTAAAAAAATAGTAATTGGAAAGTAGCAGTCCAGTGAATAGAACTGGTCAGTAAAAAAATAGTAATTGGAAAGTAGCAGTCCAGTGAATAGAACTGGTCAGTAAAAAAATAGTAATTGGAAAGTAGCAGTCCAGTGAATAGAACTGGTCAGTAAAAAAATAGTAATTGGAAAGTAGCTGTACGATGAATAGACAGAGACGGTTTAAGTAAGTAGAGGCACAAGGTAGGATTTTAGATTGAGTCTTTAACCTGTTTTGAAGACTTTACGATAACGAAAGAAGTTCAAGCTTAACTTTTATAGTTAATCTTATTTTTCTTTCTCAAATAATTAAAATAGTAATCTCAAATAGTTCTTAAAATAAAAAATAAGATTGATTTTTGTAGAGGTGAGGTCAAGGTCAACTGCAGTGTCAATTAAGCCCTGAACAGACCTGATCAGTAAAAAGTTGTTGAAAACATGGTTTGTTAGAGCGTCTAGGTATATAGGATGGCTACCTGGTCGTGTGGTATGAGTTCTGAACTGTCGTTCGGTAGTCCCGGGTTCGAACCACGCCCGCTGCCATTCCCCGTCGTCCTGCGGGAGGTTTAGGCTAGGATGTAATTATCTTCAGAATCTGAAGGAACATGGAGCATCCCTAACATGTCAAACAAACGAACATTTATATTTGAATGTGCAACGTGTTAGGAACTTGTAGACCCAAGATCTCTATAAAGGCTTTTAGTTATGAATGAAATGTATTTCTGTTGGTTGCTTAACAATTGAGTTGTTGTGTGGTGAGTGGGGGACAGAAAGAAAGACTTTTGTTGTTACTATTCAGCTGACCGGAGCTATTGTCTCAGATGAGGAAACGAAATTTGAACTACTGGCCCAAATTGCATAGCTCAAAGCAGCTCTTTCAAAACTTAAAATAATATGGAAAGACAAAGGCTTAGCCCTCGGCATCTAAATAAGACTGACGCGCTCCCTGGTCATGGCCACATTCTTATATTCTTGCGAGTCTTGTACGCTGACTGCAGAGCTAGAGAGGAATATCCTAGAAATGGAATTGAGATGCTACAGAAGGCTCCTAAGTATCACACTAAAAGAACGCATCAAAACGAAGAGAGTAGAGACAGGGTTACTGCAGCGATTGGACCCCACGATGACCTGCTAACTATCGTAAAAAAAAAACGCAAGCTAAAAATCTATGGCCATATTACCAGGTCTTCGGGGATCGCAAAGACCTTCCTTCAGTGAGCAGTACCAGGAAAAAGAAGAAGAGGCAGACAAAGAAAGCGACGGAAAGACAACATAAAAGATTGGACGAGAATGTCATTGAATGAAGTTTCATCTATGGCAAAAGACAGAGAAGAATGGAGGAAGATGGTGGACAAATTCAACAGACTAAGTGAAAGGTAAATGTAAACATTCCGCTGACCAAATGAAGGAACCAATCATTAACCAACATTTCTATCCTTCTAACATTAATCAGAAAAATATATTTTCGTGTTAACAAACTATCTCTCTTGGACCTATTGATTAAACCTTGATCATTATTATTTTTTTTTTTGTGGTTAGAAATTATAACAAATGAACCCCAAACCAGAGTTGTCTTCTCTCTTGTCAATATCACGTCTGTATTCTCAGCAATCTCCCGCCAAATGTTTCCAATGCACGTTAGATGCATGTATTTATTGTTAGAAGGGCAAGGAAGCACGCCTGGGTGTATAGAATGTATTTAATTGAAGACTGCTTGCTATAAATAGGCTTCAGAAAATCAGAAATGGATTTAGGGAACAATTTCTCGAACGTCAAGCGAAGATGAAAAGAGAAACGTATTTAAAAAAAAAATCTCCATGAGAAGGAGAATAACTCAGCGTCGAAATAAGGGAGGCAACACTCTCCAACCATATTAAATAGAAATATGTTAGAGAGGAGAAAATTGTCTTCCCAATAGACCTTTTGAATTGTAGACAATTGGAGGGCACAATGTGGATCAGTGGTGTCGATCATTGACTTTGTTAATTTTTTTTTACCCTAAATCTACTTCCTTTTCTTGCAGTTACAGAGAGCCCTGATAACCTCCCCACGTAGCTCCGGCACCGATCCGGAATTATATGCTAGAAAAGGGTGGGTGGGGGGAGTGAATCGATTGTGACAACTTTATTAGTGCCTGTAGATCTTTTTTTTTTCTATCTTGTCGAACAACTGGAAGGAAGGTGGATACAAGGAGGGGGTGAGCTGGGTTAGTAGAAATGGAAAAGTGGGGGGGGGGGGGGGCGGGTGGACTGATGATACCCAAAACATTGACTTTCTCGTCATTCCATCTTTTCTGCCCCCCCGTCTTCCCCTCCCTTCTCCCTTTAATCTCAGTCCCTCCTCTTGATTGCTTTCTTGTGGTGATCCCCAAACAGCTTTAAGGTCTCAGTCGTTAATAGAATGTGTGTAGTCCGACACTTGCTATTAAATAAAGGCGCTTCACTCAGACCAGGATTTGTAATGGCTTGATAAAAGGTGGAGCAAACGGGAAAGTTTGGGGGGGTTGGTAGCAGGATTGGGTGGGGGGGGGGAGAGAAGGGGAAATGGGGGAAGAGAGGGAGCAAGGAGGAAAAGATGAAGGAGCAGGGTTGGACAGGGTTTAGAGTGGAACAGGTCTAAGTATACTTTTCTTTTCTGAGCATACAGTCACCCAGGAGAGAGATAAGAGGCTGTAGTGTAATGATGGTGATAAAATAAGAGGCTGTAGTATAGTGATGATGAGCAAGAGAGAAAGAGATAAGAGGCTCTACTATTGTGAAGATGATAGCATAGAGGCTCTAGTATTGTGAAGATGAGGCCAGAGAGAGAGATAAGAGGCTGTAATATTGTGAAGGTGGTTAGATTTGGTTGGCCCTTGTTCAGTCGTGAAACGACTACGGCTCATCTATGTGCATTCTTTATGGTTACAACGAAGCTGCCCCAAGGCAGTCCCCCCCCCCTCCACGCAACTGATGTATGTGATAAGATAGAGGCTCTAATATTGTGATAATGAGGACAGCTGGAAATAAGAGGCTGTAGTGTTGTGACAATGAGGTCAGAGAGAGAGAGAGAGAGATAAGAGGCTGTTGCATTGTTATTTTGTTGAAGAGAATGTATGATACTTTGAAAGAGATCCATAGAATGAAAGAACTGTTTGGACACAGAGCTACAGAAGAAGACACAAAAACGAAAAGGAAGAAAACGTTTACAAACACATCTCAGACTTATCGTGTATTTGAGTTTAACCTTCAAGGCATGCGAAAAAGTAGGGGAGGGGAACCATAAATAGGATCATATTCAAATAATCAGAAACCATTCTATTTAAATGATTTCCGTCAATTAGAAAACATATACCACATAGATATAAATATACCTGCATGTGTTCACAAACAAAACAAAAAAGTAAAAAAAAGTTTTAGAAAAAATGAATGTATATTTTGATGTAAATCAGCCAAAAGTTTTGCAAATATTTAAAAAGAAGAGTTTGTTTAGGTCAGATACACGAGTTGATGTCTATTTTACACACTCGAATACTATGTAGACTCCATCCCCCCTTTACAAACGCATACAGAAAACAAAAACACGTTAGAAATACATGTACCAGAAGTGAAGTCAAAGGAAAAGAAAATCAATAAAAAAAAAAAAAAAAAAGTTCAATAGTATTACATGTCTATAAAAAGAAATGGGCTTACCAAAGACTTACCATATCTTTTTCAGAAATGGGCCCCATTGATCTTATTTCTATATCAGCTTTCACCACTAGAGCTGGCCCTGAGATTGAACCAAAGAATGACAAGGTCAGTGTAGGTAGATCAGGGGTGACAGTTTCTAAAGCTTTCTATATACAGTTGGGAACAATACACACACATAGGGGGTAGCTATATACATAAGTCAATAGGCCACGGTCTGCAAAATTTGAATAGATTTTTTTATCAAAGAAATTTCTTTTACAGTTGCGAATAATTTATATGTAAAAATGAACAATAAATAATGCGAAAGGCCGCAAAGAATAATTAGATGTGATTTTTAAAAAAAATATTTACTTATTTATAGAAAGAGAGAGATCTTATTCTTCTCTTATTCACTTCCTATCTATCTATCTATCTATCTATCTATCTATCTATCTATCTGTTTGTCTGTCTGTCTGTCTGTCTTAGTAGATAAGTATTTGTGTGTTTAGGTCGGTGGGTAGGAGATAGAAGGTCTAGATTGGACTAACGTCATGGGGCAATCTTTTCACTGCTTTGTGTGTCAATAGTTGCGCAGACATTGATAGTATCACATTCAGGTCTACTGACATTCTTGAAAAAAGATAAGTCCACAGATTTATAGATGCATGCAGGCAATGTTTTATTTGCACCTTACATAACTAAAATGTCTAGAAATCAACATGCTGAACATTAAAATTGTCAAAAGAGTAGAGTCGACCATTTTTGGAACTCTAAGCCCATCGGCATGTCTGAACAACTTTTTTTTTTGGGAGGTATTCAAGCAGATGTAATTTGGTACATTCCTACTTCCTATGGCCTTTATCCCAACAGGTTAGAGGAGAGGTCGAGCACACAGGGGGAACACCTCCATATGCCTTCCTTGCACTACATTAGCCATGGGGGTGCCCGCAAACAAATGGCCCATTATTATTACTTTTCTTATGTTTTTATTTTGATTCTCTTGATTATGTTGATTATATGTATAGGCCTATTGTTAATATTTGTAACTTTGACTGCCTTTGTAGCACTTGGGCTTTGTGGCTAAACAAATATAATTGTTATTGCTGGGGCTGCCACTGCCAAGGAGGTTCTGATTCGCTCCCCTTCCTTATTGGCCTGATTGTCTCATCTAACCATCGTTTCCACCAGGGCGCCACGTTGAGGCGGAGAAGCATTACCCTGGACTAGTTGAACTAGATAAAACCACGTGACCTCTGTCGCCTTTTAAATCATTCGTTATCACATATAAAATTGAAGATATTACTTTAGGGCTACAGTTGTAATTTTAACCGACTTCAAACCACGTGACTTCACATGACCTTGTTAACTTTCTCTTGACTTTTTCTGTCATAATGCATAGCTGAGGTAAGCTTTTCCAGTAGACTTTTTACTGAAGTCCACAACGTTTAGAAATGCTTTCAGTGTATAGAAAAAAAAGCAAACATTTTAACGAGAGACACTTATGTACACATGCGATTATAAGAAACACTTAGACCAACAAGGACATGCTTCTGTTTCCTGGCCAGGGCTTCTCAAATTTTAAAGACCTAACCATCTCTCCTGTTCCATCCCCTCCCTTCACAGAAGTACACACAGATGCTTTACGGACTGTTATTATCATATAGATTTAGATTCCTTTTAAAAAGATATTTTGGGTTTTTAGCCCATCGGCACAATTTAGGCCATGTCGTGCCCAAGAAATGAAGCTAGCAATAGTATGAGGATAGACATTGAGGCAACTTTGTGCTCCAAAAGTGCCATAAAAGGAGGAGCAGTTTAACGTCTTGACTCGGGACACATATAGATTTATAGTAGACATTGTGAAAGGACCACACGAAGTTGTCTAAAAAGCTTAATTCACGGACCGCACATCGAATTTTGCAGACGTGATCTATTTCGCGGGTAACTTCTTCAGAATACTAGCGTGACACAATGACAATAGCCGCGTCTGTTTTGTGTGTGTACAATATGACCTGGTATTGTTCACCAAACGTGGAAACAGAGCCACGACATAAAACAACCAAGAAAAAAAAAACTGGCCCTGACTAGATTGTAGTCAATAAAACAAGATTTACAGTTTCTGTCAGCAACGTGCCGGCTCTACACATTGTGTTTGATAAATGACTCCAGCAGTGATGTAGCTGGTAAGTGGAAAGGCTGGGCAGTGTAAGGGGCTCCAGACAATGCCGCTCTAAACGCGACATAATTGCAGCTTTCATAAAGTTAAGATATAAGCGCTGCTGTCACTTGATTCAATTTTAGGAGCGGCATATGTAAGAATTAACAGTTTTTACCTGCATTCTATTGTATGTGTTTCTCATGTAACCCTAAGAAATGGTGGATGGATGGTGATTTGGGAATAGAACCCATTGGATAAAGTTCGGTTCGATTTCAGTTCGAGTTTGGTACGGCTCAAGAACGAGTGTGGTTCGGGCATGTTCGAGTAGTATGAATCTGTTCAAGAGGGTGTTCTAGTTCCTGATTTTATCCACTACGTGTAAAGTATTCCTCCACTTCTTGTGAAGTCTTATCGTGAGCTAAATCAGCACTAGGGAATTTTAGAGACTTTTCAACTGCTACGTTGCGATAAGAGTACTTCTTATTACTTACATTATTCAGAAACAAATTTCGATATTGTCTGTGGAAGAAGTTTTTTTTTAAAGAATTCCAGTTTGTCATCGCTTTTACGGTTTTTAGACTCAAAAAAGACTTTCTAGATTTAATTCTAGTATATAACTATTTGGCATATGAATAGTATTCTCATCCTTTCCTTAAAGTATTGATAAAATGTACAGATTTACACATACTTTATAAATAACCCCGACACACACACACAAACACACTCGGAAAAACATCTTTATTTTCAAGTCTGTCAATCATTTGATCATTTGATTACAACATGTCATGAAAACTAAAAGGACTGGCGAAGTTTCTAGGACACTACCAGAGAAACGGAAGTACTATAACCCAATCTCCCCCTCCAATCTATAAGTTTGAATTTGTTTTGTCTTTCTCTCTTTCCTCTCTAGATCCTTTCTTTCTTTACTTTCTTTCTTTACTTTCTTTCTTTACTTTCTTTCTTTCCCACCCTCTCCCTCTATTGAAAATGTGCGTCGTCTTTTTCTTTCTTTTTTTTCTTTCTCATCGCTTTCTTTCTCTTTCTTTCTTTCTTCTCTTTTTCTTTTCATTTTCTTTCTTTCTTTCCATTTTTTTTTCATTCTTTTACTTTCTATCTTCCTTTCTCACCCTCGTTCTCAATTGTTATATGTGCGTCGTCTTTTACTCTTTCTTTCTTTTCGCCCTCTTCCTCTCGTGCAATGCGTACATCCCGCCTATCTCGCTTCACAATTCTTCTGTTTCTCTCCCTTTGTTTCTCTCCCTTTCTTAATTAATTTCCCCTCATTTTGTTCGAGAAATAGTTCCCCTCTTTCCTCTATCTTTTTGTCTGTCTTTAGGGCCGTCAGTTTAGATCCGTCTATTTAGACTGAATAATATGTTGACAGACCAGCACTCGTCATTGTAGTCAGTGACTTATGACTTCTCCTCTTGACTGGAAGCTATGACATGATTTCTCCCACGTTCACATTAACACCATTAAACTCTAGATAAAAATGTTTACAAAAAACAGGTGACGATGTGTGTCTGTGTGTGTGTGTTTGCCTAAGAGAGAGAGAGAGAGAGAGAGAGAGAGAGAGAGAGAGAGAGAGAGGTTAAACAACAACAATAAAAAAAGCCAATGGGAGAATAAACGTAGGTTCCTTGAAACTTGAAATGTAAACATTGTCTAGATTGATCTCCCCTCTGCCTTGGTTGCAAAACAAGAAGGTGACTGCCCTTACAATCGAGCACGCATCTTTATAGCTTGGAGTTTGATCTAATCTAGTATCTGATTATTCTATCACCTTATCTCTGCGATGTAAAAAATACCCAACAAAATAGTGTGTTTACGTTTTCTAGTCTAGCCAACCGATCTAGATCTAGGTTTCTGGGGAATGTTCACTTGGTATAACATTGTTAGAATTATGTCTGTGGTTCTGATACTGTTGTGGTGCAAGGTTGGTTTCTTTTATTGTATTTACTTTGCTTTGCATTCGTTTTTTTTAAACAATTTTTAAAACAATTTTTTAAACGTGTTTTAACATTAGGAGGATGTAGTTTATTCATAATACTCGAACTCTCGGACAAGATATGCTTCTAACTTTAAATGTACGTACTACAGCGCATGGGCGTAGTCAAGCACTATTTCCGGTATTGAAAGCCAACAAAATGCATATTCTGAGGCATCGACAGTGCAGTATCCTGCTATTAAAAAGTTTCTTTTTAAAAACCTAATGTGCTATTCTTACTGACTTAGATCCTCCCGCGCCGTTCGGCGCATTGAGCGGCAAGCTGTTTCCACAATTCTGTCACTAGCAATGTCTAAAGCCTCTTCCCACCTGCTCTGAGGACCTCCATGAAAGTATGACGTCAAGATATACTAGGATGTCATCGCAACTCTTACTATGCGTAATTCATTTTGTCGGAGAAAATGTCCCGCAAACCTCATGCGACGCTCTGTCACAACCTTACTAAGGGGTCGACTCCTAGTTCGGCATATGATTTCCTTGATTGAGACCCAATCTGACTCCTAAAATCCGTCTTAGTTATCTTTGTTGAGCCACATTTAGTCTTTTCAACTTTGGCAGATGACTATTCACTGCACTTTATTAATGGAGCCCAGCCACTGGTAGAAATGTGTAACCTCTCTTGACTACGCTCTTAGAATTAGGTGAATGTAGTTTGCTTTAGGTTTTATATCAACATCGCCCCCCCCCCCGAAATGAAATCCCTCCCCTGGCTACACCCATGCTACAGTGTACTTTTCACTATCCGGCCAACTTTCCTTCAGTGATGCTCGGCCGGAGCCAAATATGTCCAGATAGTGAAAAATGGTCGGATATCGGCCGGAGCCGGAGTTACAATCCCGTGCATCCCTACGTCTAAACCTCCCACATACTTTCACTGCTTCTAGATCTATACCTGTTATTACTTCTTTATTTTATTCTAACAATGTGCCCTAATGAGAACATTGTGGAAAGCACATGTTTTGCACATTTGAAAAAAAGATGTATTATCAAAAAATCATTGTTGCTTTGTTTTTAGGTTATTTAACGTGTATGTGTTTGTATGTCTCGGGGAAGTTATGGCGTAGATTTGTGTGTGTGTGTGTGAATGTGTGAGAGGGGTTTATGTGTATGTATGGGGGAGAGCTTATGTGTGAGGGGGAAGAGCATATGTTATATGTGTTGGCAGGGGGTATGAGAAGTGTATGAGAGGGGAGTATGTACGTGGGATTGAGAATGGGTTTATATTGCCCTTCATTTTTAGAACATTTCTTACCAACAGTCTACCACGATCTAGTTCACTGAGAATGAACGTTAAAATTAACTTTTTTTTAAAGTTTCACCTTCAATTTGTACCTGTTTCTATAGCAAGGATATTTCTAATTCTGTCAACGACTATTTGGCTTAATAAGTTCACTACAAGACTAAGGCTTTTTTTTTTTACAACCGATGACATCGCTACAATTAGTCTACAAGAAGAGAATTATTTCTCTACTAGCCCCCCCGCCTCCTTAACATCTTCGATGTTTTTCTTCCACCACAAAATGGCTGCATAGAAATTTGTTACCTAAACCTATCACACAAGCGGATGGTGACAGGATCCCAATAAGCTGCCAATGGGATCTTATCTTATCTTATCTTATATAATACAGACGTTACTTCAAAAAAGAAGATGATTACGTCCTACGCGTCATGCATTTAGTCATGCATATTAACCAATGACTTAAATTCTGCCAAGTCACTGGTTTTCCTGGCTAGCTCAGGCAACCCATTCCATGCTCTAATAGCACTAGGGAAGAAGGAGTATTTGTACAAATTTGTCCTAGCATATGGGACGAGGAATGTGCCTTTATCTTTGTGTCTTTCAGAGTATTTTATTAAATTTTGTTTTTGTATTTGAAGATTATGGTTCAGTGTTTTATGTATTATTGCTATTTTACTTTTGAGTCTTCTGTCCTGAAGGCTTTCTAAATTTAGTGATTTTACTAAAGGTGTTACTCTAGTCAAATGTGAATATTCGTTTGTTATGAATCGCACTGCTCTATTTTGTGTCTGTTCTAGTTTCTTAATGTTTTCTTGAGTTGAGGGGTCCCAAACAGAGGATGCATATTCTATTATTGGCCTAACCAAGGTTAAATAACATTTTAGTTTTATGTTCTTATTTGATTTATAGAAATTTCTTTTAATAAATCCTAATGGATCAATAGGGAGCTATTCACTTTGGCTTTGTGGGTGTCCAGGAGGGTTGTAAAGGAAGTCTGGTTAGGTTTCATAGTCAGAAACTTTTCAGTGGAAGAATTGTTATAAATTTTACTATAACGAAATCCCGTCAATGAAATTGATATAGGCTTACTTCATTGTTATATTTTCTTAGCTGGATAGGAATTAAAGTGTTATTATTTTAAGGGTCTATTATTATTATTATTATTATTATTATTTGCCTTTACAATAGTCACACATCACAAAAGACCACAGCAAACTTTGTGGTTCTCGGTCTTGAAAAATAATCCTACTACGGCCATAACAACAACAAAAAAAATACAAAAAAAAATATACTTTTTTTTTTTAAAGCTTGTATTAAGTGTAATTGTATAAATTAGTTTGGCTCAGTCATGGTAATAAATTTGTAATAAATCCAGACTAACTAAAATAAATCTATGCGATTAGAAATATTTTTACCAATTGTTTTGTTTAGTACAATTTCATGCTTTTAGCTTTTTCAATGGGCTTAGGGCTATGATATTACCACTTGTCTGGACCAGTTATGAAAAGGATAGGTGGGGTAGAAAGACTGGGGTAGGGTGGAGGGGGGTATCTGTGTGAATGTTGCCGTGATCACCTTTTAAATGCATTATATAAAAAAAAAGTTGTACGATTTGAATTCGAACTCGCGGGCTCAAGACTTTTCAGGACAATACACTAACCACTGTGCCAGCGAAGTGCTCATGAAAACAGAAGGTTTATAGTTATAGTTAGTTTCAACGACTATCTCGTTCTTTACACAAAGTATAAAGGGACGAATTCAACTTATACCACCACATCTGTCAAGTACAATATCTTTCCCTTGTTCGCTACCAAAAAATAATTAATAGCTAATTAACTAATTTGTTTATTTTTTTTTTTATTGATTCTTTTTGTCAGGTACAAGAAATAATCGTGCGAAATTTCAACTTGCTCCGACAAGTGTGGGAAAAATAATGTGTACAAACTTTTTACCAGACACACAAAGTTGGTATACGCTTTGTAAAGACATAAGAACAACATAAGTCAACAGAAAAACAAACAACTTACGAACTAACAATAGGAAAACAGAAAAACAACATACTCTATAAGTCTTTGTCTTATGTGTGTGTGTACATGTGTGGGTGTGTGTGTGTGTGTCTCTTCAATGCCTCGTGAGGGCACACCAAATACGATCACAGGTTGACATTAGAGATAAGAAGTTCAAGAGACCAGGTGTCGGGTTACGTTGTAAATAAATAGTCTAGATACCCACGCAATGAACGGGTCTCGTCAATAAACACACAAAAAAAAAAGCATTCACGTTCAAAGTCGAATCCAGATCTTTAAAAAGGGATGGGTGCATTTTGGGAGGCGGATCTAGAGGAATGGGGCTCGTTGGCAACTAAAGGGAATCATGTTTAAATAGTGGAGAGAACGTCGTTTATAAAGTGCATCGGAGCGGCACCTTCGTCACGGAGGTCACAATCGGAGCCCCTGAGAAGTTTATAGAAACAATGAAAGCAACTACATTTTAAACAAATGCTAGAGCGTTTTGTTTTGAAACGAGGATTTTTTTTAGAACTAAATGAATTTGTATATAATGTAAAAAATAGAGAGAGAGATTGTGAGATTGGGGGGGGGGGGGTGAGAGGAAGGAATTCGAACTATTTTTAAACAACGGTGAATCACAAAAAAAAAAAAAATCATAAGGGATCGGGGTGGGGGGGGGGCGGGAGGTCATCACGTGGTAATTTGTTTTTCTTAGCATGACTTACATGTTTTTAAATTTATATTTATTTTGTTGGATTTGCTTGTTATTAATTTCATTGGAATAAAAGAAATGATTTGATTGATGATGAAATGAGTCTTAATGGTCTGAGAAATAATAAATAAAAATTGTAACAAATAAAGTTTTACTTTCGATAAAATTTTGTTTACAAATATATATACCTAATGTTATGGTGTGTGTGTATGCTGTTTTTTTTTTTTTTTTGGTGACGATGGGAAGAAGTTAGTGATTGGTTGTGAATGATGCAACATAAGTGGCATTGTCGTCACTTGGTCTTAGGGTAGACGACTCCAGAACGTGAGACTTGAAAGGTTGTGTTAATGTAGTGAGTTAGATTTTGTTAAAAGATATTATTACTAAATTCTACTACATTTATCTCATTTGATCACAAGTTGATTTTGTCTCTATAATAAATACATTTCTATTTATTTATGGCCACTAAATGAAGTTATTCAAGTTATTTTAAGTTTTATCGTTAAGAAAGAGAGAGACAAAGAGAGAGACAAAGAGAGAGAGACAAAGAGAGAGAGAGACAAAGAGAGAGAGACAAAGAGAGAGAGAGACAAAGAGAGAGAGAGACAAAGAGAGAGAGAGACAAAGAGAGAGAGAGAGACAGAGAGAGAGAGAGACAAATAAACAATATAGTCTTATTATTTAGTACAAGTTAAATAAATTAGCACTCTATTTGGCTTTCCCTAATCAATTCAATGCTTTCTTCCCCTGCACTAAGAAAGTAAACAAAAAATTCCATCCTTTCCTCCTGTAACAGTTGATGCCAACTTCAAGTTGACTGATGCTCAAGCTGAACAGGAAATAATTTGGCACAACAAAACAAAACAAAAAGTTCATCATACTGGTAGTTCTCGGATTTGTTATTGTTGATTTTTAATTAAACTTGAAGCGTCTGGAATAACACTTCCTAAATGTGGGGTTCTCAATTTCCACACAAAAAAGTCCATTGAATGCAGTGCAATAATGTTTTTTTTTATAGAGGCTAGAAAATGTCGATGCCAATTTTCATTGAGTAAATTTTCTATTGAGACATTATTATGCTTATAATTTCTTAAAGGCCAGTGACTGTTTGGACTAGCTTCACCAGAGAAGTGAATATCTGTTTGAATAGCTTCTTTTGAATTAAAGACGTTTCTTTTAAAAGAGTATCCATGGTAACCAAGGCGTTCATATTATTGAGATACTTCAATAATACTTGCTGATTCCGGCTAATGATCCATGGACCATGGCTTACTGGACTAGGGAAGAGAGACAGTACTAATATAATATTCTCCAAGCATAGAGAATAAGACATACTTCATTATCTTTGTGTCTTTCTGAGTATTTTATTAGGTTGTCTTTTTGCATTGGTATTTATAGTTCAGTGTTTTATGCATGATTGCTACTTTACTTTTTAGTCATCTGTCCCGGATCGCTTGTAAGTTTAAGTTATTTTACAAATGTCTTAGTTAAATATAAATATTTATTTGTCATTAGCCTTTTGCTTTGATCAAGTGGTAGCTGAATAGTAAAGCAATTGGTTTCCGAACCGTAGAGTATCCGGTTCGAATTCTGGTGAAAACTATGATTTTTAATTTCGGGATCTTTAGGCGCCTCTGAGTCCAACCACCTCAAATGGGCACCTGACATTAGTTGGGGAAAGTAAAAGTAGTTTGTGGTTGCGCTGGCCACATGACACCCTGGTTTACTGTGGGACATAGAAACAGATGACCTTTACATCATCTGCCCTATAGATTGAAAGATCTGAAATGAGTACTTGACTTCTGTGTAGAGTATGTTTACGTCTCATGGAATGGAAGATGCAAACAAAGAAAGCGTATTCTAATATTGGTAAAATGATTAAATTATAATTTAGTTGTATGTTTTTGTTTTTAGTAAAACTCAAGGATCTGTTTGATTTTTAAAATTATTTCGTCTAAATGAAGATTCCTTTACAGCTTTTCATTTATTATAAAACCTAACGAAATACTCAGAAAGACTCAAAGATAAAGGCACATTTTCTTACTCCATATGCTAGGACAAATTCGTACAAGCGCTTCTTCTTCCCTAGTGCCATTAGAGAATGGAATGGGTTGCCTGAATCTAGGAAAACCAACGACTTGTCAGAGTTTAAGTCATTGATTAACATGCATGACTAGGTTGCCTTTGAGTAATTATCTTCTTTTTTGAAGTAACGTCTGTAATATTTAAGACAAGAAGGTTATCATGAGTTTTTTTGTCTTAGTAATTGATTGTCAAGGTCAAGCGTAAGATTATTCTCCTGTTCAGAAAGTCGTCCTCTAGCGGGTCTGTTTTGTTTATGTATAAAACGTCAGCAGAAATATAGTACTTCACTCAGCATAACTTTGGCCCTTCTTTAAATACGAAACAATGTAGAATCGTATTGGCGGAGCCGTATTAAAATGCATTTTTTAAAACATAATTTCATAAATCTTTCTGTAGACGCAGTATGAAAAATCCTTGCCAGTTCCACAATTTAATACTCGCTGCAAGATGAAAAGATTCAGATAGAATGCTAAGACAATCGAACAACTGATCACTTACGGCAGTGTAGGAGGTTGATACGTATAGTGTCATAAGTGCTACCTAAGGACAAATAAAATTGTACATTAAAATGTCCGAGCAAACATTAGAGATATGGTGGAAAATATATAAATAGCTAGTTTGTTGTTGTTTTTTTTTTGTTTATCAGGTGTACAAATTAATGGAAGTGTCAAGCTGCGTTTTTTAAAAACACTTATTTGATTTTTTCCCCCACTTTTTTATAAGTTTATAGTACTGCACCTCTTCCGTTTGTGGCTTTTTTTCTTCATATAGTTGGCAACAACGAAGCTCAATTTTAGCATCCTTGACATTGTTGAGTTCATCATGAATTCGCCAATTAGGTTCTAAATGACATAATTCGTCCTACCATGCACTCTGTGGGTTTGTGTATAGATCTAATGAATTACGTCAGCATGTTTCTAGACTCTAGACTACTCTCTTTTTTACAATTAGGTGAACACAAGTCAGTCAACCGTGCAGTGCTCGCGATAAATTAATAAATGTCCTCGAAATAGGGGGAAAGAGAGAGGGAGAATGGGGGGGGGGGGGGGAAATCGATTACGTAATACATACAATATCTATATTTAGTAACAACGTCAGTTGTATGCTAGTCTAGCTCCGTATGCTTAGGCAATGTGTCGGTCCACGATATTTATAGATCCGGAAATTTCCGAATTTACCTCTCGTCTGCAATTTTTTGTAAACACACATTCAACGAAGGATTATTACCGTTATAATTTCCCAGACTGACCTGAAGGTGATGATTATTTTGGAATTACAGACTTCGGTATGTTGAAGACTTGAAGTTCAATAATTAATGTTTCTATTTTATTCGTTCTTTACATTTCTTTTGTGACCGTAACTTGAAGCAATAAAATATTTCGTATATTAAAATTTCTTGACTTTATTTATAAAACGTTATACCAAAATATTTTTTCATAGTGACCCAAAACTTAATCTCTTCCTTTCGCACATTTCTTTCTACATAGACTTATCCTTGTTTTTTATGGCCTGCTTCTCCTTCCTGCAATGGGTTGTCTCGGAAAAGTCAACTAATTTTGGTAGGAATATTTTTTTGTTTAATGCTGCACAAGTGAATTTATAACAGAGAGGTGATATTGTTTGGGGGATGTGTGTAGCGATTGAGTGTTGAGGTTGTATGGTATGTGAATGTTCAATCTGCAGGTTTTGTGTGCAGGTTGTATGTGCACGATGTATCTGCAGGTTAAATGGACATGCAGGTTGTATGTGTAGGTTGTATGTGCATGTTGTATATGCAGGTTGTATGTGCATGTTGTATATGTAGGTTGTATGTGCATGTTGTATGTGTATGTTGTATGTGCATGTTGTATATGCAGGTTGTATGTGCATGTTGTATGTGCATGTTGTATGTGCATGTTGTATGTGAATGTTGTATGTGAATGTTGTATGTGTATGTTGTATGTGAATGTTGTATGTGCATGTTGTATGTGCATGTTGTATGTGCATGTTGTATGTGCATGTTGTATGTGCATGTTGTATGTGAATGTTGTATGTGCATGTTGTATGTTCATGTTGTATGTGAATGTTGTATGTGCATGTTGTATGTGAATGTTGTATGTGAATGTTGTATGTGCATGTTGTATGTGTAGGTTGTATGTGAATGTTGTATGTGCATGTTGTATGTGCATGTTGTATGTGCATGTTGTATGTAAATGTTGTATGTGTATTTTGTATGTGAATGTTATATGTGCATGTTGTATGTGCATGTTCTATGTGAATGTTGTATGTGCATGTTGTATGTGAATGTTGTATGTGAATGTTGTATGTGCAGGTTGTATGTGCATGTTGTATGTGCAGATTGTATGTGCATGTTGTATGTGAATGTTGTCTGTGAATGTTGTTTGTGCATTTTGTATGTGCATGTTGTATGTGCATGTTGTATGTGCATGTTGTATGTGTAGGTTGTATGTGCATGTTGTATGTGCATGTTGTATGTGCAGATTGTATGAGCATGTTGTATGTGCATGTTGTATGTGCATGCTGTATGTGCATGTTGTATGTGCAGATTGTATGTGTATGTTGTATGTGAATGTTGTATGTGCATGTTGTATGTGCATGTTGTATGTGAATGTTGTATGTGCATGTTGTATGTGCATGTTGTATGTGAATGTTGTATGTCTATTTTGTGTGTGCATGTTGAATGTGCATGTTGTATGTGCATGTTGTATGTGAATGTTGTATGTGCATGTTGTATGTGCATGTCGTATGTGCATGGTGTATGTGCATGTTGTATGTGCATGTTGTATGTGCATGTTGTATGTGCATGTTGTATGTGCATGTTGTATGTGCATGTTGTATGTGCATGTTGTATGTGCATGTTTTATGTGAATGTTGTATGTGCATGTTGTATGTGCATGTTGTATGTGTAGGTTGTATGTGAATGTTGTATGTGCATGTTGTATGTGAATGTTGTATGTGCATGTTGTATGTGAATGTTGTATGTGCACGTTGTATGTGCATGTTGTATGTGAATGTTGTATGTGTATTTTGTATGTGAATGTTGTATGTGCATGTTGTATGTGCATGTTGTATGTGAATGTTGTATGTGAATGTTGTATGTGCAGGTTGTATGTGCAGATTGTATGTGCATGTTGTATGTGAATGTTGTATGTGAATGTTGTTTGTGCATTTTGTATGTGCATGTTGTATGTGCATGTTGTATGTGTAGGTTGTATGTGCATGTTGTATGTGCATGTTGTATGGGCAGATTGTATGTGCATGTTGTATGTGCATGTTGTATGTGCATGTTGTATGTGCATGTTGTATGTGCATGTTGTATGTGCATGTTGTATGTGAATGTTGTATGTGCATGTTGTATGTTCATTTTGTATGTGAATGTTGTATGTGCATGTTGTATGTGAATGTTGTATGTGAATGTTGTATGTGCATGTTGTATGTGCATGTTGTATGTGCATGTTGTATGTGCATGTTGTATGTGCATATTGTATGTGCATGCTGTATGTGCATGTTGTATGTGTAGGTTGTATGCTAATGTTGTATGTGCATGTTGTATGTGCATGTGTATGTGCATGTTGTATGTGCATGTTGTATGTGCAGGTTGTATGTGCAGGTTGTATGTGCATGTTGTATGTGCAGGTTGTATGTGCATGTTGTATGTGCATGTTGTATGTGCATGTTGTATGTGCATGTTGTATGGGTAGATTGTACGTCCAGGTTGTTGTTGCAGGTAATATGGACAGGTTGGGGTGTAAAGGTTGTTTGCACGTTACATGTGCAGGTTGTGTATGGAGGTTGTGTGTACATGTGTGTGCAGATTGTGCGTAAATGTTTTGTGTGCAGGTTGTGTGTAGAGGTTGTGTGTGCAGGTTGTGTGTAGAGGTTGTGTGTGCAGGTTGTGTGTAGAGGTTGTGTGTGCAGGTTGTGTGTAGAGGTTGTGTGTGCATGTTGTGTGTAGAGGTTGTGTGTGCATGTTGTGTGTAGAGGTTGTGTGGGCATGTTGTGTGTAGAGGTTGTGTGTGGAGGCTGTCTGTGCAGGTTGTATGTAGAGGTTGTGTGTGCATGTTGTATGTGCATGTTGTATGTGCATGTCGTATGTGCATGTTGTATGTGCATGTTGTATGTGCATGTTGTATGTGCATGTTGTATGTGCATGTTGTATGTGCATGTTGTATGTGCATGTTGTATGTGCATGTTGTATGTGAATGTTGTATGTGCATGTTGTATGTGCATGTTGTATGTGAATGTTGTATGTGCATGTTTTATGTGAATGTTGTATGTGAATGTTGTATGTGCATGTTGTATGTGTAGGTTGTATGTGAATGTTGTATGTGCATGTTGTATGTGAATGTTGTATGTGCATGTTGTATGTGAATGTTGTATGTGCATGTTGTATGTGCATGTTGTATGTGAATGTTGTATGTGTATTTTGTATGTGAATGTTGTATGTGCATGTTGTATGTGCATGTTGTATGTGCATGTTGTATGTGCATGTTGTATGTGCATGTTGTATGTGAATGTTGTATGTGCATGTTGTATGTGCATGTTGTATGTGAATGTTGTATGTGCATGTTTTATGTGAATGTTGTATGTGAATGTTGTATGTGCATGTTGTATGTGTAGGTTGTATGTGAATGTTGTATGTGCATGTTGTATGTGAATGTTGTATGTGCATGTTGTATGTGAATGTTGTTTGTGCATGTTGTATGTGCATGTTGTATGTGAATGTTGTATGTGTATTTTGTATGTGAATGTTGTATGTGCATGTTGTATGTGCATGTTGTATGTGAATGTTGTATGTGAATGTTGTATGTGCAGATTGTATGTGCATGTTGTATGTGAATGTTGTATGTGAATGTTGTTTGTGCATTTTGTATGTGCATGTTGTATGTGCATGTTGTATGTGTAGGTTGTATGTGCATGTTGTATGTGCATGTTGTATGGGCAGATTGTATGTGCATGTTGTATGTGCATGTTGTATGTGCATGTTGTATGTGCATGTTGTATGTGCATGTTGTATGTGCATGTTGTATGTGAATGTTGTATGTGCATGTTGTATGTTCATGTTGTATGTGAATGTTGTATGTGCATGTTGTATGTGAATGTTGTATGTGAATGTTGTATGTGCATGTTGTATGTGCATGTTGTATGTGCATGTTGTATGTGCATGTTGTATGTGCATATTGTATGTGCATGTTGTATGTGCATGTTGTATGTGTAGGTTGTATGCTAATGTTGTATGTGTATGTTGTATGTGCATGTGTATGTGCATGTTGTATGTGCATGTTGTATGTGCAGGTTGTATGTGCAGGTTGTATGTGCATGTTGTATGTGCAGGTTGTATGTGCATGTTGTATGTGCATGTTGTATGTGCATGTTGTATGGGTAGATTGTACGTCCAGGTTGTTGTTGCAGGTAATATGGACAGGTTGGGGTGTAAAGGTTGTTTGCACGTTACATGTGCAGGTTGTGTATGGAGGTTGTGTGTACATGTGTGTGCAGATTGTGCGTAAATGTTTTGTGTGCAGGTTGTGTGTAGAGGTTGTGTGTGCAGGTTGTGTGTAGAGGTTGTGTGTGCAGGTTGTGTGTAGAGGTTGTGTGTGCATGTTGTGTGTAGAGGTTGTGTGTGCATGTTGTGTGTAGAGGTTGTGTGGGCATGTTGTGTGTAGAGGTTGTGTGTGGAGGCTGTCTGTGCAGGTTGTATGTAGAGGTTGTGTGTGCAGGTTGTTTGTAGAGGTTGTTTTTAGAGGTCCACTTCCTGCTAGTCCTCATTACATTTAAAGCCAACAAGATGTCGTTGCAGCTCGAACATTATATGCAGGTAGAAAAGGCAACCTTTACATGTACTGCCTAGAGACGTTCAGCTTAGCGCGGTACACTTGAAAGCTTCAATAAAATCAATAAACTCCTTCGCGCCACATCACAAACCCGAGTTCCTTGCCAAAGCTTTCCGGGTGGCTTTGTTCTATTAGCCTTGACCGCATCAGACCCCCATCTGAAGTTCACGCCAGGCGATCGATGGATGTTACTGTAACAAAAGACTATTTAGCTCTAATTACAATTAGTTGACTCGGCTCTCAGATTTACGTGTCAGTGAAAGTTATCACGGAGCTAGACCATCACAGGAAGTGAGTAATAGGCAAACGTCATAGGCGCATCTCTTTGTCCAATAGGGGATAGTGTGTGCCAAATTACATGTTTAATTTCTTATTTCCTGTCACGTGTAACTTTGTTCTCTTTACTTCAATAAAACGTTGAATTGCAAGGAAATGGTAAAGCCCTTTCCATAACTAATAAATACGCAAAGTAAAAAAGTTCGTGAGGTTTAATTGCGTTTTACAACGTAATAAATAGGCCCTACGCCATGAAAAATAGTTCGTGACATTTTTAAAACGTTTTAAGACATTCCAAAACACTTCCCATGTTATTCTTAGTGTACTTGTTAGTGTGTACACGTCTTGGTGTGCTCAGTTTGACGTCATGTGTACACAGTGACTGATCTGACTGTCACTTTGTGTTGCCTTTTATTTTCAAATAAAGTCAGCGGCGTAGTTATGCCTAGCTATTTTTCGGATTTCGGAGATCTGAAAATTCAGCGAAAGGAGAAAAACGTCTACGTCAGTGTTTCTCAAACTGTCTTCCGTGAACCCTAGTGTTCTGCGACGCTTGAATAGGTGTTCCACGAAACCCTAGTGTTCTGTGAGGTCTGAATAGGTGTTCCACGAAACCCTAGTGTTCTGTGAGGTCTGAATAGGTGTTCCACGAAACCCTAGTGTTCTGTGAGGTCTGAATAGGTGTTCCACGAAACCCTAGTGTTCTGTGAGGTCTGAATAGGTGTTCCACGAAACCCTAGTGTTCTGTGAGGTCTGAATAGGTGTTCCACGAACACTAGTGTTCTGTGAGGCCTGAATAGGTGTTCCACGAACACTAGTGTTCTGTGAGGTCTGAATAGGTGTTCCACGAACACTAGTGTTCTGTGAGGTCTGAATAGGTGTTCCATGAACACTAGTGTTCTGTGAGGTCTGAATAGGTGTTCCACGAACACTAGTGTTCTGTGAGGTCTGAATAGGTGTTCCACGAAACCCTAGTGTTCTGTGAGGTCTGAATAGGTGTTCCACGAACACTAGTGTTCTGCGAGGTCTGAATAGGTGTTCCACGAACCCTAGTGTTCTGTGAGGCCTGAATAGGTGTTCCACGAACACTAGTGTTCTGTGAGGTCTGAATAGGTGTTCCACGAACCCTAGTGTTCTGTGAGGCCTGAATAGGTGTTTCACGAACAGCTTGAATAATTTACTAGTAAGCCAACACGCGAATAAATCTCTCTAAAAAAATTAGCAAATTTGTCCGCTAAATATTCAGAATGTGTCGAGTGTTCCGTTAAGGAAAAAGTTTGGGAAACACTGGTGTAGTTCATACTGAAAATTGTGTGCATTCTGTAAAAACGTTGCTATAACAAATGTTATAAATCCGATATTCGTGTCAGTGTATTTCGAACACGTTTGTAATTTAAAAAAAAAATTGACTATATAGCTGCCTGGTCGTGTAATATGCGTTTTGGAGTATTAGCACGATGGTTAAATGTTCGAAGCTTATTCGCCGTCCGAAACTGACAAAACAAGTGAAGACTGCCAATGAGATCAAATTTACTACATAAACTTATGATCCTTCGAACCCATGACTTTCTTCGTAGAGGTACTTAACAATTCGTGTAACCAAATCCCTCCACAAGCACCCCTATAATTATCAACTTTCTAACATTTTTTACATTTTTCAAATATGGTTTAAAATGATTATTTATCCATTTCTCTACACTAGAGTAGGCCATGGCTGATGATTCATATCGCTAGGGGGTCTTTTAAGTTAGTATTCATTGAATAATTTTGATTTTCTTTCCCTTCAGATTTCGATTTTCTCCATTCCATTTTATTTTTTATTTTTTTTTTTACTAATTTCCTGACATTGTTTCAAATTTTTCAAAATGTTGTAAATTTACTTTCATGAAAATCGGCACATATATAGAATGATATGTTCTGAGCGCAGCCTACTACTTTGGCTTTAATTGAATGAAAAGTTTTAAAGTTTAAAAAAATAAAATAATTTTACTAGGGCATATTGATAATATATGCATGAACGTATTTGCAAAGTTACATCACAAAATCTTTTATATTTTTTGAGAAATCTGTTCCCTAATGTTTATTACTATCTATAGTAATATAGTGACGTCATACCAAATATCAAAATCGACATTTGACTTTTTTCTACTCATTTTATGTGTTAATCAAATTATTTGGGAAACTTTCATGGCTGGGGTACTATTCCAAGACAAACTTTGGTTTTAAGGTGAAACCGTCCCTTTATTTGTTAATTTTTGGATTGGTCCTGTATTGTCATTTACTATGAATAAGTATGCAAAATTTCAACTTGATCTGAGAATGGGAAGTGGGTGAAAAAGTGAAAAGTTAATACATCAATATATACATTCACGTCTCTTATTAAGTATTATAGTGTTTATTCCCTTTGTTCCGATTTCTAGCATAATAATTAATCAGTAATAATCAATTAATTTTTTTTAAATGATTCATGTTTTGTCAGGGACAATGAATACTTGTGCAAAATTTCAGCTTAATCCCAGAATGGGAAGTAGGAGAAAAAAAAAACACAACATGTTGAAACCTTTTGAACAGACAGACAAAGACAGACAAAGTTGATATAAGCTTTGTAAAAAGGATTTACATGCTTCACTCATAGAACTACACACCGAAAAAGATGAACTAGTTGGGTTTTTTTTTTTTTTTAAATACACTGTTTGTTCAAACGTCAAACATTGTATACACACCATTCATGTAGTGGTTAGATCTATATCTCTGTACACACACCTCATGTTTGTTATCTTCTTAGCTTAATCCAGAGGTTCTCACACCAAGCCTTGTTGGTGTACATTTAATGTACATGAAGTAAAAAAGTCTTTTTTTTTTTCAAAACTAATGCATTCGGAATTTCTAGAATTCGATATTTTAAAAATTGCTTTAAAAAAATGTACTCACAATAAAGGGAGATAAACCAGCAGAAATTTGATAATCAATAACTTTAAACTAGTACAAAAACACAATATTCATTGTCACCAAGAAAACATGAATCAGTCAAAGGAATCTCCAGTTAATGAATTAACTAGTGGTAATTATTTAATTTTGTTTGACATAAAAATTGGGAAATAAATCTTATAGTATTGAGAAAGATAACTGTAAATATGCAGTTCTTTTCCTTATATAAGCTTTAAAAGTATTTTTTTTTAATTAATATTTATTGATGTATTGAAATCTTGGAATTAATTAGCTAATTATAGATCCCTTTCATGTTGTTTTATTTCGTGTGTAGCTGATGAAATCTTCCTGGCCCTAACATTGATTGTTGATACTTTGATCCAGTGGAGGGGGGGGGTGTCTTGTATTTCTAATGTATTTTATCATTAAATATCCTGGAATGTGTGGATAACAACAGCAATATCTTTTTTATTTCGGAGACGAATGTAACACATTGAGCCCTTTTACAATTTGTTTTTCCAGAACCGCTGGACTTAGTCAACTTGTTCAACCTGTCCCACAATGCACTTAGAGGTGAGTCTCCGGTGGGGGCGTACCGACTGGTTTCCTTTTTTTTTTTTTCAAGGTCACGCCTGGCTGGTTTGCTCAAGGCTCGCCGTTCACTCATGGTTTAGAGATAACAATGCAGCAGTGATACCATGGATTTCAAGAAAATACCCAGAACCTAGGTTGTTCGACATAAAAAAAAATCAAGAACTCTAAAAGCGTATGCTGGCTGAGTGCCGTTTGCTATATTCGGAAAGTGAACTCAGTGCCCTTAGTTTGATAAATATTTAGGACTAGCATGTGGAGATTGACATATTCTATTAGTTTATGACTTTCGCGAGTCTATTCATTAAGGAACCTGAAACTTGTTTGGACCTCAAAATGATCGTCTGCTGGACACTGCTAATGGTAATTACCAAAAGCATCATCTGCTTTTTTTTTTGGTTGTATTTACAGGAGTATAAAAACTTTTAATAAATTTTTTTTTAGTTGTTTACATCATAGAGAGAAAGGATCGCCACCCCCCCACCCCCTTTCCTTTTAGTGAAATGAAGAAAATTGACAGGCCTGTATAATAGAATCTAGAATTTAGGAATTTAGAAATGCCATACACATATATAGTCCTATGTATGTAGATGAGAGAGAAAGAAAGGGAGAGATATATATTGTATGTGTATTACTATTGGGTCAGTGTAAAATATATGAGTCATAATTTTATTCAGTTAAATTCCTCGCCGCAAATATAAGCAAAAGATGAAAAAAAAACTCGAATCTGGGGGGAAAACACATAGATAGTAAACATGGCCTTGAACCCTTAATGTCAACAAAAAAGTGAAAAGAAAAAAAGGGGTTGGGACACGCGGTAGAGTCAAAGGTTATGAGTTTCGAACAATTCTTTAGGGCAAATGGGTATGTGTGAATGTGTGAATTTTATGTGTATATGTGCTGCGTGTGTGTGTGTGTGTAGCTACACGGGTAGAAGGATATTGAGGCACAGGGTAAAAACAAACACTTTGTTGACAGTCTTCAGTTTCGTCCAGTCAAAGCAGACGTGAAGTCTTACTAAGTAGACTCCAAACGTAAAATTAGAACCACATGGAGCAGACGTTTGTTTAACAACAGAACGTTGGACTGATCCTATCACACTGTATATACCGTACAACTGCCGAGACACGCGATTCCCTCGGATACGCGAGCTCGATGTGTGCGTGAGTTAGACAACAGTCCACATGTAAGTAATTGTTGACCTATAAGTGTGACAATGTGTTCTATTAAAGTAACTCCCGAAGAACGAAGTCGTTGGTAGCAGACGAGGTATATACTTAGTGAATTGTTCTTCTTCGGAGGTGTCAAATGTCTGAGCAGAAATGAGTTATTAATTATTTGCAGAAATTAATTATTCCGCGGAAGGTATTATTTTCACGTTCATATGTTTTTAGGACGAACTTCTACAGACTTGTAGGATTATCCGTGAAGAATTTTATTTTACAATAATGCATTAAAAGAAACAATGTACATGATTAGAGCAATAGCACACAATATATACGTCCATACCCCAGTTTCTCTTTTTTAACATTACATGCGAAACTTACAACAGTTAGTTCTATATTGTTTGATGATTTCATTGCTAAAGGAACAAAATAGTTTTTGTGTTTAACTATTGCTGAATAATTGGTTTAGCTATTGAGATATTAGTTAGCTATGAACAAAGCACAATAGGTTGGGGGCAGGGGGATACAATGGACTAGGTATATTCAACTACACTTCATGAACGTATGAGTGTTTCTCCAGTACTAGTATCAAAAAGTGTCACATTAGGCCAAAAATTAAAGTGGAAATTTTTGGTTTCATTTTAAATGTATTCACTTCTCCACCCATTGTACTTTAAGAATTTATCAATAGAAAATGAATTGGAAATTGTGGAATACATACATTCCGCTATCAGTGCTGGCAAAAGGGGGTACCCACTTTTGCATTAAACTCTTTCTCTCTAATCCACGATACCATCGTTGATTTGACCTCATTAAATGAAATTAATATTTAATTTTTTAAAACTTGACTTTGTGTTATATGAAAAGAGCATGCATTTCCCTTTAATTCTATACCAAATACAACATTTTCTGATTACAAGCAACAAAGCCATTGAAGCCCAATCATAACAGGATAGTGAAATAGTAATGAGCAAAATGAAGAATTCCTTCAAAACGTGAAAAAATAATTACGGAGATAAAGAGTTAAGGTGCATCACTGGGACACCATTGATGATTAAAGTACAACTAACTGTTAATTTGTTTGCTTTCTTAGCATAATTTGAATGTTTCTATTGTATTAAGCAACTAGATAGAGAAATTGAAGTTTTTGAGCACTTACATAATGTTTGCGCTCAATTTAAAAAATGGGACACCGTAGCACCTGTAACACTACTTGTCAAAGTTTTTTTTAGTAAGATTTGTAATAAGAAAATAGAATTTATGCTATTCTTGCATTGTAGCTAAATATATAGGCTATTATTTGCTGTAATATCTCAACAATAATTCAAGCATTTATTACAACATGGCTAGTATATCACAAGATGTTGCAGGTGCTATAGTTTTTTTTTGTTAATACATGTGAAATACAATTTTTTTTTAAAGTCTGTAATTGCATTACCAATTATTCTTTTATTAGTGATTCACAAAATAGTTTTCTATAATCACAAATGAATGTACTAGGCCTTTGTGTGTGTGTGTGTATTCAACAATCCTTTAAAAATATAGTTGACATAACTGCCTCAAACATGACCTAATCATAGACTAAATGGTGCAGCTTTCTGACTTTCAATGCACCAAGAACAAGATCGAAAACTAGATTTACATATAAATTGAAATAGAGAGTAGATTTACATCTCCAAAAGACCTATATCTAGATTAAGACTTGTTTAGTGTCCCGTGAAGCACCACAAACAATGATAAAACAATAAGGTTTACATTAACTTAGATTAAAAAATAGTATTCTATGTATTCTAGATCAAACTTGATAATAATAAGCTTAAATCTTATTATAATTCAAAACTTTGGTGAGAAAACTACTTATATCTAGATCTCTGAAATTTTCTTGTATGATTCAACATGCGGTGTTTCGGGTGCTACAGTGAAAAAATGTGGGACACCATGTCTATTAATGTCTCCTGTTAATTACCATGTAGCCTTTTCCCAAGAAAATGGAGCCAATTGTGTACTAAGCAGTATCAGAGATACCATTAAGAAATTCCCATTACATTAATATTTTTGTTTTAAAAAATATTGTTCTTTTTGTCAAGCGCGTTTGAGGTGCTTCACCTGGGACACCAAGACCTATTTTACAAAAATTATATAAATTTTTAGCTTTAAAGAAAAATTACACTGTGTAAATTAATCATTGATGCTTTTAGTAACAGACGCATTTTTTATGGCGAAATCTAGTAATAGCAAAGTAAATATAAAATAAAAAGATATAGATAATGCAATAACATTATATTGTTAACCTATTTCAACAAAATTGTCTGTTCAATAATCCTTGCTTTTAGTAGAATATTACTTCAAACTAAACCAGGTTTTCCATGTTACATCAAAAGATGTCATTTTGTGCACTATTTCACACAGTTTCTACAATTTTAAAATTCCACTATGCATCTTTCAGGTCTCAAAATATCACAATTTAAACATAAACCATTTCTAAGTGCAATGAAAAGAAAATTGTGACATTTAATAAGAAGTTTTAGAGTTATAGACGTTTTAGTGAGCCAATACCTATTTGTCACCAGTACTGGAGAAACACTCGTATATATTCAACTACATTTATGATTTTATTGAATGTATCTAAAACTCTATTGTTGTTGGAACAATTGAATGTGTAGATCCCTCCCCCCCCCCCCCCATTTTTTGTTTTACCAAACTATCTCTGTCTGTCTGGGTGGACTCTTGCACACTTCCCATTCCCGATCAAGTTGAAACTTTACACAATTATTTATTGGCAATGACAACACACGAATCAATAAAAAAAAAAACAATTAGTTAATCAATTATTAGTAATTGATATTGGAGATCAGCTTTGCGTTGAGAATTAGGTAGTTTTCTAAAAAGTTTAAACTAACCCTAGGCTGACACACTGTTGTTAATCCTGAGCTGCATGTACATAGTACGAACACGCTTAACCTCGACAGTGTTGCCAACCGTAAAATTTAAAATATTGTTGGTACAAATGAAAAAAAAAATGTTTATCAAAAAAAAAAAAGCTGTTTCTGACTCGTCATTATTCGGATATCCATTTCATTTCTATTGTGAACTCCCTGGGACAGCACCCACACGGTCACCACCTGCCCCCCCCCCCCATTAAATCCGACCCTGCATATAATGCTCATTAATTTTCCAAATAACCTTCTGGATCACAATGTCAAAAAAAAAAAAAAGTTTAAAGACTGGTTTACATTGTCAATACAAAACAAAAAACAACAACAACAACAAATTAACAACGTTATCCTACAGTTACACAGTAACTTGTAGTTTACAAGACTAGTAATATAACATGCGCGCATGCATGTAGGCTCGAAAGAAGGTAATAATCTTCCCGTCTGAAGGCATGTCTGAAACTTTACAGGTGTAAGCTAACTGCATATATTGTTGTTGTTTTAAAAAAAGAAAAGAAGTTGGAAAGAAAAAATAAAAAACATGCGTAGGTAACTCTTACACTTTACACTCTTCTATACAAAAAGTAAAACTAGTCTGTCAGTTATCTCCCCTGTTGATCGCCTAATGAATTGAAGAAAGGAAGGGAAAAGGTAAATTTTTTTTTTAAAAAAAAAGGTATTCAATGAACTTCCTAGTTGTGTGAAGCAGAAACATAAAATTGAACACTAGACAAGGAAGATTGAAAAAAACAACAACACAGCAAATAGTCAAACGATAAACCCAAACATTACAAAATGTGTTTCTCGCACTGTTTTAAGGGACATCAAATATGTATAAAATATTTTAAAATGATATATGCACTACATAAGTTTATATCAACTCACTCTGTCAATCTGGTACAAATTTTGAACACGTTATTTCTGCAACTTCTCATTCTCGGATTAAGTTGAAACTGCACAATTATTCATTGCTTCTAACAAAACATAAATCCACAAATAAAAAATACAGTTAATTAAATCGAGGTAATTGATTAATTTAGTTTGATATCAAAAACATCAAATAAATCTTACAGTATTGAAATATATATTATATTGTATAGTATATTTCTCCCTTAGATTTAATTATTCTTTACGTATTTTAAAAATATGTTGCTTGTTATTGGTCATTACTTTTTCGTTACATTATCGGTTGTGAGATTCAATTTTATATCAGCCAATTGTATTATTTTTTTAAAGTTATATAATTTCATGACTAAATTCTCACTTTTGTTTATATTCCACAGAAAAATGTATTTCCATGAAGTGATTTTACTGTTGACCATTGGTCAAGCAATGGTCAGATCCAGCATCATTCCCACAGCGATAGAAATTAGCAGCATTAACATCAGCAGCTTGCCCATCTTTCACCAGGACAGTGAAAACAGAACCGCTATCAGCTGCAAGGCCGGAACATATCTCATCGAGGCTGACAAAGACATCTGCAGCCCATGTCTTCCTGGGAATTTCATGTCCTCAGAGAACCACAGGTCAACGCAATGTGCGCCTTGCTCTAAGCCTAGACCCTCTCTGGGTGAAGTCTTGCTCGAAACGTGCAACGCGACCCAAGACACCGTCATTGGTTGCGCCTCAGACTTCTATCTCCATGGAAACAGGTGCACGCACTGTCGACACTGTGTCTCTAATGACTCCAGCAGTGGGTGCGCCATCTCATGCTGCAGGACGCACGTCAATGCCACCGATGAAGGAGGTACCGGTAGCCCGGCGATGCACGAATGCATGAGGTGGAAACAAGTCCTGGAGTCCGGCAGCAATGATTGGCGAATCGTTTTTATAGTGGGACTTGTGTCTATCTCATTATTCAGTTTGTTTATCTGTATTTGGCGTGGAGTAATCAAATCTGGAAACAGGGCTGGAAAGATAGGATGTTTTCGGTACAAGAGAGTTCGGACAATGAGCAACAGTATGTGACACATTCCGATGTAGATTAACACCTTAAATAAACCATAAAAGATCAGCATTGAAAACCATTTCTTTGCAAACTTCAACACTTTAACAGCTGACAATCAGGTTCTTATTGAGAAACGCACGTGTTAAAAGGAAAAAGGATGTCATATTGTACGCAAACACTTACTAAAGTCAACTTTTCAATTTTAAACTGTATCTACAGTATTGAACAGTTCTTGAATTAAAAGCAAAAAGACTAAGCTCTATAGATCCTTACTGAAAATGTGATTACAAGAACTTTTAAAAAAATTAAAAACAACAACAACAAATACAAAAGACACAAAACAAACAGAAGTCTTGATCTTTTCAACATTCCAGACCAGCGAGTAGTGCTCGTACAGTCTGACAAGAGTTAAGAACAAACGAGTTTCTGTACCGTTCGGTTTTTGCTTTTATGGACCAATGTTGGCCACATAGCGACGACTTGACCTAGTTAAGATGGAGCGGGTGACGGTTGACTTCTACAGTTTTTTCGACTTCCCTGAGACATTTGTTGAAAACGTTCATTCAAATTTCGTAGCCTGGTGCATGGGGCTTTCAGCGCTCTTTTTGTATGACTTTGTAGGACTTCCCTTTTCGGCGCAATCGTTTGGATCACACGTTACCATGCCAACAAGTTATTGCATAGACTTTTATGACCACACAGACACACAAGAATGATTGCTCCACTGCCCAACCATTGCCAACCAAGGTGTGTGGGGGGCATGCTGATTTTCCATATAACTGACCACCTGTGGCTTCAATATGCACTTGGGTCAGATGTTTCGAGTGCCGGATATAGCCCGCTGTCCCTAGATTTGGCATCTCTGTATTAGAATGATATATTCTGATAAAGGAAAGACAATTTACTTAAAGAAACTATAAATTCTTACCTCCAAATCCAGGTCGAAGTCGCCTGTCATACGCCAACATCAATGTATCCAGTAAGCTTGTCAAGTTGAACCTGATTGGCCGAATGTCTGATTCTCCATTAACCCCGACATCGTCTGAATTCTTTGGCTGGCCATCACTGAAACTCGAGGTGCTTCGTTCGTGGAACGAGTCACCGTAGCTATGGACAGTGGTCACCAAGGAAGTGTTCAGAAATCTTTGAAAACTTGTGACAAACTGATTTGTTTTTCGATTTCTAGTCAGTGATACGTTCAAAACGGGTACATTTATATTTTGTCTGTTCAAACGTCCGTCCATGTCTGCTGTTAACGTAATCGAGTCTAAAGTAGTCAGTGTGAGACTCGTTGCCGAATTAGTATGGTGGTGATTCAATGTGGATAAATGAGTGTATTGAGAGGTTGTTTTTTCTACTTTTATATTTGATAAATAATTTCCCTTTATGTTGCTGTTCTGATCATTCCATTGACTTTCCGACTGTTCCCCGTTTTTGGAAATGCTTGTATTGTATGTTGGAAGCCTGCCTTTGACAAAGGTGTTTTTTAAAATCCCACTTCCTACATTGCCGAAGTGTTCTGAAAGCCCTTCCTCTATCTTATTTACGTCTTGAGCCGCGTCATCAGGAAGGGGAGGTGATCGTACAAATTTACTGCCATTGTCTTGATGAGCGTCATCGATTATCTCCCTGCCTTCGGGGTCATTGAAGATATCACTGCTGATAAGTTCGCTCCCCTCTTTTAAAGGCTTGAGGGATCTTGGGGTCATCAGCGACATGTCAGGCTGCGAGATAACCTCCTTGTCCGGTCCTAATAAATCTCGCGAGGCTAACTTTGTCTTGTCAGGTTGACCCGATGACGAACCTTCTTCTTTGACCGGAAGTCGTTGGACGTCGAAAAGAGGAATCAAGGCTGCCCCGGCTTGGAAGGTCAGGTGCCAGATAATTAATCTTGTCAATGACATCTGTAGAAATACGTCAATGCAATATTTGTTTGTTTGTTGTATATTTCAAAATATACAAAATGGTTAATGAGTTGAAAATGTATTTATCATGTGTTGTTATATATGTGTGTGCAATACTGCAAAACATATAAACATATACTTATAATTAGCTACATGATTAAATTAAAAAGTAGGACGTTCTGGCGCAGTCTTTGATTATTATTTCTTTTTGCGCAGGACGTTTTGGCGCGAAATGTTCTCGTCTTATTATATAAGGTGATTTGATAATAGCTTTGTATTTGTGCTTGTGTTTAAACGTATTTTGTATATAAAGAACAAAAGTTTATTTTTGGTCCATTAGATTTGGAATTCAAGCTCGTTGTGTAATTATTGTTATACCATCAACATTATAATATGTGTGTGTGGGTTCTAGTATTGTCCAAAAACAAAATAAAACAATGATATTAAAAATCAATGCAATTTAAATTTATAGAACTTCAAACTAGAAAAAAAAAAGACAACCGATGAATGTTACTCTGTGCGTTTCGCAAAAATCACCTTTCATTGAACAGGTTGGAGGAAGCATGCCACTATCCTATTCTCAGGAATCTGACTTCTCATAGTATGTTTCACATGTTCCCTCAGAGTTGAAGATTATTACAACCTAGCCCAAACCTCCCACAGGATGGCGGTTCGAACCTGGAAAATCAAAACACTATCACCCGTGTGGTAACACGACCAGATAGTCATCCATAGTTCGCAATATGCCTTCATGAAATAGTCAAAATTATTTTTAAAATGTTTCGGGGGGAGAAGGTAATGTGTGCTATATGTACTAGTGTATAGTATAGTGAAAAAACAAAACAATGTCTATCATTAAACGTTTTGAGTTTCATAAATTGTCGTCAAAACCTCTCGCGCCAAAACGTCATGTACTGGATAGATAGATAGATAGATAGATAGATTAGATTAGATAGATAGATAGATTGGTAGATAGATAGGTAGGTAGATAACATAGATAACGAGTTAGCGAGATAGACTTTCAGAAAAAAATAAGATGTTTAGATATCACCCGAAGAAAAAAATATAACATATTTATACATTATGAAGTCTTAAAGTAATATCTAGAGTACATTCTAGAGCGTTCTTAGCTGCTGTTAACAACACACTTTAAATCCTCCTTCTGAACTTTGAACTCTATAGAAATACGTAGAAACTAAAAATAAAAAGATGTATTATGTATTCAACAACGCTGTACTAATAAAATCCAGTATGAAGGAGTTATGAAGGACTGGGTGTGGTAGGTTTAATGGCTCTGTCTTGCTTTTTGTAATGACTAGAATTATTATATTTGCAAGTTATATTATGATTGAAATGTACTCTTGGAGATATATACACATTTTAGCAATAAACAGAGCTTGGATTACTTTGATTTCAAACCAACCAATAAAATACCTTGTGTATTTTTTATATTCGTTTGTAATGTCATATGTAGACTACCAACGCTACCATCGTAGATCGTTAAGAGTTTTACATTATGAATCTTTATTACTTCCACAATATGTTCATGCATTACGTCATTAGGTTATTTTGCTATGTCAATAAAATGACAGACCATGTAAAATAACAAATTTGACTTTGTTTCATTATACGAACACTCATCAAAATCATTTCTAGACATCATAATTATAGAAAAAAAAATCTGTATTTAGTATTCTAATATAAATAATTTTAAAAAGCTATTTTTTTTTTCTGAATAAAAGATACATATTTGAATGTTCTTTCCTAATGTCTATCTTTAAATATACACATTGAAGTATAGCATTTGAGATTTTTAGTAGCCATGTCTTTTACGTAGATATGTCGTTGAACTCTGTTTACAGAAGTATCACCTCGGAATGCAAACCAAAAGACACAGAGTTTATATACGAATGAGAAAGATTATAATCTGACCATTTTTTTTTAGTAGTAAAACCAAAGTATCCACATATGTGAACATTGCTAGGAAACCTCATCATTAGTCCCTTGACGTGGTATGGGTGCTGTGACGGTTATCGTAACCTTCGATAAAGTCCAGTAGGGAATCGACACCGAAGGCGCCCTTATCCTACTGATCCTTGGAAAGGCCTTTATCCAGCGCGCAGGCATGGAAACTCTTCATTACCAGTCTTGTCTGAGGATTCCCAGCCGTACGGTCATTGAACGCCGAGTACGCCGCACCCCGAGATGGACCTGCTCGCCATCAGCAGCAGGAGACAGTGCTAACCATGGGGATTTGACCTCATGTTCCTAAACTGTAACCGAGAGTGGACGGCCATCTGATCTCAATAGTGATATATATAATTTTCCTAAAAATTTAACAGTTGATGTATATCGTTGAGAAAAGAGTTACTATCTCATTGGCCACATTGGCGAAAACTCTAGTTTGATCGTAATAAATTTTTCAAAGTAAAAATAAATAACTGTAAATTTGGTTAGAGACTAAATCTAGGTCTAGATCCTACATCGGTTTTGAAAGGATTATCGCGTTCTTGAAAGGACTATCGCGTTCGGGAATTTCTGAATGTAAGGCTGTATTGATTCAAGAATTAATGTACAGGAAAATTTTGCGCCTCATCTTCTGTCTAGATCTAAATGCTTATCATTGAAATATTAAAGGGTGTAATTGGTCTGTACATTTCCTTAACCAAGATTCTTTCTCAGGGAGAAGTGGGAAGGGGGCGGGGTACAAAATGTTTTTTAAATCTAACATTCATTAATATTTAAGAAAGAAAAAATCAAAGCTCAATAAGTTGTACAAAGGGGGTATTATCTTTTTTTTTTTTTAATTTTTAATGTTTTTCTTGTTATCTTTATTTTTTGTTATTTCCTGTGAAAACTTATAGCTAGACTATTCCAATTAGAAGAAGTTGACCCATTAAAATACCTAGGCTGTAACATTTTCAGGGATGGAGGATCAATAAAAGAGATAGGGATCAGTTTAAGTATGACATCTGCCGCCATGAGAAAACTGGAAAATTTGGAAGAGTAACTTCAGCTTCCCAGTAAAATTAAAGCTGTATTTTTCGATTGTGGTCACAATATCTCTATTTGGTTGTGAAAGTTGGACACTGAACATTGAGGTTTAAAGAAGAATCCAAACCTTTGAGAATAAATGCTTCATAAAAAATGTAGGGTATCAGATACCAGGAAAAGAAGACAAATGAGTTTGTACTTTCACAAGTCAACATAAGAAAATAAGAAAAGTACATAATACTGTGAAGAGGCGAAAGTTGAGCTGGTTCGGTCATACTGTAAGACATGGTCTGGTCTGTGGGATTTTACGTCTCGAGAGACGATCTTTTCCCTTTGCAACTTCTTGTAAGACATGACTCACAATCAAAAGTCATTCTTCAAGATACAGTGGAGGGAGCACGAAGAGAGGGTCACCCAAAGAAAAGCTAGCTGGGCAACGTAAAAGAATGGACCAGCTTCCCTCTTGATATCCTGCTAAGATCAGCTTGTGGCCTGGAAAATTGGAAAGTTTTTGTTACACGAACATCTATTGCGCCCATTCGACGAAAGTCAAGGGACTGATGAGATTCAAATACTTTGCAATAGGTGCTCACCTACATACACACGCATCTATACATACTTCCTCTATATACACATAGTAAGAAACTCGAAAAGACTGAGTGTGGTATCTAACTCCGCGCCGGCCCTTTTAGTTGTATGAGAATTATGAGCACCTTGTTGACACTGTTTATTATAGCCTCAAACTTGTGGACTATACAAAATCAATTAGTCGCAACAATCAAATAAATAAAACAGAAATACCCTGTTATTTAAAAATCCAAACTCAAGAAAGAACAACTTATGAAGACGATTTTCATCACTTGTCTCCCTTGTAAAACAAGCGCAGTTAACTCACATGGCAACGCGAGTCCAGGGGTTGTCATAGCTATGTTTGCAAGACCGGCTCCGCGCAGTTTCATTGACTTTGGCCGCTCTTTTTCCAACCCCTTACAATCCCATCCCATTACACACAACAACTACGCCATCTTTACGCCGTCTGGCAACCTTGCGCCCCTAACTAACCCGCTTTGACACCCGCCGATCAAAGTTCTTCCCCTTTCTACATACTTGTCGATAATGGGAAATAGAATGCAGAAGTACTCTCCTTGTTCATAAGATAAAAAAAGTGATTGGGAAAGAAGGGAGGAAGGATGATGCTAAGTACATCTGACGTAGCACAAATAATATATATATATATATATATATATATATAACACTGTAGAATGACGTCTTGGATTGTAAGGTAAAGTCTTGGATTGTAAAATAAAGTCTTGGATTATAAGGTAAAGTCTTGGATTGCAAGATAAAAACTTCGATTGTAAGGTAAAGTCTTGGATTGTAAGATAAGTAAAGAGTTATTTAAGATTAATTAATAACGTTCGCCAGCTTCTAGCCTCTAATACTGGTTTCCCTTTTAAAGCCCTGATGGCTATTGGTCATAATCTGTGGGTTTTTTTCGTCATTGATTTGCATACATAAGCTGCAGAAGTCTTGTCTATTCGCATCACCGAGTCAGTTAGTTCTTCTTCTGTCCCTACCAGACCATCTATGTCATCTGCGAATCACAAGTTAGTAATTCTTCTTCCTCCAATGCTTCATAGCCGTCGAGAGCATCTTCCATTACCCTTTCAAGGAAAATATTGAAAAGAATTGGTGAAAGTAGGCAGCCTTGTCTCACTCCAACTGTTTTTTTGTTTTTGTTTCAGAAGAAGCAGAATTAGCAAAACTGACAGACAAAGGCATAGCCCTGAATGCCAAAATCAGACTGATGCACTCCTTGGCAACCACATTCTTGTCTGCATGCGAATTTAGGGCCAATAACTTGGAGAACACATTCTTGTCTGTTTGCGAATTTAGGGCCAATAACTTGGTGACCACATTCTTGTCTGCTTGCGAATTTAGGGCCAATAACTTGGTGACCACATTCTTGTCTGCTTGCGAATTTAGGGCCAATAACTTGGCGACCACATTCTTGTCTGCTTGCGAATTTAGGGCCAATAACTTGGTGACCACATTCTTGTCTGCTTGCGAATCTAGGGCCAATAACTTGGTGACCACATTCTTGTCTGCATGCGAATCTAGGGCCAATAACTTGGTGACCACATTCTTGTCTGCTTGCGAATCTAGGGCCAATAACTTGGTGACCACATTCTTGTCTGCATGCGAATTTAGGGCCAATAACTTGGTGACCACATTCTTGTCTGCTTGCGAATCTAGGGCCAATAACTTGGTGACCACATTCTTGTCTGCTTGCGAATTTAGGGCCAATAACTTGGTGACCACATTCTTGTCTGCATGCGAATCTAGGGCCAATAACTTGGTGACCACATTCTTGTCTGCTTGCGAATCTAGGGCCAATAACTTGGTGACCACATTCTTGTCTGCATGCGAATTTAGGGCCAATAACTTGGTGACCACATTCTTGTCTGCATGCGAATCTAGGGCCAATAACTTGGTGACCACATTCTTGTCTGCATGCGAATTTAGGGCCAATAACTTGGTGACCACATTCTTGTCTGCATGCGAATCTAGGGCCAATAACTTGGTGACCACATTCTTGTCTGCATGCGAATCTAGGGCCAATAACTTGGTGACTACATTCTTGTCTGCATGCGAATTTAGGGCCAATAACTTGGTGACCACATTCTTGTCTGCATGCGAATCTAGGGCCAATAACTTGGTGACCACATTCTTGTCTGCATGCGAATCTAGGGCCAATAACTTGGTGACCACATTCTTGTCTGCTTGCGAATTTAGGGCCAATAACTTGGTGACCACATTCTTGTCTGCTTGCGAATTTAGGGCCAATAACTTGGTGACCACATTCTTGTCTGCATGCGAATCTAGGGCCAATAACTTGGTGACCACATTCTTGTCTGCTTGCGAATTTAGGGCCAATAACTTGGTGACCACATTCTTGTCTGCTTGCGAATTTAGGGCCAATAACTGCAATGAAATGCTATAGGAAGAACATGTTACATATAAACATCACATCAAAACGACGAGACTTAAAACAATATAACAACGGCTATTTATTTATTGTACATCTTTATAAGCAACTTTGTTATGAATTATTTATTTTAGATTTTCACATTGAAAACGGGAATGGTCCCCACGCATAGCCGTGCTGTTTTATCAAATGCCTAAGCGTAGGAAATAGCCAAGGGCAGTGAACTTTATAAAAGTTTGTCAAAAAATTTACGCTACTTGGAGAAATGGGCCAAAACAAAAAAATATAATATTAATGTTATAACATTTTTGCTCGTGTGTATTGAGGCAAACTTTAAAAAAAAATGTTTGTTTTTATATCGGTATTTTTTTTTTAGTCTGGTATTGCCACATCTGGTCAATAGAAGACGCTAATTCGTCAAGCTAAACTGACAGTAATTGTATAGAGATCAAGGGTTCATCCTGACATTATTTATGTTTCCCGTTGAACTATTATGAAAGATTTGCTTTGGTTTAAGGCCAACCTGCAACATTTTGTTCTTTGTAATAATGTCATAATAACGACACACACCCCTTTCCTTGAGGGAAAAAAAGTACTTTCTTTATATTGAAAGATATTCGCTACACAGTATTTAGACTAACAGGATAACTGAAAATATGTGTCCACATTCTCGCAACTGAAGTTTATGTCATTTACAAACTTTAGATCGCCTTTGTGTGGCGATGCTTCATAATAATAATAATACTAAGTCTTGTCTTCTGTCACCTGATGCACATACCTTGCCGTGGTGTGACAGCTTGAGTGCCTCAATGACCCTCAGAGCTATACCGGCGGGAGCTCATCACTCCTGGCAGGTACTACCAAGCCGGACAGGTCTGTTAGGAAAGAGGCCAGACAAAAGGTGCATCCCCCTCCCCGGGACACAGGGGTTGTGCGATAGGCTAACAACCTGTCCATGGAAAAAAAAAAGTGTTATAGAAACCAGAACAAAAGCACAAACACTAAACATTGTCAGAGGCGAAAGTAGAGCTCCACAAAGGAGACTTATGAAGCTATGCAGGGAAAGTCGAACGAATCCTGTGAGGCCGACCACTCTACTTAAACCAATGAAAAAGAAACACTTCCTTATTCAGAAGGCAGCATTTAACTTGGGAACATGGAATGTCCGCACTTTACTAGAACCAGGTAGATGTGCACAAACTGCCAAGGAAATGGCCAACTACAAACTACAGATCCTGGGAATGAGTGAAGTTCGATGGAACACATTCGGTGAAACAAGACTGCAATCAGGAGAAACCCTTCTCTTCTCTGGCAAGGAAAAAGAAGATGACTTACATGAAAATGGTGTAGCACTACTACTAAACAAGGAAGCTTTCAAAAGTCTTTTAGAATGGGAACCAGTTTCAGAACGAATAATTAGAGCCAAATTTTTGTCTAAGTTCAAAAATGTTCACATCATTATGTGCTATGCTCCCACCAACCTTGCAAGTGATACTGACAAAAATACATTCTATGACCAACTGCAAAGTATAGTTGACAAAATACCTACAAGAGATGTTTTGATCGTCATGGGAGACTTGAATGCCAAAGTGGGAAGTGACAACAGAGAGAGAGAGAAAAGTATGGGCACCCATGGACTTGGCACCATAAACGAAAATGGAGAAATGTTTGCAGACTTCTGCACATTTAATGAATTAGTGATAGGAGGCAGCATTTTCCCCCACAAAAAATGCCACAAAGTGACATGGGTTTCACCAGACAATAAAACAGAGAATCAAATCGACCACATTACCATACGGCGGAACTGGAGAAGCACATTACTAGATGTACGAAACAGAAGAGGAGCAGATATTGGCTCAGACCACCACCTAGTTGTTGCCAAACTAAAAATGAAGCTGGCCAGCAATAAAACAGAAAGAAACAAAAGGAAAAGATTTGACATAGACAAGCTCAACAACACACAGATTAAAAAGGAATTCCAACTATCCCTTCAAAATAGATTTGCTGTGCTACAACTAGATGAGGCCAAACAAAGCGTCGATAAATCTTGGCAAAATTTCAAAGAAATTATTACTGAAACAAGCAATGAAGTACTAAGCCTTAACCCTAAGAAGAAAAAACAGTGGATTAGTGACGAGACATGGAAATTAATCGAAGAAAGGAAATGCGCTAAACAGGCAGTTAACCTAGCAAAAACAAGAAACCACAAGCAACAATCAAAACAAGACTACCAAGCAGTTTCACAGAAAGTCACCAAAATGCTTAGACAAGACAAACGATCATTTTACAATAATCTGGCAGAACAGGCAGAAGAAGCAGCAGGTAAAGGAGATATAAAACAACTATACAAAATCACCAAACTTCTCAGTACCAAAAAGGCTAATTGCAATGTTCCAGTCCGAAACAAATACGGAAAACTACTTTCTTCAATAAATGAACAACTTGAAAGATGGAAAGAATATTTTCAAGAAGTGCTCAATAGACCTAAACCACGAAATCCACCAGATCTAAATGCAGGACCAACACTAGACATAAACATGGAAGAAATAACAAAAGAAGAAATAAGGAATGCACTCAAACAAATGAAGACAGGTAAAGCAGCTGGAATTGACAACATACCACCCGAAGTCCTAAAAGAAGGAGGAAGTGAAATAGTTGACCAAATGCACAAACTATTCAACAAAATTTGGTTAACAGAAACACCTCCGGGTGAGTGGAAAAAGGGCTTGCTAATTAAAATACCAAAGAGTGGAGATCTATCACAATGTGAGAAATGGCGAGGCATCACTTTGCTGTCAGTACCAAGCAAGATTTTTAGCAGAATCCTACTAAACAGAATAAAGGGAGCATGTGATGAACACCTAAGGGAAGAACAGGCCGGATTCAGAAAAGGGAGATCTTGTTCTGACCAAATAGCTACACTCAGGATAATTGTAGAACAATGTGTCGAATGGCAATCTCCTCTCTATGCAACTTTTGTTGACTTTGAAAAAGCTTTTGATAGTGTCGACAGAGAATCTATCTGGACTGTAATGAGACATTATGGGATCCCCAATAAAATAATAACCATAATCAAGAACCTTTATGATGGTTTCACCTGCCAAGTAACCCACTGTGGCAAGCTGTCAGAGGAATTTCCAGTCACAACAGGAGTCAAACAGGGATGTCTTCTTTCACCACTCCTGTTCCTTCTAATACTGGATTGGGTCACAAAAGAAGCCTACTCTAACGCAGGGAAAGGAATCCAATGGACTCTCACACAAAAGCTGGAAGATCTGGAATTCGCTGATGACATAGCCCTATTATCACACAGACTACAGGATATGCAAGAAAAGGTCACAGCTTTAAGCGAAGTAGGAAAAAGAGTAGGCCTCAAAATAAACCACCAAAAAACTAAAGTACTTAAAGTAAACAATAAACAAAGTGGAGACATAGTATTGGATTCTCAGACAATAGACCAAGTAGAAAATTTTATATACCATGGGAGTGTAGTCAGTACATCAGGTGGAACAGATGAAGACATTAAACGCCGTATAAATCTAACACGTCAGACATTTACACAGCTAAAACCAACCTGGAAATCTCCTTACATCTCAAACAAGACTAAACTAAGAATCTTTAATTCTAATGTCAAGGCTGTCCTACTGTATGGTTCTGAAACATGGAGAACAACTGAAGCCACAACAAAAAAATACAGACCTTCATCAACAGATGCCTGAGAAATATCCTAAAAATACACTGGTATGACAAAGTAGAAAACACCAAACTGTGGACAGAAAAATATAGAAGTGCAGATCTTAGAGAGGAAGTGGAGATGGATTGGTCACACCCTTAGAAAAGATACCAGCAACAGAGCTAGGCAGGCCATAGAGTGGAACCCCCAGGGAACAAGACGCAGAGGAAGACCAAAAAGAACATGGCGACGCAGGGTACTTAAAGAAGCAGAAAAGACCGGGAAGAGCTGGGACACCATCAAAAAGCTAGCAAGAGACCGTGGAGAGTGGCGTGTTTATGTCGAGGCCCTATGTTCCATGAGGAACTCAAAGGAATGATGATGATGATGATGAAGTCTTGTCTTCGAGTCCGAAGATTAATGAGGAATGCAATATTTCTCGTGGCTACGCAATCCCAGCTGTGACCTACATATATTGTCCACATGTCTCCTTGATAGGCACAGACTTTGGGATATAAGGGCTCTTCAAGAATTAGAAGTGATGGCCTGATGACTTCAGATTGATGTCTCTTTGATAGACACAGACTTTGGGATATAAGGGCTCTTCAAGAATTAGAAGTGAAGTCCCGATGACTTCAGATTGATGTCTCTTTGATAGACACAGACTTTGGGATATAAGGGCTCTTCAAGAATTGGAAGTGAAGGCCTGATGACTTCAGATTGATGTCTCTTTGATAGACACAGACTTTGGGATATAAGGGCTCTTCAAGAATTGGAAGTGAAGTCCCGGTGACTTCAGATTGATGTCTCTTTGATAGACACAGACTTTGGGATATAAGGGCTCTTCAAGAATTGGAAGTGAAGGCCTGATGACTTCAGATTGATGTCTCTTTGATAGACACAGACTTTGGGATATGAGGACTCTTCAAGAATTGGAAGTGAAGGCCTGATGACTTCAGATTGATGTCTCTTTGATAGACACAGACTTTGGGATATAAGGGCTCTTCAAGAATTAGAAGTGATGGCCCGATGACTTCAGATTGATGTCTCTTTGATAGACACAGACTTTGGGATATAAGGGCTCTTCAAGAATTAGAAGTGAAGGCCTGATGACTTCAGATTGATGTCTCTTTGATAGACACAGACTTTGGGATATGAGGACTCTTCAAGAATTGGAAGTGAAGGCCTGATGACTTCAGATTGATGTCTCTTTGATAGACACAGACTTTGGGATATAAGGGCTCTTCAAGAATTAGAAGTGATGGCCCGATGACTTCAGATTGATGTCTCTTTGATAGACACAGACTTTGGGATATAAGGGCTCTTCAAGAATTAGAAGTGATGGCCTGATGACTTCAGATTGATGTCTCTTTGATAGACACAGACTTTGGGATATGAGGGCTCTACAATAATTGGAAGTGAAGGCCTGATGACTTCAGATTGATGTCTCTTTGATAGACACAGACTTTGGGATATAAGGGCTCTTCAAGAATTGGAAGTGAAGGCCCGGTGACTTCAGATTGATGTCTCTTTGATAGACACAGACTTTGGGATATAACCGCTCTTCAAGAATTGAAAGTGATGGCCCGATGACTTCAGATTGATGTCTCTTTGATAGACACAGACTTTGGGATATGAGGGCTCTTCAAGAATTGAAAGCGATGGCCCGATGACTTCAGATTGATGTCTCTTTGATAGACACAGACTTTGGGATATAAGGGCTCTTCAAGAATTGAAAGTGATGGCCCGATGACTTCAGATTGATGTCTCTTTGATAGACACAGACTTTGGGATATGAGGGCTCTTCAAGAATTAGAAGTGATGGCCCGATGACTTCAGATTGATGTCTCTTTGATAGACACAGACTTTGGGATATAAGGGCTCTTCAAGAATTGGAAGTGAAGTCCCGATGACTTCAGATTGATGTCTCTTTGATAGACACAGACTTTGGGATATAAGGGCTCTTCAAGAATTGAAAGTGAAGTCCCGATGACTTCAGATTGATGTCTCTTTGATAGACACAGACTTTGGGATATGAGGGCTCTTCAAGAATTGAAAGTGAAGTCCCGATGACTTCAGATTGATGTTTCTACGATAGACACAGACTTTGGGATATAAGGGCTCTTCAAGAATTGCAAGTGATGGCCCGATGACTTCAGATTGATGTCTCTTTGATAGACACAGACTTTGGGATATAAGGGCTCTTCAAGAATTGGAAGTGAAGTCCCGATGACGTCAGATTGATAAGGGTGTCGTTACGGTCCAGCTATTTTTTCTTTATCTACGTTAGCGCATTGAGCTCCAGTGGCAGCATTCAATCATTTTGCTCCATTCTGAGATATGGAGGATACAATACCTGTAGACTACGAAAAAGCGATTACTTTATGTTTATGTAATACCATTTTAATATGATATTGGAGGGTTTCGAATTTGTATTCCCCTAAATTTGGGTCTTGTGAAGATTAATACAAAGATTAAGTTTGTAACTGGTGGGACAGGACTGAAGTTTAATAGCATAACTCTTCTGAAACACTTCATGCTGTGGATGTTACCCGCTATTCTAAAGGGTATAATCATGTTAATCTTAGTTTCATCTATGTTACCTCCCTTGCTTGATTTTCTTTTCAAATTCTTATCTCGTTTGACATACTAGCAGGACATCCAATGTGACCAATTTTTTAAGTCATTGTGTCATGTAGCACTGTTACGGAGGTATATGTCGGTAAGAGATACTTCTTGTTTACTAAGGCTGGAGTTGTGATTCTACAAACAGTTGCTTCAAATAAATTAGTTTAGTTTTTCTCGATTTTCACACTAGGAACATCTTTCAGAGCTAACTAGCTCGGCATGTAGGAACATCTTTCAGAGCTAACTAGCTCGGCATGTACGAACATCTTTCAGAGCTATCTAACTCGGCATGTAGGAACATCTTTCAGAGCTATCTAACTCGGCATGTAGGAACATCTTTTAGAGCTAACTAGCTCGGCATGTAGGAACATCTTTCAGAGCTATCTAGCTCGTCATGTAGGAACATCTTTCAGAGCTAACTAGCTCGGCATGTAGGAACATCTTTTAGAGCTAACTAGCTCGGTATGTAGGAACATCTTTTAGAGCTAACTAGCTCGGCATGTAGGAACATCTTTTAGAGCTAACTAGCTCGGCATGTAGGAACATCTTTTAGAGCTAACTAGCTCGGCATGTAGGAACATCTTTTAGAGCTAACTAGCTCGGCATGTAGGAACATCTTTTAGAGCTAACTAGCTCGGCATGTAGGAACATCTTTCAGAGCTAACTAGCTCGGCATGTAGGAACATCTTTTAGAGCTAACTAGCTCGGCATGTAGGAACATCTTTTAGAGCTAACTAGCTCGGTATGTAGGAACATCTTTTAGAGCTAACTAGCTCGGTATGTAGGAACATCTTTTAGAGCTAACTAGCTCGGCATGTAGGAACATCTTTTAGAGCTAACTAGCTCGGTATGTAGGAACATCTTTCAGAGCTATCTAGCTCGGCATGTAGGAACATCTTTCAGAGCTATCTAACTCGGCATGTAGGAACATCTTTCAAAGCTATCTAACTCGGCATGTAGGAACATCTTTCAAAGCTATCTAACTCGGCATGTAGGAACATCTTTCAAAGCTATCTAACTCGGCATGTAGGAACATCTTTCAAAGCTATCTAACTCGGCATGTAGGAACATCTTTCAGAGCTATCTAACTATGTAGGAACATCTTTCAGAGCTATCTAGCTCGGTATGTAGGAACATCTTTCAGAGCTATCTAGCTCGGTATGTAGGAACAACTTGGGAATCCAAAGCTGCAAGGTTGTGCATCCTAGTATGACGTTGACGCTCGTTGACTTGTAGCACCAAACTTCTGGTAGACAACTGTATTACATCTTAACTTGCAACACTTAAAATAACTAGTAATCTAGTGACAATTAGGCCTAATCAAATTTGTTTTATATAGAAAAATTAGGAGACAAATCTTGCAGTATTGATAGATATGCCAGTTATTGTGCAGTGCTTTCCCTTAAATAAGCTGTCTTTTTAATGACAAACTGGATGAGAATAAGTGAATAGTTGAAAAAAGAACGACACACATTTTATTCAGCGAGTTCCACACTAGGTTCTGCGTTTCATTCTTTACATTTTTTTTGGTTCACTATTCTATTTAACAATCGTGTAGTCAGGTCCAAGCAAGTGGTTAGTCTGCCGAGGTCGTGAATTAGAAAGAAAAAAGTGTTTGGCCTACAATTCATTCACTAATAGATTCCTGTTACTTCCACTTAATATGTTTCTTATCGACCTCCCTCGGACACTGGACTTGTGGAGTGACCAATCCAGGAACCAGGAGAGATTACTGAAAGGACTGATAGTAAAATGACAGAATGGGGAGAGGAGAGCGGGGAGGGCAAAAGGGGGGGGGGGAAGAGGGTGTAGAAATAACACGGTTACAACAAATCGTTTTCAGACGAGGGGCATCAACTCTTGCATGTACGATCCATTCGTCACCAAAAGTTATCTCCCTTTTTATCTTTTTTTTTTTTTTACTAGAGTAGAAAATTGGAAGCAATCGATCAATGAGAAAGATTTAATTAAAAGTTTCCTGTTCTTCTTAGTATTGCCACATAGGCTAATATTAGCTTTTGTAATTTAATAATGAATACATATAGACTAATATTTCGTTCTGTAATTTAATGATGAATCATGAATACATACTATAAAATAAAAAGAATGAATTCGTATTATAAACTTACAAATTTAATGAACATTTCAGGAATACATGGCGACCAAGATAAAAATATCCCTTTCCTCTCATGACACCACATTGAGAGAGCATTCCGACAAAGAAGACATATTTTAACATTAGAGTACATAACAATGTAACAAGAGAGATAACAAAGAAAACACAAACAAAAAAGTAATGCGCTTGTAAAATTCAAGAATTGAGCAATTATATTTTCTGTTTTAATTCACAATGTGCCATTGTAGTGTTAAACCTTTAGCACAAAGTTCATTGGCCAACGTGCACTGAGTATTATTTGAGAAATTATTTTCTACATATTGTCTGTGGCACTTTAGGTCTAAATAGACTGTTCCCTTTACAGCTTCTCATGAGATTCAAGAGGCTAATCCTTGAAAACAAATGCACCGTCACAAGTTGAGCATTTAAAATCAGCAGAAGCTGCAGCGTTCTCACTCTTTTTCTTGTTCTTGGTGTGTTCCTCGTCTGTGATCCATGACCCCCCTCCACCTCTCCTGCTCCCTAGTCTCTGCCTTTAACTCACAAAGTGTTGAAGTAAATCTTGAAGGGCTTCTATTCAAGTTTGCATCAATTCAGGGTGTATCACACAAGTAGACATATCCTGTTGTTATATCCACATAGGTAATAATGACAACTGACCTTCAGACCTGCCACATCACCACAAGATTCTTCGATGAACACTGTTAATGGGAATACAATGAATTTAGTTTCCAGAGAATGAAAATCAACTTCACAATACTAATACTAATAATATTTATTATAATAATGGAAAAACAAAGAAAATATTGGAACCTAAGTATGGAGATCCTTTTAAATCAATCAATCAATAAAAAGTCAATGATTCATTCAATCAATGAACAAACTGATCCTAGATTTATGCACACACTTACATGGAATAATCTTCACACTATATCTTGATTTTATGGTGCGCCTGTGTGCGTGAGTGGATACATGTTTAGTTTGTATTTATAGTGTGAGAGTGTGTGTGTGTGTTTTCAGAACATTTCAGTTGAATAGACTCTCCAGGCTCTCCCCTTCTCTCGTGTCTATGCGTGCTTCTATTCTCTCCACTGTTTGTGTTGGGTCCAACTCTGGAGTACGGCGTCTGTCAATTTGACCAGAAAACTTTATGCAAAGTTAATTAGATCAGCGGGGCGTTCACTGTATTCACGAGTGTTAGTTGAAAAGAGAAAAAAAAAAGAGAGCAATGAAGAAAGAGAGAAATAGAATAGATTTTTTCTTTAAAGGATCCTCTAAATCACTTCACAAAATGTAGCAGCTAAATAATGCTGTAGCAAAGGTTATGTATCCTCAAATAAAATGTTCAAGTTTTGTAAACTTCATTGTTTTTCCAAACACCAAGGAGTCAACAGCAAAGTGAATGCATCCTGTCCAAATTGTCTGGAGCTTGTTATCCCCACAACTGCAGGGAAGTACTCTATCTATCTATCTATCTATCTATCTATCTATCTATCTATCTATCTATCTATCTATCTATCTATATCTATCTATCTATCTATCTATCTATCTATCTATCTATCTATCTATCTATCTATATCTATCTATCTATCTATCTATCTATCTATCTATCTATCTATCTATCTATCTATCTATCCATCTATATCTATCTATCTATCTATCTATCTATCTATCTATCTATCTATATCTATCTATCTATCTATCCATCTATATCTATCTATCTATCTATCTATCTATCTATCTATCTATCTATCTATCTATCTATCTATCTCTATCTATCTATCTATCTATCTATCTATCTATCTATCTATCTATCTATCTATCTATATCTATCTATCCATCTATATCTATCTATCTATCTATCTATCTATCTATCTATCTATCTATCTATCTATCTATCTATCTATCTATCTATCTATCTACCTATCTATAGGTATATATAGGTACGTATGTATGTCCTGAATAGAAATTAAAACAGTTTGACCAATCTTGATAAATTTTGGCAAAAATGTTCCTTAGATCACTGCGGAGGTCGTAGTGTATGTTAAATGTCTCTCCCACAACAAGAAGGCCTAGTAAAAAGTTAAAATTGATCTCAATTGAAGAACAAAACTTTTTAACCAATCGGGTAAGCCGTTTTCACAGTATTTTATATTAGCTATGTAAGAGAACGTCGATCTAGATCAGTGATACACAAACTAAGGCCCGCGGGCCGCGGTCACATCCGCCTAGCATATCTATCTATATATATATACTAGACATATGTTACCCGCGACCCGCAGGTCTTTATTTGCGCATTACTTTCGATATAGTCACTGAGAGTGTTTTGTAAACAATTAAACGAAATAATAATGTAATAAGTAGGCTAAAGCGAATGTGTCAATGTAAAAATAGCTAATAGGCTTAAATCCATTTTTTTTAAAAATTAAAACATTTGCTTTTGAATAATCTAGTGGATTGGATTTAGATGTATGTTAAACGTAGCTAATGATCCTTTCACGTTATTTCTCTTTCGCTACGAAAATAAAATTAGTTTTGCGAAAATGGTTTACCCGAAGTCGATACATTCTTATCTATTAAAAACGAAAAGAGCGATAGCTTTGTTAAATAAATGGGATTATCAAGTGAACAATTAAACGAAATAATTTTTAGTACGCGAGTCATGAATGAATATAGATCTAGGCCTATCTCAACTCGGCTTCGCAGCTTTCATAGACGAATGTAACTTTAAAAAACAAATTTGAATGTTTATTTGATCAAAATATGAAATGAATGGACTTTAATTAATATGTTTATGTGTTAAAGTAAAAGACTATCTGTGCGAAGAGAAGTTTTATCATCTTAGTGTTGAATTAGAGTTTTAGATCTAGGGATGGGATTATAAAGTGAACAATTAAACGAAATAATTTTTAGTACGCGATTTATGAATGAATATAGATCTAGGCCTTTAACTCGGCTTCGCAGCTTTCGTAAACGAATGTAGCTTTAGAAAACCAAATTTGAATGTTTATTTGATCAAAATATGAAATGAATGGACTTTAAATAATATGTTTATGTGTTAAAGTATAAAACTATCTGTGCGAAGAGAAGTTTTATCATCTTAGAGTTGAATTAGAGTTTTAGATCTAGGGATGGGATTATAAAGTAAACAATTAAACGAATTAATATTTAGTACGCGATTCATTACTGAATTGTCTAATGAAAGAATGTTCGTCAGGAAATCTGTAATCACAGATATAAGGAACTAATTAATGTAAAAAATGCTTTTGAAACACAAAATTGAAGGTTAATTTTATTATATAATGAAATCAAAAGATCTTCTTTTGTATTTTCATGTGTCAAAGTAAAAAACTATCTGCGCAAAGTGTATTTCTTAAAATTAGATCTAGGTCTAAATCCTTTCTATCTTTTCTCATGTCAACATTGTAGACATGGCCTAGATCCATAAAATACTATAGCTGTAATAGAGTCGGACAACTTTATTTTTTTTGAGGGTCTTAAGTTTGTTTTAGGGCTACAATACATACACTACGGTCTAAGTTGGTACCCAAGGAACATTCCTGCCAAGTTTTATCAAGATTGGTCAAGCGGTTTTGATGTCTATAAGTAACATACATACATACATACCCCTCACATTCTACTTTATAATATAGATATATATCCAAAATTGTGCAGAAGGTGCGCACTATTAGACTCTAGACTGAGAAGGATGCTGACATTAGAAGAAGATAATGAATTTCCGCCCAAGTCTAGAGATGATGAAGATGCTGTACTCAAGGCAGATGTTGCTTTAAATATGTGTGATGTCCCCATGTAAATAAACATGTATATATATATATATATATTAGAATGTTAAAAAAAAAGTAGTGTTTCTCAACCTTCGGTGAAAAAAAAACACACAAAAAAAAAACAGTCATGTTGAGGCCTTTCTCTTGACAGCTAGGTTACGGTTTTCCAAAACAAAGTCTTACTTAAAATAACTAAGATAAATCCGTATGCAATTACATAAAATCTGTCGCCACATTGACTATTCTGTTTTAAAACGTCATTTTTCATCTGGAAAGGGGAGAGGGCGGCTCAACGAAAACATTAATCCTCTCTCCTTTTTATAATCTCTGCTAATGATTGCATTAGGCATTAAAGAATAGGGGGGTGGGGCGACGCGATGAAAGAATTTAATTTATAGCATATATAAATTATATTAGTGACAATTTATTTTTAATTTTGTAATTTCTTAACTAAAATACAAAAAGAAAAAAGTATTGGTTTGTCCGATGGGCGGAAGGCGATTGCATGTATCGCCCCTCCCACCTGTTACAATCCTTTTTCATTTTATATTTACTAATGATAAAATTTGAGATCAGAGCGTATGTACAGAATAATATAAAATGGGTTAAAACATCAACATGTAGCTTATATTATATAGATATTCAACTAATTTTGTTCAAAAACTATGATTTCTCCATAAAAATAGGACCCCCCCCCACTCAGAGGGCTAGAGCGGAGAGGGCAGAAGAAGCAATCCCCCCCCCCCCACCTCCTCACCGAATCTGCTAAGATACCAGAAGTGTAGCCACATAATATAAAAAGTTATATTATAATTCTACTATTTTTGTTTACAAACTATGTTTTCTAATTAAAAGTAGGACCCCCCCCCCCACACACACACACACAATCAAAGGGTTTAGGTTGGAAGGGCAGTAGATGTATTCACCCCCCCCCCCCCCCACACACACACCCCAATCGGCTAACAGGGGAACGACATAATATAAAGATTGGTTAAAATATCAATTACAAGTTTTAATTATATAGATATTTAATGGATTCCGTTAACAAGTTCTGATTTCTAAAAAAAAATTGGACCACTCCCTCATTCGAAAGTTTATGGGGGGGGGGGCGGGATTGTTGCCATCGCCACCTCTCAGTCCCAAGAAATCGGCCAACATACTAGAGGGGGAGGGGCGAAATAATCTAGAAATAGGTTGAAAATAAAATAATTAATATATATTTTTATCATAACTAATAAATTCGTATACAAATTGTCTGTTTTCTTTATTAAAATTCGTTCGCCCCCTCCTGTTCAGGGAGGGGTCGGCCGAGTGGGCGGGGCGATCGCCACTACGCCCACCTTCGGGATCCGCCAGTGATATATAAATAATCGCTCGCCTCCGATTTCATTCCATTATGCTCGTGTTGATCACAGTCAAAGATTTAAAAAAAGAAAAGCGAAATGACTTGTGACTTTGATCATAGCAGCGAAATGACTTGTGACTTTGATCAGAGCAGCGGCCACCCAGGACACCATTGTAGAAGATCAAATTATCCAAATCGTTTTTTCTCAGACACAAGCATTTCGGTTGGATTCTCTCCCTTTTGTTTTATTAATCTCCCTGGGTTACAATAATAAAAGGACACGACAGTATTTCCATTTCTTTCTTCTTTCATTACTCACTTCGCTAGCCGGCTCATCAATCTTCAGCACTGTTTCTCGCTGTAAGGAAATTGTTGTATTTCTCGTGTCCAGCACTCTAGAAACATGAAATGTATCGAAATGAAGCAGGTCTGACTGAGAAGTAGGTCGATGACGTGGAAGAACAAATAGAAGAAACAAATTCACAATCAGATGCAATAACAGAATTATTAGAAATAAATTCCAATTGAAAAAAAAACTACTCTTTGACAAAGATTTTATCTCATAACCCAAACTTGTCGTCACTAAACTGTTATGGAGATGTGTTGTTGTTTAGACTATTGTGTGGGATTTCTGTCGTTTTCAGTGGGCCTATGTTAAACCACTAAGCTATGCAAGAGGATGGTCCTGTTTGTATAAGTAATGGACACGATTCATAGGAAGCTGTAATGTAAGATTCAAGCCAATAAAGATTGCAGACGTGAACCAATTAAGTCTGTCATGTCTACGGGCAATGACTTCGATTCCGAAGGTTAAGGATGAGTGCAGTGTTTCACTTGACTTTGTTTAATTCGAATGATACTTTAAATTACAATAACACAGAAGGGACAAACATGTCTACGTAGCCACGCCCAGGACGTATGACACTGTCGAGCGGTCAAGGTTATCGAGAACTTGTTGTTTTTTTTTAATCAGTAGAAGATTACATTGCCAAAAACACATAAGACAAAATAGTGAGTTTTTTTTTGTTCTCAAAACGATTCAGTTTAACATTGTTCAGAAATTGTTCATACTTCATGATTATTAATTAGGTTGTCCATTGGTTTCTGTTGTAGGCACGTAAGTGTACACATCCATCACACATGTGTTCACATCTAACTCGATAGTGGTCCTTGAACTTAGGATTCTTTTGAAAGTAAATGCCTTAATGCAAAATGTTTTTTGTTATTTTTCGGGTGTGTATACTAGCAGACGGATCAGCAAAAACTTTCAATTGTATTTTTTTTTAAATTCAAAATATTGTATTCTTAAAGCCTTGGTAATCAACGCAAACACTGTTCCTGAACATTAAAGTTAGCACCAGGGTCGGGTTCTGCACCCTGGTATATAGACTGAAAGGTCCAAACCCGTTAATCGGCACAAGAGTAAACAGAGATGGAAAAAACAATTATTTAATATTATTTGTAAAGCTAAAAATAAGTTGATAAACTATCTGCATATTTTATTCAACTTATATTCGTTACATTAACATTATTGTTTTGAAGACAAAAAAAAAAATGTTAAATTTGATTTTAAAAAATGAGCCAAAATAAATAAGATTGATGACCAACTTTCTTTCTATACAAACTGGTCCGCTTCTAAAGGAACAACTTTTTTTTTTTACGCTCGATGAGGGCATTAAGTGAGAATGCCTAGAAAAGAAAATGTCAAGCTTCAAGAGTAAACGCAGAGTCATGCCAGGAATGGGAAGCAGAGCTGAAATCTATTCAGCGAAACGTTTTGACCAGGAAATTGTGCCATGGGTAGAATCAGGTGAATGATGGAGAGATGTTGGGGAGAAACTACACAATGTCAAGGACGCTAAATTTAACTTCAATGTTGCCAACTAGAGTTTAAAAAAAAAATGAGCTACAAAAAGAAAAGCCTAGAAAATGTTTATTCTGTTAAAAAGTTCCACAAAAAAAAAATGTCATAAAAGACATAGCTATCAACCCTTCCTTTATTCTGTGTACTGGACACACCAAAAGGTTAGCTTTTTAACATAGTTTTCCCGCCACCGATACACCAAAAAGCTATCTTTTTAACATAGTTTTCTAGCCACCGATAGACCAAAAAGCTATCTTTTTAACAGTTTTCCCGCCACCAGATACACCAAAAAGCTATCTTTTTAACATAGTTTTCTAGCCACCGATAGACCAAAAAGCTATCTTTTTAACATAGTTTTCTAGCCACCGATAGACCAAAAAGCTATCTTTTTAACATAGTTTTCCCGCCACCAGATACACCAAAAAGCTTTTTTAACATAGTTTTCTAGCCACCGATAGACCAAAAAGCTATCTTTTTAACATAGTTTTCTAGCCACCGATAGACCAAAAAGCTATCTTTTTAACATAGTTTTCCCGCCACCAGATACACCAAAAAGCTTTTTTAACATAGTTTTCTAGCCACCGACACACCAAAAAGCTATCTTTTTAACATAGTTTTCTAGCCACCGATAGACCAAAAAGCTATCTTTTTAACATAGTTTTCTAGCCACCGATAGACCAAAAAGCTATCTTTTTAACATAGTTTTCTAGCCACCGACACACCAAAAAGCTATCTTTTTAACATAGTTTTCTAGCCACCGATAGACCAAAAAGCTAGCTTTTTAACATAGTTTTCTAGCCACCGACACACCAAAAAGCTATCTTTTTAACATAGTTTTCTAGCCACCGATAGACCAAAAAGCTAGCTTTTTAACATAGTTTTCTAGCCTCCGATAGACCAAAAAGCTAGCTTTTTAACATAGTTTTCTAGCCACCGATAGACCAAAAAGCTAGCTTTTTAACATAGTTTTCCAGCCACCGATAGACCAAAAAGCTAGCTTTTTAACATAGTTTTCTAGCCACCGACACACCAAAAAGCTATCTTTTTAACATAGTTTTCTAGCCACCGATAGACCAAAAAGCTATCTTTTTAACATAGTTTTCTAGCCACCGATAGACCAAAAAGCTAGCTTTTTAACATAGTTTTCTAGCCACCGATAGACCAAAAAGCTAGCTTTTTAACATAGTTTTCTAGCCACCGATAGACCAAAAAGCTAGCTTTTTAACATAGTTTTCTAGCTAGCGACACACCAAAAAGCTATCTTTTTAACATAGTTTTCTAGCCACCGATAGACCAAAAAGCTAGCTTTTTAACATAGTTTTCTAGCCACCGACACACCAAAAAGCTATCTTTTTAACATAGTTTTCTAGCCACCGATAGACCAAAAAGCTATCTTTTTAACATAGTTTTCTAGCCACCGATAGACCAAAAAGCTATCTTTTTAACATAGTTTTCTAGCCACCGATAGACCAAAAAGCTAGCTTTTTAACATAGTTTTCTAGCCACCGACACACCAAAAAGCTATCTTTTTAACATAGTTTTCTAGCCACCGATAGACCAAAAAGCTAGCTTTTTAACATAGTTTTCTAGCCACCGATAGACCAAAAAGCTAGCTTTTTAACATAGTTTTCTAGCCACCGATAGACCAAAAAGCTATCTTTTTAACATAGTTTTCTAGCCACCGATAGACCAAAAAGCTATCTTTTTAACATAGTTTTCTAGCCACCGATAGACCAAAAAGCTAGCTTTTTAACATAGTTTTCTAGCCACCGACACACCAAAAAGCTATCTTTTTAACATAGTTTTCTAGCCACCGATAGACCAAAAAGCTATCTTTTTAACATAGTTTTCTAGCCACCGATAGACCAAAAAGCTATCTTTTTAACATAGTTTTCTAGCCACCGATAGACCAAAAAGCTAGCTTTTTAACATAGTTTTCTAGCCACCGACACACTAAAAAGCTATCTTTTTAACATAGTTTTCTAGCCACCGATAGACCAAAAAGCTAGCTTTTTAACATAGTTTTCTAGCCACCGATAGACCAAAAAGCTAGCTTTTTAACATAGTTTTCTAGCCACCGATAGACCAAAAAGCTATCTTTTTAACATAGTTTTCTAGCCACCGATAGACCAAAAAGCTAGCTTTTTAACATAGTTTTCTAGCCACCGATGAAACACGAATACAACGCTACTTTTGTACTTTGCATAATCAGCTTTTTTCCCTTAGTCTATAATGACAGGAGGCGCAGTGGATTAGCGATTGGTCCCGGGTTTGAATCCTGGTGAAGACTTTTAATTTCGAGATCTAATGGGTACCTGACATTACTTGGGGAAAAGCATAGGCGGTTGGTCGTTGTGCTGGCCACATGACACCCTCGTTAACCGTGGGCCAGAGAAACAGAGGACCTTTACATCAATTGCCCCATAGATCTCAAGGTCTGAAAGGGGGACTTTATTTTCACCTGACTATTATGACAGCTGGTATTAGAGAGATCGTCGAGTCCGTAGACTTGAAAACGTCCATCAGTTCTTTTAGATAGAGGACTCCTTTGAGGCCCTTTAGAAGTGCACTTATTGTATGTCAATAAATACATCTAGGTCTATGCTAGTTGAGCGAAGTGTTATAAATAGCCCAGCGAGTTTGATTTGATTAAACGCCTTTTAATTATGAGCATTCCAACTGATTAAGATAATAAAGTAGCGGGTTAACGACCTCGGCTACACAAGGGCGGATCTTCTTCCACTGCAGTAGCATGAACATGCTATAATTTCAAGCGCATTTATTTTAAGAATTGCTTAAAATTATTTAGCAAGATTAATTGTTGGACAAGATTGTTTCTGCTTAACAAACAGGCTAACTTCTAGCTGCGAGAGATCTGAATTGATACTTCTTAGTTAACACAGAGAAAGCGCTCTGGTTACTTTCACAGTTCGGTTAGAACATGATGTCATTCATTCATAGATCAACCTTTTCCCCCCTCGACCCTCTCCTTCCCCCCTCGACTCTTCTCCACCCCCCCCCCTCTAAAAAAAAGCACCTGAAATACAAGGAGTCAATTATTTACACTCATTGATATGTAAACAACTAACACATTTCGTTGCTTTATTAAAGTAAAGGATTCTGAAACATTGATTGATTAATTGGGGAAGAAGTGGAAGAGAGAAAGAGAGAGAAAGAGAGAGAAAGATAGAGAGAGAGAGAGAGAAAGAGAGAGAGAGAAAGAGAGTGAGCTAGAGTAAGAAAGTGGGAAAGAGGTCAAATAAACTCATGGGGAAAGGTTTGAAAAAAAAAAGGATAAAAAAAAAATAATTTTATCCGATGAAATAAGATGCCCCCGAGTACAGCAAAACAGACGGTCAGGGAGGAAAGGGAAAGAACTGATCAATGATTTTAATTTGCTGGCAAACTGACTACACAAGCTTTTTTTTTTTCTTTTGCAAGAGTTACTTTCCTTGACGTGACGATTGCAGTGAGTAAAAAAAAAAGAGAGAGAGAGAGAGAGAGAGAAAGAGGAATGAAAGGATTCACATTCAAAAAATCTCTCTATATATATCTTGTTCATCTCATAATAATGAGATGAAAGCTTAGACATTAACTATGGTCGGAATGGGTGACCCGACAAATTGCGCGGACAGAATAACGGCGATAAAAAAGCTAGGATGAAAAAGCGCGAAATTTTGCGACAAATGCTTCACTTGCTAAAAATAAAAGATGTTTTTTAAATGTCGTGACACTGTTCAAGGGTTAGGTACATGATGATGTGTCTGTTTACACATGTGTGTTATAGTTTAATCAGAAATATTGATTATCTGCGGCATCTCTCTTTGATCAAACCAGAGCGTCTCTTGACGAAACCTCAAAATCAGGTGGGTCAGGGTTAGTTAAGCTGGCGATCACATTTCTTATCTGTCAATACTGCCTTCGAAGAACTAAATGATGCTCGGCCAAATGTAAGGAATTCATTTGACTATTGGGAAGGCAACTCTATTGGTGGCCAGAGACGTAACCGATGAGTGACACCAAGATATCCGATAGCATTATGAAATGTTAGAGATCGAGTATCGGAACAAGCCATCTCAGTGGAGGGATGGCACCTTGCATTTCAGCTGTCTATTGACGGTCATCAGCCCAATGTCTACAAGTTAATCTCTCACTTCCTCAGAGAACAGAAGAACATTGAGAACAAGATTCTGGGGTACAATGCTGGAGAACAAAGTAAAGCTGCAAGCAAGACAAAGTACCTCCAACTTGACAGATGTGTTGAAGCTATAGTGCCAATGTACGGAAACAAGGAGGTGCGATGGCTGAGTGGTAAAGCGCTTGGCTTCTGAACCGGGGGTCCCGGGTTCGAATCCCTGTGAAGACCGGGATTTTTATTTCGGGATCCATAGGCGCCTCTGAGTCCATTCAGCTCTAATGGGTACCTGACATTAGTTGGGGAAAAATAAAAGCGGTTGGTCGTTGTGCTGGCCACATGACACACTCGTTAACCGTAGGCCACAGAATCACATGACCTATAGACCACAAGGTCTGAAAGGGGAACTTCACTTTTTTTTTACGGAAACAAGCCACTGATGAAGTTTGTGCGTGACATTGTATACAATTTTAACTTTGTGAGAGTTTTGTGTGTGTGTAAATCTGACAAGTATGGAAGTATCTTTACGTGGTTTTATAATGCTCTTTTGGTGTGTGAATGTGTGCTATATTTTGAAATGATTCATTTTAGCTAATGTTTGCATATAGTGTTTCTGATAAAAATAATGATAACATTAAAATAAAAAAAAATATTAGCTCTATTTATATTTTACGAAATCTAAAGTATTTCTTGCAAAATGACAGAAAAATATTTTTCTCCGCGCTTTTTTATCGGGGCTATTTTGTTCGAGCTATTTTGCCGGCGCTATTTTGTAGGTGGAACCGTCGGAATGACGTCGCCCGCGTCAAACCTCTCCACGCAGCTGATGTGTCCAAAGGAACAACAGTTGATGATACAGTTTGGGATCAGAAGCTTTGAAGTTTGACTCACGAAATTTTCCCATATTTGGATGTAGAAACAAGGCAGCGGAGATGTGCATGAAGAGTTGTTCTTTTCCTACGTGGGTAGCCCAAGGCTCTCTGGTTTAGGCGCTAGAATCTCGCATTTACACACATGTAGGCCAGGAGTTGGAATGGGTGTCAGACGTTATTTCAGACTCATGCCTTTGGAAACTATACCTGAGTTGTGGAGTACTTTATTGCCATTATCAATCTCAATAGGGATTGATATTTAAAACTCCTGAAAGTCGAGTAATTAACCAATTATGAAAACGATTTTATTTGTTGTTTCTTTTTTAAAGGAAACCTCAGAATTTACATTAAATTCCTTTACAACCGAAAATCCCTAGAATATAAAAAAAATTCTTCACTCTAGAAACTATATCTAATAATAATGGATTTAAATGAAGCTTTTATAAATATACATATTATTTAATAATATCTGAAAAAAGAATCTTTGACTATTACTTATTATAGTTCTTTTGTACTTTTAAGTGGAAACTTCCAAATTTTTGTTTCAATATTTAGGAATATAATGAGTAACATTGGGGTTACTTTCTTTAGAATTATCGCTGTGATATACCATGATTTTGTTACATTCAGAGATCAGTAATTATTTTTACAATGCATATATCTTAGACATACTACAAATAGAGATCATTTACAATCGAAAATGTACATATTCAAATCATACGTTTTACAAACTACTAAATACAGAATGAATGTAGGCAAACGGGAGTACGCAATAATTTCGGACGAAATGATTTATAAGGGAATTAACCAACATATAGCTACTTCTCGATTAATCACTCATCATATTGAATTACTTCCCTTTAAAAAAAAAACGTTTTTAAAATGCCAAATTTGTTTTGTAAAAGGTTTTACATGTTTCGGATGTTTTTTCAGTTTCTGAAGATAATTACATCATAGCCCAAACCTCCCACTGGACGAAGGGGGATAGCAGAGGGCAAGGTTCGAACCCGGGACCTTCAAGACCAACGAACGACAGTCCATATCGCACACCACACGAACAGAGAGCGTATTAAAACAAATAGAAATAAAGTTGATTCTTGGTAGACATTTTTCAATTAGACACACTAGGTAATCAGACACACTTGGTAATCCAACACACTTGTTAATCAGACACATTTGGTGATCAGACACACTTGGTAATCAGACACACTCGTTAATCAGACACACTTGGTAATCAGACACACCTGGTAATCAGACACACTTGGTAATCAGACACACTCGTTAATCAGACACACTTGGTAATCAGACACACTTGGTAATCAGACACACTTGGTAATCAGACACACCTGGTAATCAGACACACTTGGTAATCAGACACACTTGGTAATCTTACACACTTGGTAATCAGACACACTTGGTAATCAGACACACTTGGTAATCAGACAAACTTGGTAATCAGACACACTTGGTAATCAGACACACCTGGTAATCAGACACACCTGGTAATCTTACACACTTGATAATCTTACACACTTGGTAATCAGACACACCTGGTAATCAGACACACCTGGTAATCAGACACACTTGGTAATCAGACACACTTGGTAATCTTACACACTTGGTAATCAGACACACTTGGTAATCAGACACACTTGGTAATCAGACACACTTGTAATCAGACACGCTTGGTAATCTTACACACCTGGTAATCTTACACACTTGGTAATCAGACACACTTGGTAATCAGACACACTTGGTAATCAGACACACTTGGTAATCAGACACACTTGTAATCAGACACGCTTGGTAATCTTACACACTTGGTAATCAGACACACTTGGTAATCAGACACACTTGGTAATCAGACACACTTGGTAATCAGACACACCTGGTAATCAGACACACCTGGTAATCAGACACACCTGGTAATCAGACACACCTGGTAATCAGACACACTTGGTAATCAGACACACCTGGTAATCTTACACACTTGGTAATCAGACACACTTGGTAATCAGACACACCTGGTAATCAGACACACCTGGTAATCAGACACACTTGGTAATCAGACACATTTGGTAATCAGACACACTTGGTAATCAGACACACTTGGTAATCAGACACACTTGGTAATCAGACATACCTGGTAATCAGACACACTTGGTGATCAGACACACTTGGTAATCAGACACACCTGGTAATCAGACACACTTGGTAATCAGACACACCTGGTAATCAGACACACTTGGTAATCCAACGCGGCATCAAAAACACATACGCACGTCTCGCCTCTTTTGAATTACTCCTTGCTGTGTTAAATAATAGTGAGACTGATATGTTCTATAAGAGTCTCACTGAGACTGATATGTTCTATAAGAGTCTCACTGAGACTGATATGTTCTATAAGAGTCTCACTGAGACTGATATGTTCTATAAGAGTCTCACTGAGACTGATATGTTCTATAAGAGTCTCACAGAGACTGATATGTTCTATAAGAGTCTCACTAAGACTGATATGTTCTATAAGGGTCTCACTGAGACTGATATGTTCTATAAGGGTCTCAATGAGACTGATATGTTCTATAAGGGTCTCAATGAGACTGATATGTTCTATAAGAGTCTCACTGAGACGGATATGTTCTATAAGATTCTCACTGAGACGGATATATTATATAAGAGTCTCACTGAGACGGATATATTATATAAGAGTCTCACTGAGACGGATATGTAGAGTCTCACTGGTGGAGATCATTGTCCTAACGGTGGGGTATGGAAAAGGAGAAGTAAGGTGACATTCGAGAGTAGAAAAATCTTTTTAATTAATATAAATATTAATTTTCTTATTTACAGTTGAATCTTTCTAATCCCAATGTTACTGGGCCGGTGTTGTGTCAGATTACAGAAAAGAAAGCTGATTTCCAAAGGTTACTTGTACTTCAGAGACTTCAATCGTATATGTCAAGAACATTCTAATTGCGGTGTTGTACGATATTCTCGTACATTTTTACGTGTATAAACAATAGACTTGAAAGAAAGAGGGTCCTCAAATTGCAGATATTGGCTCTATTTAAGGTCCTTCTCCCTATTTTTCATTATGGCATGTCGACCTATGCCGATTCCATAAATCGCTCGGAAGAATAATTAATTAAGGATAAATATTTACCCGAACTTATTTTAGAAACATTTTTTTAATGACGAAAATGAGCGATCTGGTAGAAGACTACCAATCTGAAGTGTTGCTTTTGTGTTCTTTTAGTTCTAAATAACATCGTACATGCCATACATGGCGATTCGAAAAGAAAGTCCCCCAGTAGTCTAGAAAAACATAGCTCACATTGAATCTTTTGCGTTAAAATATTGCAGTTAGTATATCAATTATGGCTTTAGTACGAAACACCAAGTGTTACAACATCTCTACGTTATTGGGTAAAACATGCACTTTGTAACAAACTAACATGGCGCATTTTTCCCTAAGAGACTCAAAAGCATTGCGTTATTATTGTAAAGAAGCGTTTCACTTCGAGCACCCCTGTTATGCCGAACACCTTTAAGCTCACTAAAAAGCCTTTGGCAGATGTTAGAGCCCCACACGGGATAGGTGCCCTGCCCAGCGTGACTGTCGGACTATAAGAAGTTCATACCGGCATTCGCTAGATCATCGCTGTTTCTAGTGCGTTCTTGCCACCGAATGTCCATGATGGTGTGTAAACATCTTTGGTGAAAGCGTTCAAGAAGTCTTAGTTGCTTTCTGTCAAGTACCTATGTCTCAGATCCACATAAAGAGCTAAAGAAAACCACTACTTGGTAGACACTGAATTTGTAGGCAGGTGAAACGATTTATTTCGCCACACTTTTGCTCGGAGGTGTCCAAAATTACTACTGGCCCTGATCAGACGCTTATCAACCTCCCTAAAAAGCAAGGCGTCATTTGATCCTCTGCTTTCCAGATTTGTGAAGGTGTCTACCACGTATGTCCATTCAATATTATCTTTGGGGCTGAGTTGATTTTATTGGGTGAATTCCGGAACATGACTTTCGTTTTTCCGAGGTTATGGTTCAACCACTAGAGGCGGCAACGGACGCTTATTCGTTGACCGCAGGTTGGAGATCATGTCAGTGTCATGACCATTTCCTTGGTTTGGGTATGGGACAGTAGACTTCGAAGATTGAACGCATTCTAATAATTTACCAGCAAAAAAAAAAAATTATTAAAATGCATTGTAGGACTATGTTAATTATTCTAATCAAGCTAAACTGTCAATATCTATTCATTTGCTTTCAAAAGAATATATATAATTGACATCTATTTATCTACCAAATAAATTGCTTACACTTTAATTGCGGAGAGCCGTGTAGGTGACTTTTACTTTGTTGACAAGGCTAATACAATAAGATGTTTAAAATGTTTAATTAGGTCTATTGATTCATTAAAACTTGTCCATGTTTTCGGAGATATATTTTAGTGCATTGCAATCAGCTACTGAGGTAAGCGTGTCAAGTTTTTTTCCCCTTTGACGTCATGGACACATTTTCATTCATAAAACATTCTAGCCAAAAATGATTTTTCGATAATGAAACATTTTCAAAGCGATATAACGGTCGACCTCGAGTTTCCCCTTGTGGCCAATGAATTGAGATTTTTTTTTTCTCATTTACGAACATATGCCTTGAAATTTTAAAGAAAATCGTTAGAGCCGTTTTCGAAATAAAAGTATATATAAATATATCTCTATACTATAAAGTAGAAAGTAAGGCGTATGTATGTATGTATGTATGTATGTCCCGCATAGAAATCAAAACCGTTTTACCAATCTTGATAAAACCTGGCATAAATGTTCCTTGGGTACTAACTGGAACCGTAACGTGTGCCCTAAAACAAACTTAAGACCCTCAAAAAAAAAAAAAGTTGCCCAACTCTATGAAAGTATTATTATTTCATGGATCTAGGCCATGTTTATCATGTTTAGATCGAAAGGAATTAGATCTAGATCTAATTTTTAAAAATACACTATACACAGATTGCTTTTACTTTAACATATGAAGATATAAAATATAGTCTATTGATATCATTATATATATATATATATATATATATATATATATATATATATATATATATATATATATATATATATTCAAATTCGTGTTTCAAAAGCATTTTTACATAAATTCGTCCCTTATATCTGCGAAGTTAGACGTCCTGACGTAGGCCCTACTCTATAATCCCATTCATTTAACTAATCGGGTAAACCCGTTTTAATTGTACTTAATATCCTATTAATCTAGCGCTCCTTTCATTTTTAATATATATGAATGTATCGGCTTAAAGGGTAAACCCATTTTCGCAAAACTACTTTTATTTTTGTGGCGATAAAAACTTGAAAGGATAATTAGCTAAGTTTAACATACATCTAAATCCAATCCACAAACTAAGGCCCGCAGGCCGCGGGTAATGTCCTACTAGTCTATATATATATATATATATATATATATATATATATATATATATATATATATATATATATATATACAAGAATTGCTCGCTTAAGAGTATATGATTTCTACAAATGATGGTGCGCAAATTGTCTTTGAACGTCCATTTATTTATTGAACTGTTGAATGAATACATAGAAACAAGAGTCGAGTGCGGAAATATCCGTTAAAAGTGTGTTCAAAAAAGCCAAATTTTAAGATAATAAAAAACTTTAATAAATTATAACGGTCAAACCAGAGTTTTCACTACAGGGTCCAAAATTTTATTATAATCATGATGACCTCTTGAAAATTTCTATTAAAATAGTGGCTCGCCTGAACATTTCGTAGTATTTATATGAAATGATCGGTATGTCACAGTATAAGAAACAGTGGGTGGACTGTGTGTATGTGGATAAAACAACACAGAAGAATGGAAGCGTATAACAAGAAATAAGATACTAAGAACAACCGAAGACGACGAAGAATAAAGGAAAGTTGTCAATTCATTACATGTGGTGCCTGAAAGTCCAGACTATTTACTTATTCATTATATTTTTTAAAAATACATATTAAAGGGAAGTAATATGGTAAAATGTATTTTCTTTATGCTCAGTTCTCTCGCTTAGAAAAAAAATAATAAAAAGTACAAATTGTGCGTGTGAATTGATAAATAAAATTTAGTTTGTTCTCCAATATTGAACTCTGTGTTTGACTATAGGGTTGGGGGTGAGACAAATGTTGTTTTTTTTTTGACAAATCCGGTAATAAAAAAACTAAGCTAGGCAACTTTTTAGAAAAATCATCCCGAGAATTACAATACTTTACTGATGCATATTCAGAATTACCATAATGGCATTATATTTATTCAACAGTTTATATTCTATAACAGTAATCTCCCGTCAGTTTTCAATGATATAGTGTATCTACCGCAAGATTTACTACGTATAATTTTTACTAAAAATCTATAAGAATAAAGCGAATCTCATTTCTGACACTCTGGTCACGCGAATCAGCAGACGACCGGGAAATCAGAATCCTAATTTGAATTCTTGTAGAGATCAGATTTTATTTTCGGATATTCTAAACAAATTGCTTACGGTACGCACCGGAACTCGGTACTCCTTAAAAAACAATTCCTTGTCGATCTTCCCTGCACTTAAGTTCTACCCCCACCCCGTCCCTTCACTCTCTGTTTATTGCGCTATATTTGTCACCACTTTTTTTTTTGTTTCAACAGTTGTTACGGTTAGTTGCACTAAGTTAAAATAAAGTAGAGTAAAACCTTTCGAGCGCGTCGACAACAAACACAACACGCTCCAATCGCTCAGCTTATAAAGACATGAATACCAAGTAGCATCCAGTGGCTTAGCGTAGCAACCATGGCGCGAAGAGGGTGGTTCATAACGCCTAGATCCGTGACCATTAGGGGCCCTTGGGGGGAAAAAAAGAATATATGAATTGTATTACTAGGCATTCCTGATACCTGCGTAGGGCAATACCTGCAAGGGAACGCCTTTTTTGTTAACGTACTGAAGCATGACTAGGTTTGGTTTCTATTACACTAAACGTACCTGTACTGGAATTGAGACCCCCCCCCCTCCCCCAAGACATATTCTTAATTCCGGACTCATGGTTTATTTTCCGTTGCAACAACAGTTAATGTTTCAGTATGTCAAGATGAAGTGCATTAGTCCAGGTCTCCCCCAGGAAGGTAGGGTATGGCAGCATGCCGGGTTCGAACCCGGTACCGTAGTGACGACAGTTCGAAGCGCATACACACGACCATGCAGCCACAATCTTAAAATATTGAAGTAAACCTCAATTTAGACTGACATTTTTTTATTGCATAAGAAGTAGGGGAGAGTTGGCAGCAGTCAAACTTTCAAGAACGCAATGCAGCCTAAATTACACCTGTACATTGCCAACTTTTCTCTCCTTCATAAAACTTGAATACCACAACCCCTTACAACCCCTTCCCACCCACACTAAAAAAGAATAGTGATTGCTACTAGAAATGTGTATCACTTGATAGGGAATTCCACTTCCTTCTCTCTAGCCGCCCACCCCCGCACTCAGGAGGCCCTGTCCTTAAAGTAGTTTAATACAGACATTGTTTATACTACTTGAAAAAAAAAAATGGAACAGAAGTGGCCATAAAGGTTTCGAACAGAGGCGACAGCCAAAGCCCGCACCTGAGTGGGCCCCAAAATAGAGTTTTTTTTTTTCACATTCATCACATCACTTTCACACAGATTTCCAGACGTTCTAATGTACCATACCAATCCGGTATAGACTTAGTACGGTGTGGTAAATTAGTTCAAAAAACAGACAAGATTTGTTGCTCTTCTTTTGGTGTAGGTTTAATCCACACATATGACATTCGCCCAAGTCCCGGCGCACTAATTATGGAAATAGAATATTTTGTAAAGGAGGGTATGGGACGATACTGACATTGAATTTTGCAGAAAAAAAAAACAACTTATTCTTTGTTCTGTCGTTGTTCTAACTGTATTCTATGTTCTGTGTTCTTTGTTCTAACTTTGTTCTTTGTTCTTACTTTGTTCTTTGTTTTGTCTAAGCTCTTTGTTCTATCTTTTAACTGAATAAAGTTTGCAGTCGAGACAATTAAATTTCCAGCCAAAGAGCTTATACCTCCAAGGTGCATTGCCCGTCTCATTACTGATTTCCACCACAAATAGAATCACGTAGTCCCATTAAAAATAGAGCATGACATTCTAGACAACTTTGCGCTATGCTCTTCTGGTACTACAGTGTAGATCGAGATATCCATTAAATTGAATCGAATTCTTTGCAGGGGCATTGCTCACTTCTTTCTAGTATAACATAATTCGGAGTGGTGCAGTTCTAGTACTAGGTGCCTCGAGTTCAAATCTCGTTGAAGACAGATTGTATACATTTTTAGGATAATTTTAACTCCACTCAACTCTAACGGCTACCTGACTTACGTTGGGGAAGTAAAGAAATGGCCGTTGTGCTGGCCACACGTCATCCTGGTTCATGCACAGCTAAAGAAACAGATGATATTTACATCATCGGCCCGATGTATAGGAAGGTCTACAAAGGTGACCTTTTTAATCTATCAATCCATCCGAATTCTAATTATTTAGTGCAGTGTTTCCCAAACTCTTAGTGGAACGCCTCGCACATTCTGAGTACTCAGCTTAACACTTTGCTTATTTTTTAGACCTTAATTCACATGGTGACCTCCTACTAGTTAATTATTCCAGTAGTTCGTGGAACACCTATTCAGGTCTCATTGAACACTAGGGTTCCGCGGAACACAGTTTGGGAAACACTGATTTTTAGGATGGCTGTATGGTCGTGATGTATGCGCTTAGGAATATCGTCTCGATGGTTGCAAGTTCAAACTCTGAAGGAACATTCTAAACACGCAAAAAGAAAAACAAAGTAAAACAAACAAAAACAAAAAACAAAGTCACCTCTCAAAAAAAATATTAAAAAATGACGCCACACTGGGGACCAAACACCTTTCTAAAAAGCAACAGCGCCCATGCACTTATTTCAATGCAAAAGAATTGACCAGACGTAAAAAATAAAACTGTAATATTATGGAGACGCCTCTGCCTTCACCGCCATGACATTGCAATATACTGACTGAAAATCACTGATACGTAACCAGTGTCAGTGGGACACGGCGGATAACGACCAGGTCATGAAAGTCTGTTCAAGGAGACTTTTTTGTCTGGCTGTCTTAAATAGCTAATGATCGACACTTTAAGTTATTCTTGGCACAGAAATATTTCTTTCAAAGTACGGAGAGACTGGAGGTTGGCCTTAACATGAAGTTGTCCTAGTCTAGCCTGAACTAAACTACTTCTTCCGTAAAAGGTAAAATCTTAATCCCCCTCCCCACCGCCCCCCCCAATCTCGGCCAACACACGCACACCAATATAAATAAACACACAAATGCCTGTTTTTTTTTCTTCTTTTAATTTCTCTATATATACATGCTAAGTAATACACAATTTTTAATAAGATTAAAAAAAAAAGAAAATATAATTTCATTTTTGACTTGCTAATGATACGAATTAAAAACAAAATAGATATCAAAATTAGTCTGTATATACACACAAACTTGTAGGCGGCCCCGGCGAGCTCGTTATTACATATTGGCAATGTCTTCGATTTCGAAGATTAAGGATGAGTGCAGTGTTTCCCTATTTCAAATTACTACACAAACCCAGTTGCGACCTGCATATTTTTCCAAATCTCATGCATACAAAGCCGTTGTCCGCTGTTAATCTTAATTATTATGTTTCAAAAACACATACATCTATACCACACCAAGCTGACCTTGAATTTTTAAAAAAGTTTGTAATTCTTGCATGAAAATTCAAGTAGCTTTTGTATCTACTTGCCCTTGGTTAACCCTGCCATAAAAGAAACAAATCCTTTTGAATATTTTCAATTGAACGTCATTCCTTATCCCACGATGAGCACTATTCAAGATTTTCATGGCTGGCGTAAAGAAACTATAAATAGCTAGCAGTTTGGTGGACTGATTGTCTAAAGCAGCATTTCTCAAACTGAGGGGTGTGCGAGGTCCTCTAAAGGGGCACGCGAGGACTTGACTAAAACAAACAAAAAAACAAAAAAGGTCGGGAAGGGCAAAAGCAAGGAGCTAATAAAAACCTGTACATGTATTTTCATCGAAGTCTTCAATCCATTTGTTGATAATTAAGCAAGTAAATTGACATTGTTACCATTGTTTAACAGATTAAAATATTTTAACGTCATTTCAACTTCTAATAAGGACCTATTAAAATGACACACACCGTTGTCGCGAGAGGCGTCTACAACATTGCTTCTTTCAAAACGTTTGGAAGAAAGCAATGTCAAAACGTCTCCGCTAACGTGATTCTTCTCGACTTTCTTATGTTAAGATAGTGAAGATTCTCCCGACAGTCGTACATCATTATGTTGACAACTTTTGTGGGACAAAAAAAAAAAGGTTTGACTTAACATGAAGAAGATGATCTAACAGCGCTTACCTCTATTACAGACGTGCGTGCGTTCTAGACAACTTGAATGTTCGCCAAATAACTGTATTGGCAACTACTGCTTCCTTCTTACTTACATTTAACTGGACCTTTTTTTTTTTTTACTAGAATGAATAGTTTAGTCTAGTGCAAGAAAATACTTCATCATCGGCCCGTCTTAGCCTTTTTTACTTCAACCTTTTTGACTTACGCTAATATAAGTAGAAGAAAAAGTTCAGAACGCAAGAGAACGCTTGGCGCTGAGCCCCCCTGACCAAAACGGAGATGCTTACATCGCCTCCCCTAGACTGGCCTAGACCTACTTACTGGATTGAGGGGTAGGGGCGTAAGGGAGAGACTGATTCAATCTAAATTACTAGAAGGAACCTTGTATAATATTTTTTTTAGGAAACCTCAGTATTTGCGCTATTCAATTTTAGCTTTGTCATCATAGGAATCCTTGGGCCTTAGGCCTCTTTTTTGGGCTTTATATGCCTCTTTTTTGGGCCCTCCTGCCTCTTTTGTGGGCTTTTTTTTATTATAAGTTCTCACATTTCACAAATATTAAGTTACAAAGAATTAATATTAAACTTTAAAATATGATTAATCCATACTTAATTAGTAATCAAAATAGTGAATCTACATAAATAGTAGGTCGAAAGTTCAAGATTAATGAAAACAAACAAAACTTGATCTGTCTTGTGAAGATTAGTCTCCGGACTTAGTTGTCTGTTGATAAACTTTTGAGTCCATGTGATGAATATCTAATATAATTAATATTTTAAGTATTCCTTTCATGCTAATATTTCCCAATTTTTTTTTTTTTTTTTTTTTGGAAACCTAAGAATTTGCGCTATTCAGTTTTAGCTTTATCATCATAGGAATCCTTGGGCCTTAGGCCTCTTTTCTTTGCCTCTTTTTTGGGCTTTATGTGAATCTTTTATGGGCCATCTTGCCTCTTTTATGGGCTTTTTTTTTTTATTTTTTTTTTTTTATTTATTATATGTTTTTATTTGTAAGTTATCATAATTCACAAGTATTAACTCATAAACAATTGAAAAGTGATTAACCTAAAATATAATAATAGTAATAGAAATATTATTTAATATCAAAGACATACTACCTAACCAATGAACCCCCTAAAGACAGAAAAATGATACAAGTATACTCTACTCCAGAACAATCAACACAATATCATATATCCCTGACCCCCAACACCCTATTTCTGAAAAACTACATGAGCATTGTACAGGTATATGAAAATCAAACTAGATAATTCTCTACCCTAAAGTCCATTATTTTTCTAAATGTTAATTCCAAGTGATTAGGATCAAACACCTTATTATTATGTAGACATTTGAGCCAGCTAGCCCAAACAAGATTCCTGTATTCGGAAACAATAATCAAGTTAAAGTTATGTATCATTTTATTTTTTAAGTTTTGGCAGCTTGTTTAAAATAATAGACAAGTTAACATTTACATAATTGCCACTGTTTGCTTCCAATAGGTCCATTACAGTACTTCTAACTTTAAGGAATAATGGACATTCCAAATACATATGTTTCTCATTATCAGCATTTTCAAGGTGGCATAATATACATTCACGGTCATTTGCCCGTCTTCTAACCATAGGGGTCATCCCAAAGATAAGTCTATAACTAATCTCTCTAGCTTTTGGTGGGATATGTTTACTGTGTAGGTTTATGAATGTGTTCTTGAATTCTGTCACCCCAAGAACTCTCCCCCACTTAATCCTATTCACTTGGCTTTCCTGTAACAGCTTTTTAAGTGTTGTGTATGATTCTTTGGTTTTGTTGTGTATTAAATGTTCATTACTAGGTAAAATTCTTAAAATAGATCTGTAAAATGGATGAGTGACTGTACCAATATAGTAAGGAGTATCATTGTGTATTGGAATAAGACTACTTAATCTTAAACTTATTTTTATTCGGAAAATGAACGGAGACCAGAGGTAACAAAATGGTTAGTGTTCATGAACATTTAATGCCTAAATTTGGATTTTAAAAATGGTATAAATATTTTTGCAAAATAAAACAGGAAAACAAATATAATTTGTCTTAAACTTTCTATTCTTTTTCATTACTTTCTCAAGCCATACCGAACTCCACTATAAGAGCCTACAGCGCTCCACAAGGTTCCCAGCTAACTAAGGGAGTCGTGAACGAAATTCTTCTCGTCAAGGGGGGGGGGGGGGGCAGGCAGGCACCCCCTAAGGCTTGAGAAGCACGGATCTAAAGAAAACACATTGCAAAGAATCAGTTGTTTGTTCTTACTTGAACTCAAACGGGACAACCTAAGATCAATCATGAGACTTGTAACGGCCAGAAAACTGAACGTACAACAAATCAGAAGAGCGATTTTAGATGATCCTAAATCATTGAGCCTCGTTTTTTTAAATTGAAAACAAACTGATGAGACTTCTATAATTTTTGACAAGAAAATTAAATGTAATATAATATAATATTTTTTAGTAATATAATCTAATATTTTATATCCATAATATTTTATTTATTGTAAGTCAGAAGAGCGATTCTAAAGAATCTTTTGAAGTTTTTTTTTTACTTGAAAACAGACTAACAACCTACAGCCCAACATAACCAACACTCTGTACGGCAGTGCTGAACAACTGAAGTGAACAACACATTATTTTTCCTTGGCACAGTCTTCAAAAGAGATAACAGTTCAGCAGCAAAACTCTGGCTAGAAGAAGATGAAGAAGCGAAATCAAATTCATTACTAATACACGTCTCTACTCTCTTGCGTCTCTGATCAGTCTCCCGCTTCAACTATCACCCACGTGACTTCTTAACAAAAATGACGACATACCAGCTCAAGATTACATCATTCTACACCACAAAAAAACTTACGCTCACTTTCCTCCTCGCCCTGTCAGAGACACACACACATACACTCCACATACAGTGGACCACGAGGTGGTGCTCTCCTGCTCATCAAAACTTCCGTCCAGAGTGTTAATAGAAGCCACAGAGGTCCAGTTCCATTGGACTCAATGATTTTGGGAGTGTGGAAATGTTTTCAACCTTCCCCATCCCCAGCGGAAGAAGGTTGATCATCCCTGGTCTTCCTATTCCTTTAGTTTTGCATAGTGGGCAAGTCTAATTTTCAAGGATATGGGTGGAAGCGGAAGTGTATCTGGGAGAAGTTTTCCAAGCAATCTATAGAAGCTCAGCATACACAGCTTAGTTCGAGTCGAATCTCTATAAAGTTTACATCGGGATTCGATCTCTAGTCTTGAGTTCTCTCTGGTAGCCAGTCGTTTGTTTTTTGTTTTTGTCTCTCGGCCAAACATCTCACAATCATTTAGTACTATAATTATCCTACCGATCGCCAATTTAGGTCACGATAATTTGTTTACTTATCCCAAAATCTACAATGCATTACTTAGCCTAATTATTGTAAGCCATACGGCTATTTAATTATTCCACTTGCAGTTTAATATACAACACTATAATTAGTTTACTTATAGTAATATGTACAGCACATTAAGTAGCTTACTAATTGTCATATCTATAGCGAAATAAATATTCCACTTATAGTCAAATGTACAGCACAATAATTATTCTACTTTTAGTCAGATGTATAGCACATTAAGTAGCCAACTAATTGTCATATCTACAGTCATATCTACAACACTATAATTATTCTACTGATATTGAAATGTAGGCTGATTGCCCAAAGCATGCCACAGTCAGTGCTCTACCTACTTACAAAACTAGATCACAGCCAGGTATTAGGCCTATATCTATAGTTTCAACTAGATCTCTATTCCTACTGTAGCTATGACCCAACTAAGACCTCCAACAAAAGCACAGGTCGATAAATACGAAGCCTATATTTCACATAAACTAGAACTCCATTAATGGCAGAGCCTATCTCTCGTCTATATTTTTTTTCTGTATGAAGTGGACTCTGCATGTAGAAAAAAAAAATGGGCCTGAGTTTAAAAAGGGGAAAAATTTTTAGCCCAGATAAAACCCACGTGTGATTAATTCCCGCACTTTTATTACCACGAAGTTGTTTTTTTTTTAAACCACTTTTTGGATAGTGAAGTCATAAGTCATTTGATTCAGAAAATCCAGCCCAACGAACAGGTTCAAAAATGTCGCAAGTCACCTTGACATGGGCGAACTGAAGGAAACTCTGTCACGCATGATATACCAGCCGCGACCAGGTGACATTTGGAACAGTTTTGAAGCATTGCAACTAGGATAGATCAATTGGTAACACTTTAAACTCGATAGTAAATCAAACATAATTCAATCTCTAATATGTACTCACTCTATCTTCCTAGTTCAAATATGGTCAAAACTATAAGTCACAATTTAGAAAACTATAAGTCACAATTTAGAAAACTATAAGTTACAATTTACAAAACTGTATGTCACAATTTAAAAAACTACAATTAACAATACCAAAACCGCAATTAAAATAAATAAATAATTTACTTTTAAAATGCTTTTCACACTTTGTATTTGATCTTTCTAGAATAGTTGTTATAATTAGTATTCTTTCGAATTAAACATCTGTTTATATAGGCCAGTGTTTCTTAATCTGGGGCCCGTGATCAAGTTTTGACTATATGAAGGGGTCCCCTGGTAAAAAAAAGTTTGAGAATCTCTGATATAGGCAACTCTTTTTAGATGTTTATTGACATTACAATGATCTAAAGTACACAGCACAAGGTATAGATCCAAAATAAATATTAGTGGATGTATTCATTATTTCGATTGCAATTAAATTTTAAATAATCAAATATGTAAAACTAAAAAAGTATTATAATTCAGCACATATAAAGTCAACCACACTACAAACATATTTGTAACTACACGAAACTCTACATTTCCAAAAGAAAAAAAAAAGTTTACACTACAATTTTTAACTGTGTGGGCTAATTATATAAAAGATAAGATGGCCGCCGGAAACATTGGTTGTTAACTGTGTAGAGAGTCAGCAAAAACAAGACAATAGCCAGGATTTTTTTTCGGGGAGTGGGGGGGGGGGGTGGCTTTAGGGTGATTCCCCCCCCCCCCGGCGAAAAAAAATATATTTATATGTACGTATGTGTATGTGTGTACAAAATCTTTATTACATTCTCACCCATCATTGTTTCGGAAGACGTCTATTGTGCACTAGAATAGGCACTTCCTGGAGTTAGTGGGAAAATTGTACACCCCCCGTCATTGCCAGCAAGGGGGTCTGGGGGAGCGCTAGGAGCTCCCCAAGCGCGGGACGGAGCCCCGCCGCCAAGCACTAGTTCTGATATTGAAAGCCAACAAAATGCATATTCTGAGGTATCTACAGTGCATTTTTCTGCTATTAAAAAGTTTTATTTCAAAAACTTAATGTGCTATTCTTACTTACACCTTCCCACGCCTTTTGGCGCAATTGCCGTCAAGTGTTTCCACAAAAATCTGTCACTGGTAATGTCTGAAGCCTCTTCCCACCAGCTCTGAGGACCTCCATGAATGTGTGGCGTCAAGTTGTACTAGGATGTCATCGCAACTCTTCTTATGCCTAATTCATTTTGTCGGAGAACATGTCCCGCAAACCTCATGCGACGCTCTGTCACAATCTTACTAAGTGGTCGACTCCCAGTTCGGCATAAGATTTCCTTGATTTACACCCGATCTCTATAACTGACATCTAAAATCTGTTTTAGCCATCTTTGTTGAGCCACATTTAATGTTTTTCAATTTAGGCAGATGACTATTCACTGCACTTTATTAATTGAGCCCCGCCACTGGTAGAAATGAATACGCTCTTAGAATTAGGCGACTGTAGTTTGCTTTAGATTTTATATCGAAAAGGAAAGTTTTATCGTCAAAATAACCTGTTGGGGGTTTTAAACTAAAAAATCTCTGGAGTTATTTTTTAATTAAATTCAAAACCCCATTTAGCTACGGTCATAGAATTTGGTAACTATAGTTTGCTTTAGAATAATATTGGCTGCCTGGTCGTGCGGTTTGCGCACTGGACTGTCGTTCGGATTTATCGACGGTCGAGGGTTCAAACCCTGCCCGCTCCCATCCCCCGTCGTCCTGCGGGAGGTTTGGACTTGGAGGTAAACTATCTTCAACTCTGAAGGAACATCCGAAATATGTAAAACATTTTACAAACATTTTATTGAAGATAGAGTTTTTTTCACCTCAAAACGCTTTGTAGGGGGATTTTAAACTCAAAACCATCTGGAGGGGTTTTAAACTTTAAAAAAAAAAGCCATCTGTAGGAGATGGGTTTAAACTCAAAACCCCCAATTGGCTTGGCTACGCTCAAATAATTTTAGTGTGTAATTTGATTTGATTTTTTTTATATTGAAGAGGTATTTCTTTTAGCATCGAACCCCTCTGAAGGAGGGTTTAAACTCAAAACCCCTTTTGGCTACGCTCATAGCATTTTGAGTGTGTGATTTGCTTTTTTTTTTTACATTGAAGATGTATTTTTTAGCTTCAAACCCCGCTGGCAGGGAGTTTAAACTCCAAACCCCTTTGGCTACGCTTATAGATTTTAGAGTGTGTAATTTGCTTTGTTTTTAATATTTAAAAGGTATTTTTTACCTTCAAACCCCACTGGCAGGGGGTTTAAACTCAAAACTGAGTCAAAACCCATTTACCTACGCTCATAACATTTGAGTGCGTAATTTGCTTTTTTTTTTTATATTGAAGAGGTATTTCTTAGCTTCAAACCCTACTGAAGAGGGAGGGTGGTTAAACTCAAAACCCCTTTGGCTACGCGCATAGAACTTTGAGGGACACAATCTTACAAGCACAATCTTAAATTATTATTATTATAGCTTTTATATAGCGCTACTTTCATGCTTATAGCATGCTCAGATTTGGTCCAATCCCATTTGTGGACCAGTTGGGGGGGGGGGGGGAGGGGGTATCTAGGAGTTGGTTTTCCGTGCTGCCTTTAGGCGCTCAGTAAACACAACTCTGCCCGAGTCGGGTGTCGAACCTCGAGCCCCCTTCAACGTAGCCAAGCCAAGTTCAAGCTTCATGCCTCTCGACCACGCTTCCCACATGCAGAACAAATGCCCAGTGGGCCCAGAGAGCCAACACTTCATGCGCCGTTGGGGCTATTGCTCACGGGCGGCCTTAAATGACAGTAATGTTGTAACAAAAGGGATAAAAACAAGTAAAATGTAATAAAAAATAATTTTGAAAAGGAAACTTATCTAATGGGAAGAACTCCACATTCACAACTATTTATCTCAATAATGTAGAGGTTTGTAAAGTTTCAACTTGATCCGAGAATTGGTGGCAGAAAATACATGTAGTGCCTACACTCATCCGATGGGCGAAACCCTCATATTTAGGTATATTTCTTAATACTTAAGGATTAACTTCCATTTTGGTATCAAACAAATTAATTAATTACCAGCAAATAATGAACAATTAGTTAATTCTTTTTATTGATTCATGTTTTATCAGGTACTAAAAATAGTTTTGCAAAATTTCAACTTGATAGTGGGAGAAAAAACGTGTACAAACACTTTACTAGACAGACGAGTTAATATAAGCTTTGTATAAATACTTTTAATTTAAAAAAAAACAACAACAAAGATTATATAATTGAAAAACTGCATATATACAGTCCTTCCTCTAAATGCTGTACGATTTATTTCCATTTTTTGTAAATCAGACAAACTTGATTGATTACCACTATTTAATTAATTGGTTAATTGTATTATGGATTTCAGTCATGTCAGGGACAATAAATAATGGCGCAAAGTTTCAACTTGAACCGAGAATGGGACGTTGGAGAAATAACGTGTACAAAATTTGTACCAGATTTATAGTGAGTTGATATACGTTTTGTAAAACTCGGCAACTCCAATAGAACTGATCCTATGAGACTTCATGCTATACACTGGGCCAGTAGTTTCAAGGGTGTAACATGTTATAGTCGCGGGCTGGATATGACTCTCGGGCCATGTTTTGAGCATTTTTGTTACACATTGGAATTTGCACGTTAAACTCCACCCCAAATATATATATATTTCTTATACGCGGTTGCTCTGTTGTGAATTGAAAGAGTAGTGTCAACAAATTTGTGCAGTAAACTAAACGGGTTCTGAGATTAGGTACACTAGCACTGGATGTAATTAGATCTCTTCTTTTTCAAAGTCTTCGGGTCATATAGAGTGCATGTCACCTTGAAAGCCAGTTGCCAGGTTCGAGCGGCCTGAATAGTTCGGTCACATAAACATTTCCCTCCGTACTGTCGAACTTGACATTACAGTTAGCGACCAGATTTACAGGCAGCCGAAGTAGGTCACGTGATCAATGGGAACACACAAAACAAAACACTTTTTAAACTCAGAGCTTTAGCTTGACTATGTTATAGTGTTCCAGGAAAAGTGTTAAATTAAAGAGGAGATAGTAACACTTGGCGTGTGTGTGAAAGACAGAAAGAGTGAGAGAGAAAGCGAGAGAGAGAGAGAAAGAGAGAGAAGGGTAAGGAGAAGTGGATTGAGAAAGTAGAGAGAGAATCAGAGAGAGAAAGAGAGAGAGAGAGAGAAAGGGAGAGATAGAGAAATTTAGAAAGAGAAATTTAGAAAGAGAAATTTAGAAAGAGAAATTTAGAGAGAGAAAGAGATAAAAAGAGAGAAAGACAAGAGAAGAGAGAAAGAGATAAATAGATTCAGAGAAAGACATTAAGAGAGTGATACTTTTATTCTAGATATAGATCTACATTAAATTTATTTCACCTGAGTCAATATGCCCTTGTGTTTATTTCAATTCAAATTATGAGCATTAACAAGTAATAGACCTACTACAAACAAATGACCAAAAAAAAATATATATATATGAGAACCTCAGCTTTGACATTAAGCAGGTGTGAAAGTTAAATTGACAATATTTCTCAAACTGTGATATCAGCCCCCAAAGTTGGTGTACTGATGATTATTGAGCTCATAGACATCATCTTAACCACGAATATTTCTAAGAAGACTCATTACATGTCACAGGGAGGTACTGCTCCAGACCTGTATAAGAACATTTCAAAGTAGTCACTTTTAAGTACACTACAATGAATTTTGTTTTCGTTGGTTCGCGGTCCTGAGCAGGATCCATGCCACAGCAAAAAGGTCCCAATTGCATTTGGCGGGACATGTAGATTGTTTGCCTGAAAATCGCCTCCTCAACAGTGGCGCAGCTATGGATTTAGGGGTCCGGGGACTTGACCTCTTAAGAGGCCACTGCATTTTGACATTCGACATCATGACATGAGATAATGGCATAATATTTAAAGTAAAAACAAATTTTGGACACTTATTTTAGGGCCCTTCTCAAGTTTGTGTGCAGGAAAGCGCTCAAAGACATCCTTATGAGCTCCCTCAGGGAATGTAAAATTGTCATTCATGGCTTGGAAACAATAGCTCTCGATCGCTCCTCATGGCGTGAAGTCATGTCGGAGTCTCAAGATATGACGTGAGGAGATCAGCCATGAACATAGATCTCAGAGAGAAGCAGGCATGTCTGCAGCAAACAAAACCTACCTACTGCCATGAAGGTGGCAGGTTTTTAAAAGCGAGGATTGGACCTCATAGCATTTGTCGAGTTCATAGGAAAGGAAAAATGTGTTCATCTTCGACTACAAACCGGGGGTCCCGGGTTCGAATCCTGGTAAAGGCTGGGATTTTTAATTTCGGAATCTTTATGGCGCATCAAAGTCTACCCAGTTCTAATGGGTACCTGACATTAAATGAGGAAATGAAAAGACGATTGGTCGTTGTGCTGATCACATCATACCCTATTTAACCATGGGCCACAGAAACAGATGACCTTTACATCATCAGCCCTATAGCTGGGGAACTTTACTTATATATATAATTGCAGCCATGTGTTAGTAAGTACAATGTAGTCTTGTTTTCTGTATGTCCCAGATTTAGTCTATATATAACTTGTCCCAGTTTTGTAAAGCGAACTGTCCACGTAAAGCGCTACAATGGTGGGGTCTGTATGGTTCAATATGTCCTATCAAACGATACGAAACGTGAGTTTATCACCGGGGGAGAGGGGAGATGTCTGACGAGTCACAGTTTATGTACTTCACAGGTTTTCATGCACTGAGCTAGACATGTATTAGTAGGTTTGAAAGATACAGATGTTGCAAATTAATGATAGTCTATGTGTCAATGAATGTGTTGATTATCTTCAGACCGTATAGTCTCTAACCTCACGAAGGTTACTAAAGCGGCCATTTACAATTTCATTCCAGTGCTCTTCATATTTATACACATAATAAGGCTTGTCTTCGAGTCCGAAGATTAGTGAGGAATGCAGTATTTCCCGTGGCTGCGCAGTCCCAGCTGTGACCTACATATTTTGCCACATCCAGGGCAAGCATAATGGAAGCTTCTAACGCATTAAGAACAAAAAATTCATAAATATAAATAAGGAATTGTCTTCTTCTTCTTCATCGTTCTCATTGTTATGTTGGAGTGTTCAGATGACTAGACCAATACATGAGATGAACTGCGCAGTGGTTTCCAAATCATGGAGCTCTCCATATAGTTTTCTTTCTATTGGGGTGATTTGGGGGCAATGCCTTATACTGGCCTCTTGGTTTTAGAGGACGTGGTCGGCATTTTCTGGTGATATTTCACATGGGCAGATTTCACTGGTTCCAATTTTGAGCTTCCGGTACATGTGTTAGGAATTGTCTTCGATTCTGAAAATTTAAGGAATGGGTGCAGTATGTCACGTGACTACGCCAACCCAGTTGTGACTTTCATATTTTTCCACGTCTGATGCAGACCAAGATGTTGCCCGCCGGGGGGTCTATTTAAGTTTTCTTTTCGTATTTTTCGTCTTAGACTGTTTTTTTTAACCTTTGACGGATGGAGTAGAGCCCCTAACAAATATGTCACTATCTAAACATCATTCCTCTAGGGTCCGTTTTAGGGTGAACACTCTCACGACTGTTGTACAAAAAGTATCGGGGAGTTTCCCCGTTGTGCTTGATCCTCGGCCTCGCCTCTAACGCAAGCGTCTTAGGATAAGAGTCATTGGTAATAGGGCTGTAAGAAGTTTACATCTGCTTGGATCCCTCCCAGAAAGAACAGTAGTTCAGACAGGAAGAGTTGCAAGTGTCTTTGATTCAATTCGTACGACATTTACAAAGAAGAAGAATACTTATCTACCCATCTTTTGCCTTCCTCTCACTTTCTTTGAACTGGCACTGTGCCTTTAAAGTTTGCTTTTTGAATGTTAGCTTGATCTCAGAAAGGACAATAAAGATCGATTTATTTCACCCAATCGAAATTCAAAGAAATAAACAGCATATTGCTACGTTTACAGTGTGAAGTTGTGCCATGATCAGTTGTTGTACAAAATCAAATTCTTAAGGGGCTAACTTTGACTTCTGGCAACGGAATTTGGGGCGGAAGAGGGGGGGGGGTGTACGTGGAAAACCAAAGGGGCGGGGAAAACATTACAGGTCTCCCTTGAACTCCTCAACAATTTAACAATTGTAACAATTTAACAATTTTGTTTGTTTGACCACATAACACAAGTGGTATAAAGGCAGTCCAAGTTATAAATAATAACAATTTACACATCATCAAGGTGAAAACAAAGGAAAAGTAATAATAATGTAGCTTGTATTATAGATTATAAATTGTAATTATAACAATAATAATGAACAACGATACAGCAACTATCATATCACGCGATTCACAAACAGTGAAATGGTTATCTAACACCTAATAACAATCCAAGCCATCACAATACACAAACACACAATATGACAATAATGATGACAATAATGTAATAATGTTATATATTAAAATAACAATATGAAATTCTATAGCAGGAATTAACTTTTGAAAAAAGGCAGAATTGATTTTATGAATACACTCAGGTTTTTCTGTATTTTTTTGTTTACAGATCTAGAATTAGTTCAGCTAATTTGTCAACATTGAGCCTGGAATAATATTTTTTCTCCTCTTATTCTGTATAATTTAAAATACTCACACGCCAACAGGTAATGCAGGCTTCACCTATTTGTGGAAGTGTGGTCGAGAGGCTAAGTGCGCTTGAACTTGGCTTGGCTAGGGTTAGGGCTACCTATGAAGGGGGCTCGAGGTTCGACACCCGACTCGGGGAGAGTTGTGTCCTAGATACCCCCTCACCCTTCTCCCCACTGGTCCACAACTGAGATTAGACCATAGCGCTCTGAGCATGCAATAAGCATGAAAGTAGCGATATATAAAAGCCATAATAATTTATTTCTTTATTTATTTCATGAGTACAACATGGGCATATTCTATCTTCCTACTGCGAGGGCCTAGTTCTGCGTACATCTCGTCAGTTCATTCTCCTACAATTTCACCTTATATCTGGACAACTTTTTTTGTTCTCCACGTTTCTGGCCCTACTTTAGCAATATTGGAACAATGATTGGAAAACCCGTGCATCCAGAAGCCTAGATTTATCAAAATGTATTATTATAGATATATTTTTATACATTGCTAAGCAAGGACTCTTTATCTTTAGACGTCGGCCTACATTTTCTATATTTAGCAGATTAAAAAAAAACAAAACTTTTGATTGATTGTATTTTTTTTTGCTTGAAAGTTCTTAAGACGCTTTCTCCATAAAGTTTCATAGCTTGACCTTATATATAGACATCACCATTCACATTCCTTCCATATATCTACATTCTTATCGACACTGGGAAAATGTCTGAGAATTATGGTACCTCAGATTTTACATACTTTAAATAGAACTATGGATGCATACCGGCATATTCTAATATGCATGTACCAAACATTTAGCGACTGACCTATTTTCTTTTCTCCCACCACCTGCTACCAAAAAATCTGGCAAACGACTAGATACTAGTATTGAAAAACCTCCGTGGCCCAGACAACAAAGTAACCTATTGTTAAGTTCTTTCAACTATTCAAGCTATTCGCTAGAACAAAAAAAATCATTGTAAATTGTAGGCCTAATTCAACAATAGAAATTTGTCTTGGGACCACATTGACTATTGCATGCTCCTTGTGGAATGAGCATGTGACACTTTAATAGATCTCAGAAAGTGTCAAGACACACAATGATACACAATAGTCTTTCGAACGCGTCAAGACACTCAGTGGCACTACAATAGTTCTCAGAGAAAGTATTATGACACAATGTGATCCTGAGATAGTTCTCAGAGAAAGTATTATGACACAGAGTGATCCTGAGATAGTTCTCAGACAGAAAATGTTTTATGATAGGCTGTGGGACTAGGATATTTCTCAGAATATGTCATGACACACTTAAGCATTAAGTTAAATCTTATAATTATAGCATCAAATCATTAGATACTGTAGAACTGTGACTTCGATATTTCTCAGATTGTGTCATGACACACTGTGGAATAGGGAAAGTTTTCAGAATGTGTCAAGACACAAAGTTATACAAAATAGTTCTTAGAGCATGTCAAAACACACAGTGGCAAATTTTTTCTTTAACAGAGCACTTGTTATTTTTTTAGAATACAGTGGAACATTTTGGTTATTTTTTAGGTTGGATTATTTCTTCAACAATACTTCTAATTAAACTTTATTCAAAATGTATATTTACTATTTATTTAAAATATATAGCCTATATGGGGCTATAATAAAATCCATACAGAAACTATGGGGAAAAAAATTATCTTTCCTGATATTGTGTACTTCAAGATTAGAACTTTTTGATATCCGACAGGATATTGCTAGGATGTATTTCTAAAATCTAACGTGTTGCGTCAAGTCTGTTTGTAGACTGAGTTTGTAGCAACATGAGATGAAAACCTGCTGAGCAGAAATATGTTGCCAGGCACGGAAGTAAACTGACGAGCAGCTTGTGTTAAAATAGTGTGGAGCTCTTCAGACAAACTCAACCAGAAATCATTGAATGGTTGATCTTGTATCTTTGGTTCAAAGTAGAGTCAGAATCTAGGTCAGTTCAACTTGCGAATTGTTACCAAAAAAAAATTGTTCGTTACCTAGAAGAACTAATTTTAAAAATATTTTCTGCATTTACTTCATAATAAATTCACGTGTAGACCTCATTAATTACTGCAATAGTTCGCGGAACACCTAATCTGGCCTCGCTGAACACTAGGGTTGGGGTTCCTAGGAACACAGTTTGGGAGACACTGCTCTACAATGTATAATGGGTTTCTCTACAATGTAAAAAGTGTATACAACTGACCTACAGGATATTATAGTTATATTTACATATTCTGTTTCATCCATCCACTCGTCAGACAGAAACTCACTTTTACATCAACTCAAAAGTAGTATTGATATATTTTCTTTATCTTCAAGTTCCTAACACATCACTCATTCAAATATATAAACAACTAAACGCTTTAACAAACCATGCTATCAACAAAGCTATTTACAGCCAGTGAGTCATCAATTGTGAATGTCCCCCCCCTCCCCCACTTGTACAGTTAACTAAGGTCATCATGATAGACACATACATCTGTCATCAGTACTGTTGCACTAAGGTCGCCAACGCGTCTTTGTGTAACGCAAAACTTCCTTTATTATCTTGTTTACTGTACCTTCAATGTCTGATGTCTTTATTGAGCACAGAACCTCACAGGCTCACAAATTACAAATCTATAATCAACAACAGTGTTTCTCAACTTTTTCCACAAAAGGCCCCTTGTATTGAAAGTTTCATTTAAGCTTATACCTTATAATACATAGTTCCCATTTTTTGTATTGTTTCTTATATATATATATTTATATATATATATATACAGGATGTTATAGCCAGTTCATACCTTGCCCCTTAGATGCTTGTTACGAGATGGTTTTTACAGATTCACAGCCTGAACACCGTAAGCTTGCGAAAAACAGCAAAACAGTGAACTATCAAACCTTTGTATTTTACTTTGGATCTTTTCCCAAAATGGTTCCAGAGAGAGAGAGAGAGAGAGAGAGAGAGAGAGAGGGAGAGAGAGAGAGAGAGAGACAAAGGGGGGGGGTCGTTTCATTTCATTGTAACAGATACTAGAATTCACGGGCTAAAAGGTATGTAAGAGGAATCGTTAAAATGTGGCCCAATTATTGAAAGTTAAAATAAAAAAGAAGAATGGATGTTCAGGTCATACTAAACACTAGAAAGCTTGGGGACAAATCAACGGACGTAGCCGTTGTGTAATGCTAGTTGTTTCTAGTTTCCCTGGTCTTGTATAGTTCCTTTTTGTATTTCATTGTTCCCTTGTATTCTATAGTTCCTTTTGTATCCATAATCTTTTTAGTATTTCAAAGTTGTCTTTGTATTCCAAAGTTCCAATTGTATCAAGTCCATGTATCCCATACTTCCAATTGCATGGTCTGATCAAGTCAATGCATACCCCACCAAAGTGACAAACTGTACCTTGTTGTTAACAAATTCTTCTGACACCATAAATGTAAATGTATAAAGACACTATTTCCTAGATGACACTATATAATTTATACTTATGACATACAAATCAAACTCTTGGGAATAGTTTATTCACATTAAAATATGCACATTCAACTAGACACAATATTTTCATATGTAACCTATATCGAAAAGGTTATTTTAAAAAGTGTGGATTTCTACAGTAATAAAAATCATAATAACCTGATGATATAAACAACAATGTAAATAATAGAACAAAGTTATTTTTCCCAAGGAATAGAGAAAAAAAAAGACGCCACAATTCGACACACTGACCTTTCAATGCATTGCCTAATACCTATATAGGCCAGTATCACCTGTAGAAACATAATATAACTGTATTTGTACAAGAAACAAGGTTGTTTCCCACATTCTATGTTGTGACCTCTCAGTACTTGTGTGTGGTGGTGTTTTTATAGCTGGACGGGGAACATTAGATGGAGAACGAAAACTAATTAATGTCTGTGTTTGGTGAAGACGAGGACATGTTTTTGTACTTCACTAGATGTAACTTATACATCTCTCTCTCTCTCTTGTACCTGTTAGTTAAGTCCTAGTTTCAAGACAGATTTCCAATGTGTGCCAATGAAATATCGCTTGTCTCAGTGCTAGATTATTTTCCACTTTATTTTGTGTTCATTACCCCCCCCCTCTCCTTTTCTTTCGTATTCGTTTTTAAATTCCTTCTGATAGTTCATTTTAATGACGAGATACTTTGTACAACACTTCCAATATAAAAGCCTTTCTATATCTTCAGCAGTACCAATAATCTATGTATCTATATATCTATCAATCTGTCCCTCCGACCATACATCCAATATCTTATCTTATCTTCATATTATCTTATATAATACAGACGTTACTTCAAAAAAGAAGATGATTACGTCCTATCTATCTATCTATCTATCTATCTATCTATCTATCTATCTATCTAGTCTATCTATCTATCTATCTATCTATCTATCTATCTAGTCTATCTATCTATCTATCTATCTATCTATCTATCTAGTCTATCTATCTATCTATCTAGTCTATCTATCTATCTAGTCTATCTATCTATCTATCTATCTATCTATCTATCTATCTAGTCTATCTATCTATCTATCTATCTAGTCTATCTATCTATCTAGTCTATCTATCTATCTATCTATCTATCTATCTATCTATCTATCTATCTATCTAGTCTATCTATCTATCTATCTATCTAGTCTATCTATCTATCTATCTATCTATCTATCTATCTATCTATCTATCTATCTATCTATCTATCTATCTATCTACCTGTCTGTCTGTCTGTCTGTCTCTCTCTGTCACTCTCTCCACGAACTACTGGAATAATTAACTAGTAGACCACGTGAATGAATTTTCGAAAAGAATAAGCAAAGTGTTCCGCTAAATACTCAGAATGTGCGACGTGTTCCGCTAAATACTCAGAATGTGCGACGTGTTCCGCTAAATACTCAGAATGTGCGACGTGTTCCGCTAAATACTCAGAATGTGCGAAGTGTTCCGTTAAGGAAAAAGTTTGGGAAACAAACACACACACACACACTAGATGTAATTTTGTTCTGGTTAATTGTTTCTCATACTTCTGTGTGTAGTACAATAAAACACACATATTTTGAGGACGTTTTCGTTTGGACTAAACTATTTTTTAAGTATCAATTGTGCAATACAAATGATTTTAAAATTATCTTACTAGATTTTAGCGGTCCCCACAGGCAAAGCCACTATTGGTTTTGTTCTGCTCCTCTGTTGTAGGCGTTTTAATTTCTTAATGCCAAACTTGAATAAAATATAGAAAATGAAAGTTAAAATTGAAGGTTGTTAAAAGATTATACAGAATATTGTAATTTTTTCATTTCTGACGCATAGAAACGACATAATATAATGCATTCAGAAAAGTTACATATAGAATATTCAATCCTTAGGGTCAGGTGACAAAGTGTGACATAAAAAAAAACTACAAAGCTATCAGTTTTACTTACTTACATATAAAGACACAATGATATGTCACTAGCAAAGGACATTTAGATAAAAGACCCTAAGAGGCTTTAAAAGATAACACAGACCAGGCCTACAAGAGGACTTTCATAGAATGAACAGACTGAACCTACTAATACTCCTTCTTCTCTAGTGCTATTATAGCATGGAATGGGTTGTCTGAGCCAGCCAGGAAAACCAGTGACTTGGCAGAATTTAAGTCATTAGTTAACATGCATGACTAAATGCATGACGCGTAGGACATACTTATCTCCTTTTTTGAAGTAACGTCTGTATTATATAAGATAAGATAAGAGGACTTACACAGAGGACACTAGAATGGTTGACAACCTATGATATTAAAGAAAACAAGATTGAGTTTCAGGATCTTCTACATATATTTATGGTAACCAGATAGCTAAGCCAGGCTAAAAGTTGTCAAAACAGACATCTTTAAAGTCAGACATAAAATCTATACATTTTTTTTTCAAATTGCAGATTTAGACATAGGCAGCCACTAAGCCCGGCCACTCACCTATACCACATCCTTCTTCCCTAGTGCTATTAGAGCATGGTATGGGTTGCTTGAGCTAGCCAGGAAAACCAGTGACTTGGTAGAATTTAAGGCATTGGTTAATATGGTTAATATATGACTGAATGCATGACGCGTAGGACGTAATCATCTTCTTTTTTGAAGTAACGTCTGTATTATATAAGATAAGATAAGATGAAGTTGTTGGTCTTTTTTTCCTTTAGAAACTTTACTTGGCAAGAGCTACTGAAAATAGACCTTCTCTTATCTTATCTTATACATTACAAACGTCCCTTCCAAAGAGAATATACATGGCGTGTATCCATGAGCTAATCTAGTCAAGCAGGTTAATTAACTAGAGACTTGAGACTCTGCTAAGTCATTAGTTTTTCTGGCTGATTCAGTCAACCCGTTCCATGCTTTAACGGCAATTTTGGGAGAAGGAGCACTTGTAGGAACTTGTCCTAGCATATGGAGAAAGAAATGTGCCATTACCTTTGTGTCTTTCTGGGTATTTTATTAGTTTGAGTTTTTGTATTTGTAAGTTAGGGTTAGGTGTTTTATGGTGTGTTTTTTTCGTCTTCTATCTAAATTTAGGGATTTTAAAAAAACTATGCTTCATTTGTTAGCCTTAAGTTGACCTAAAGTTGAGCTAAAGTTAAGCTTAAGTTGACCTAAAGTTAAGCTTAAGTTGACCTAAAGTTGACCTAAAGTTAACCTAATGCTGACCTGAACGGTAAATTTTTACGTGTAACTTTCTCTCAGTCTCTCAAATTTTGTTTTTTACTTACGCATCTCTTGAAAGATTTACTCTGGGGTTTTCACTGGCTCTAACTCTAGCATTACCACACACACACACACATACACAGCTGTCATCTTTTCACACCTGCATTGTGTTACAATTACTGCGCGGGAAATGACAAAACACACACACACACACATTAATTCCTTCCCGCTTTCCTTATCGAACGCACAAGTTTGCACTTTCCTAAATCTAATTTATTTTTCTTTCATTCTGGTGTTCACTTCTTGCTTGGCAGGCGAGTCGTAGGCAACGGCACATAAATCTAGATGCATTTTTTTTAGAAATTGAATGTATCAATAAAGTTTTTTTTAAGCCAGCATTCTTCTCCAGTATGCTTGACGTCAATAAACAGCTCTGCTAAAGTGCTAATACGAACAGCGCTAAAGAAAACACACTAAAAATACATACAAAATATTCCTTATAAGTCTTTACCCTTTAGAGGACGCGCGTCAAGGCTGTAACAGTACAAATAAAAGGGAAAGAAAAAATAAATTTAGCCAATGAAAATGTTTCGTCCTTGACCTTTTATTACAAGAATTCCCTTGTGCAGACGTTCATAAAGTTGAAGGTTGACTAAGGTTTAAAGCTAAGGGAAAACTAAAGGGATAAGAAGATTTAAAAATAAATATTTAAGAACAAATTTTCAAAAAAACAACGCTTAGATGATAGATCTATATAAAACGCAATAAAAAGTAGATAATAAAGTAGAAAAATCAAAGCGTCGGAAGTGCAGTTCAGTTAGAATAAAATTCGCACCAAACGCTTTGTTTTTTCTACTTTATTTACTACTCAAAAATAAGTATTAATAAATAAGCTTTTTTTTTCTTTTTACTATTGCCTCGTCCAATTTCGCCTTACACTTGACCATCGACGTCATTAATTAGCCGAGTGTAAAATCAGACAATTTAGTATTCAGTCGTGTGAGGATAAATAATTAGTTCAAATTTTTTTTTTTGTTTTGTAAAATGAAAAATCATTTGTGAAAATGGGAATTAAGACAATAATTTTTAGATTCCCTTAGTACTGTTCGATTAAAAAAAAATTAATTGCGACATATTTATTAATTAATTATTGGCTGTTTTTTTTAATTGATTCATGTGTTGTCATTGAGCATGAGCTTGTATGCAAACTTTAGGGACGGTGGATGTAGAAGAAACCAAAAGGCGGGAGTCCGACTGGCAGACCACAAGTACGGTGGCTTGATGACGTAGAGGCAGATCTACAACAGCTAAAAGTCCTGGCATGGAGACGTAAAGCACTGGATAGATCAGAATGGAGAGATGTGCCAGAACAGATCAGGGCCCTCCATGGGCTGTAGTGCTACTGGAATGGATAATGGATTAGCAGAATAGTCGAAAACTTTGAGTCCAGCGAATCCTAACACTCCCTACTTACCACACCGATGTTTGGTCGGGAGACATGGGCCACTTCCTTGTTGCAGGACAATAACTTCAAAACGTTTTCATCTTTTGGTGTTTCAGAATCATTGCAACAATAAGGTAGGAAATACTTTCAGTTGAATTGAAACAAAATTCTGAAAGGCAATGTGAAAAACTTTAATAGAGATCCGCTCTAAACTTTTGAACATTTAAGAAAACAAATAACACAAAAAAAAGTTAAAAAATCAATTCCTCATTTAAGAAACGGATGCAGGTCGATAATTTCTTTCTATTTATTTCTTGTAATGCTTCATTATTGCAAAGAGTCTTTCCAGCGAACTTGCAAAATCTAGTTCTTCTATTCTACTGTAGCTAATTTCTGCATAATTGGTGCCCAGAATGTTCATGAACTTCTATTTCTTTATTTTCTCAATACTGAATACAAAGAAACAGTTGAGTCGAGTACGGGAATTTCCGCTAAAAGTGTGATCAAAGAGGCAAATGTTAATTTTAAGATGATTATATTGTGAAAAATTATAACGATCAAACAAGACTTTTCAATATGAGGTCTATTAGCTGGTCATTGTTTCGCTAAAGATATAGATACAAATTTCTAGGAAAATCTTTCAAGCCGTTTTCCAAATACGTGACTACTATTCATGGAGAGTTTGCAAGCTAATAAGAGGGAAATGTTAACAAAAAAAAAAAAAAAAGAATTACAAACATTTCATTAAAACAAATTCTTTGCACTTATATATTTAGCTAGATAAAACTAGTGTCAGAGTGTCAATGAAGGACTGAGAAAGAGGTCAATGACACTGGCACAATGACTTACTTCTTGGCTTACATGAGTGTTGCTCTTGGTGGTGTTGTTGCAATCTTGTGCTTCTAAATAGTTACTACTAATGTGTACATTCCTCTGGGGTATCAAATTGTATCAACTATAAGTTCAGTTGATGATTACATTTAAAAAAAAACAACACGTTCTTTTTTCAAGACATATGGAGCCCTTAATGTTGTCGTTTGTTGTTGTTGTTAGTCGTATTCAGTCTAAAACAAATATGCACCACCTCATAGAGATGCATAGGCGAAACTAAACAGCGTTGTCAAGTGTCTTAGTGGCCCACTGGAGAAGGATTAGGCTGCTTGCACACTACACAGTCTTCTCCGTACGGAATAAAAAAAAACGTAACAGTTCTTTCCGTGTTGCTTTCATATTGGACTAGATTGTCCAGATTTTTACAAAGCTTATATTAACTCACTCCGCCTCTCTGTCTGGTAATATATTTGAACATGTTTTTTTTTCCCATTTCACATTCTCAGTTCAAGTTAAAACTTTGCACACTTATTCATTGAACTAGACAAAACATGAATCAGTCAAAAAAATTACCAATTAATTGATTAATTGTTGATGATTAATTATTTTGTTTGATATGGAAATAAGGTGAACTAATTACTACTTAATAAGCGCTCTGGATGTATTTATGGATTTGATACCCTTATTACGTTTTGACATGTTTTTTCTCCCACTTCCCATTCTCGGATCAAGTTGAAATTTTGCATAGTTATTCATACACGATGACGATACACGAATAAATCCAAAAATTATCAAATTACTTAAACATTTAGTTATATTTAATTAGTGATTTATTTAGCAGAAAGGGAGCTAAACCCTTTAATTTTCAGATAAATGCAGTAATTAGCAGTTTTTTTCTTCCTTAAATTAACTTTAAAAATTATATACATTCTTTTTTTCTATTGCTTGTTATTTGTTTAATTGCATGAATTAATAGGTTGACAGGAAGAGAGTTCTATCTAATACTGTCTAATATTCAAGACATTGTTCAATTGTTATATTTTATAAACTGTCTTTAGTTACCTATTTAACTTTTTTGTAATATACTTCTAGGAATTGGTAAGTACGTGTGAGAATCATTAAACGCAGGCTATAACCTAACTGTCAAGCAATTTGAATTTTATATAAACATGCATGCTCCTTATTTTGTGAACTTCTCTGTTTCTGGAAAAAAAATAAAAAATTTTCAGGTCATATGCTTGCATGTTACATAAACTAGATTATGTAAGTAGGAATTAACTTGACACCTAAAACAATACATAACTAATTAGACAAGAACGGTGTAGCCTACATTAATTTAAAGGCTTTTCTTGTTCAAGAAAGCAAAGTGGTAAGTGGTAAGCTATTTGAATGTGGACCTACGTCAGAGCAAAATACGTTCATAAAAATGTTACATGCAGGACCTAACCTACACTAGAGAACAACATTTAAAAACATTATATCCTATGCGTCATGAAGAAAAAGCGAAACTAACCTATTTAACGTACCTCCAGTGACCTATATAGTGGTCAGAGTTAAGATATAGCTGTTCTAAAGCTGGGGAAAGGTAATTTCAGATAAAGTAAGTACAGTAAGGTACCCAGACCTTGTGATCTATATGGCAGATAATGTAAAGGTCGTCTGTTTCGGTGGCCGAAGTAGATCTAGAGGACAGTTATCCAGAAAGAAATGTCAGCGTCAGTGAAGACAGTGATTGTCGTGTACCATGATACCTTGTAATGCTGGGAAGATTAAACATGAAACACAATTCACACTCATTTTTCTTTCCTTGTACGTAAAACAACTATGTGGGCATATGCTGTAAAGCTAATTTGTTTTTATGGCGACCACTTAAAGAGGGTGTTATGTGGCTAGCACAAAGACCAACCCCCTTAACTCTCCCCAACTAAAGTCAGGTACGCATTAGAGTTGGGGGGATTCAGGGGCTTCTTAAAATACCGCTAAATTCAAAATCTCATTTTTCATCAAGACTTGAGGCCGGGACCTCTTGGTTCGGATAAGCATGATAAATGAGTCTTTACTTCATTGGATTCACACATTACGATATACGCCAACAATAATTTTAAAAAAATGTTGGCCACACATTTGATAACCAATAGGTGGCCAACTTACAACTATCTTCGGCTCGAGGGCCACATAAATTTATGACATATATTTCACGGACCAAAGCAGTAAAATTAAAGTCCTATTGAACCGAGTCTCTGTGGTTTCTTTATATACTGCTGGCGGTAGTTTTGAAAAAGTCTGTAGCACTGCATCTTGGACCAGATATGGCTTAGGTACCCCAACAAAAAAAAATGGCCCCATGACTATTTTCAATAATTTCGAAGAGAAAGTTAAGGAAAAATTTCGTTATGTGGATTACTATGGGCCCCATATGTCAAATAGCTTAGGGCTAAGTCTGAGTACTGCTCTGTATAGATGTAGCATTGTCATGTATACAGTACCTAAAGGAAGATTGTGTTCGTGCGATTGATATTCAGTTACTTAAACAGTGCTGCAGCTTAAAACCATTTGCAAGTTAATAAGACGACATGATGTTTTGGAGACCTCATTCATGAACTCGCATGGTTGTATTTTGGAAAATGATCCTGCTACTTACAGCTCCTCAAGATCTGTGAATTTTATTTGAAATTTTTTTTCTTTTTGATGCACTGTCTTGCTTATCGGAGAAAAGGGAAAAGTACTCTCTATTGTCCTAAGTCAGAGGAGGGGCTCTTACAAAGTACTTAAATGTTACGGCGTCTAAGAAAAATAATACTTACTATTGTAAGATTCCCAATTTTTTTTTAAATAAAATTTACGTTTTTTGAGTTCCATTTTTTTTTTTTGGTTAGGATATATGTGTGTGTGTGTGTGTGTTTATTTTTTGTCCCTTTAAAAGCGTTGTCCCCCTTTCTGTCCTCGTTTGGGTGTGCACGTATCTGGTTACCCTAGATTTTGCTCGGGGACCGTATTTAGAGCATCACTTCAATATATATTTACCTTTATTTAACATGCATAAAACTAAATGAATGTTACAATAATGTCTAGGTCAGTTCAATAAGTATATCAAGTCAGAGACTCATGTCTCGTGCGATATCTTATCACTTCTATTTCTGCACGTGTGGCGATTGCGTTGATTGTAATCGACTGGTCAAATGGGTATGCGAGTACTGTAATATTCGTATATAATTATTAAAACATAGATGTAGATTGACTATAATTGTAAAAATAACTAAATTATCCTGTCTGAACGACATTGTGAAGCGGAAGCAGTACCAGTTAGGAGAGTTACAAGTAACAAAAACACACAGCAGACGACACTAGTTGACTTGCCAGGAAAACTTGAGGTAACAATACTTAAGTAGAGCTACTTGCAGATCCAAGATGAAATGAATGAAAAAAAAATCATGTGTCTAAAGAGGGGGGGGGGGACAAAACAATGATTAATGATGTGATAAAAAGAGAATTAATCTAAAGTGAAAGAAAATGCTGACAAATCTCGTTGAAATAACGTGCTTTTTTGTGACGGTACGCACCGGTATGGCATACTTGCACTTTTTTCAATGTGGGGAAAAAATTATTACTTTTCTTGTATTTTAACGTTTATTATTAATTTATGAGAAGTTAAAAGTTAGGCAATCCACCACTGAGTACCGGCACCTTTAAAAAAAAAAAGCACTGATGATACTAAATATACAATGGAATGGTTAGAGAGATTATACAATTATGAAGGTATAGATTATGACCTATAATGCGACCAGGCCTTATCATTTTGCTAAGCCAATCAAAGAGACGCAAAGTCGATTCCAAATAGGTCTTCTTGTAAGATAAGATAGGAGTTTAATTGTGTTTCCATACAAAACAACAACAGAACAACAGAAATCTTAATTCAGTGTAGGCTATGGTAGTAGAAGCAATACTAAACGTCTTTAAAAGCTGTGTTATTCGTTACAAAATGTGATTCTTTGTTGGAGAGAAATAGGCTACATTCTTTGAGATTCTTGTCTTGACCCTTCCCTCCCCCTTTTTAGACCCACTGTTTATACCCCTGCAAGTGTTAATGCAATTAAAAAAACAACAACACAAAGATGGCAGTCAAATAAAACCAAGATAAAGTCCAGCCCGTCATCTTCAGTGCTTTGTGTGGATTCGCAGTTTATATCAGTGGATACATTTTTACCATAAAAATCAGGGGCGTCTTTCTATGGAGAGTGAGAGTGTAGATGGAAGCGTGAGTGTAATAAAGAAAAACGAGAGCGATATAGAGAAATAAGGAGCAAAGAAATTGGGAGTCATTCGAGGCTTTCAACCGTAGGGGATGATGACACACTAGGCTCCAGTAAACAGGACAGTGACAGTGAGAGAGAGAGAGAGAGAGAGAGAGAGAGGCAGGAGGTGCGACAGGCGACAGAGGAGAAAGAATGTGAGGAGAGAGAGAGGCACAAGTACTGCTAATCCTGACGCACCAACACACCAAGACACAGAGTGAAAAGGCGTAGGTTGGGCCAAACTTTTAAGTTTAAAAAAGTCAAGGCCAAGCCTTTCTTCCTAACAGCTTATTTGTAACTGTTTGCAAAGAAAAAAAAAGCAACAACTTAAAAAAAAAAAGACTCAAATAAATAATCGAACTGGAGCGCCAGTGTTTATGAGTGTGCCTGTTGTTTGTATGAGTTTTCTAGACATTGTTGGCCTGTACTTAAGTGTGTACGACCCTCCATTCCATGCCTGAGTTTGTTTTCCTTTCTTCACAAATGTAACGTGGGGTGGCACGGGGAGGAGCTAGTGATTCGAAGGTCAAAATTTACATACGTAACCACCCCTAGATCAATTTTTTCTCCCCCCCCCTCCCCGCATACCAACCCCCCTCCTCCCTTTTTTATTTCTTTCCCACCCTCTCACCCCCAATCCATTTAGCCAAGAAGCAACGATAAAACAGGCCGTAGGACTCTGGTGGTTGATCACTTCGGCGTAAATTTGAGTCTGTCTTGTGATTTATTTGTTTGATAGATCTTTATTCTGTGTTAATTGGTAAGTGGCGAGACAGGACTTGGACATTAAATAATTTGGTTTAGAGATAGCTATTGGTAGCTTTTACAATATTTCAGTAGGATTCTTATTTAGAAAGTATTTCAAAACTAAAATATTGTCAAATCTTTTTTTGTTTTTGTTTTTGAGGGATAGTAATCTCCCAGTGCCGTAGTTGGACTCGTAAAGTCCCTAAGCTTTGTGAGATATGGGGCCCTTTTGGTGCCCTATATGAGACCATATATAATATGTCGGTGCTAAATATTTATTGTGGACCCTAAGGCCCCTAACTATAGCATATTACCTATAGTTAGATCCGGCTTTGTACCACTTTAATCAATACAATTGATAAAAACGATGCTATAGATGTGTCTTCGATTACAGAGATTAAGAATGAGTTTAGTATTTCATAAGAGCATGTAAACCCGGTGGTGACCTACATACATATTGTCTGATGTAATATAGCTTACAGACAAAGCCATTATCCGCAGGGGGGGTTCTATTGTTAGCGTTTCTTCGTCTGCGCCTATGAGTTAATACAATAAGAATCATCATGTCTATATTTTGTAAACGTCAGTCGGAAGATTTGGATATATGCTGAAGTTTGCCCTGTTCCCAAAATATTGCTCTGCATGGCTGCAATTCGTTTACTTTCAACTTTTCAAGTTAAATTCTTTTTGCGAGCATGGAACTAATATCAACCTACTTTCAAAGTTTCTCTAAGAGATACACTGTCGCTATAAATTTCTAGGAGATTTAAATAGTTCTAAATATATCGATTCCAAAAATATGTATTTAGCCTACTGTTTTATTAAAAAATTGTCAATGTCATTATGTCAAAATAAATCTGTATTTAGCGAGTAACATTAAAGTAAACCTAAATTAATATCTCAGTCATCAAACTTTAGTGACCGATATTTTGAAGAAAAATTGATAACACATTGACATCGAAACGTCGAGCAAGTTGTACATGACGTCATTGTTTTCTGAGTAGTTTTTTTTTTCTTTTTAGCTATTGCACATTTAGGCTCAAAGTATTTAGTCAAATTTGGTATGTGGCATATGTATCTGAAAAGTAATGACATCCGATAAGAAAGATTTACTGTAAATATAACTTCAATTAATACAGAATAATATATATATATATATATATATATATATATATATATATATATAGAGAGAGAGAGAGAGAGAGAGAGAGAGAGAGAGAGAGAAAGAGAGAAAATGAGGCAAGACTCTATAAGGTTATTTAAACATTAAAAGTTTTTAAAAAATTATTAAAATATGCCCGCTCCCATCCCCCGTCGTCCTGCGGAAGGTTTGGACTAGGAAGTAAACTATCTTTAACTCTAAAGGAACATCCGAAACATGTCAAACATTTTACACAAACAACAAACTGTTGAAAATTTGAAAATACTCAATAGAAGAAGCAGTTTATGGATTTCTATTGGCTCAAGTCTAATTTTCTCAACAATAATTTTTAGCCTACATTTTTTTTTCTTTTAAAATTAAAATGCAAATATTTATCATTTAAAAACTGCATATTTTACTCGACTTTTATTCGAATATTGAGTTCGATTTTTATCATGGGATCAGATCCCCATGCTTACAATAAGAACAGAAAGCCAGAAATATATTAATTTGTTATATATTTCTTTCATGTATTATTTCCACATTTGATTTATATATAAATAGGCTACTTCTAATTCTTTATTATTGATGTTTAATTTTAAAATCTTATCATGAATCTAAAAATAAACTAAATGTTTTGTTTTAGGTCATTAAAAAATGCATAATTCTACAAGTCTCAAGGAGTACTCGGACCAAAAAGGCTTTACCCAAAAGTCAGTAGCGAATGGAAAGAAGTTTCAGATGGCGGGCTGGATATTGGCCTGGTTTTATTTGACTGCCATTGTCTGCACCTGGGATGCGTCTTTTATCATGCTGAGGCCGTACAGTTTACCTGGAGGATCTCTGGCATTTCTATGGTACCTATGTAAGTCATTCTTACCCTGTGTGTGTGTGTGTTTTCTTAAGTGACATAATGCTTTCCCTTCACTTGTAAGGAAACTCTAAAATATCCAATAAAATGGAAGTCGAGTCTGCCATTATCGAGATCTTTACATGCATAACAGAATTGCAAGTTTCTCAGCTATGTCAATTTTAATTAATTTGGTAAGATTTAACTGAAACAATAAGTGGACATTTCAAAGCCTTGGATTCATAAACATTGTGATTCTTTGAACTAAAAATACGTTCATATTTTTATATTTGATATTTGAGTCTTTAATAAACATTGAACCAAAATAACGAATTAAATTTAAAAATTCAACAATGAACCAATCATAATCTATCAACTTTTCTTAATGTCTTTTACTTAAATTGTACATATTTCTTTAATTACAGACAAATATTATGTCCCAGTAGATCAGAGATACGGTGACATTAAGGACGGCTATGTCTTTGCCCAAAGCTTGTAAGTATTTTACTAGCCTGGTAGTTAGATTTATATGAGATTCTTTAGAATGGACTTTCTATCACTCTTTTACATGTTTGTAAACTTGGAGGAATAGATGAAAAAAAAAAAAACTTGTTTAATGCTACATTTACATTCCTTTGCTAAAAACTAATACGAAATTTAAAAAAAAAAATAGTTAAAAAAAATAATTAATAAAGACTAATACCTCCTTAAGGAAGCGGATGACTTTTTGTTAGATCGATTGCTTTGCTCTTCAATTTTAAAACTGTAAGGGATAAATTTGAAAAAAATAATGACTAAACTTGTTTGATACTTTATCCGCCCTAATTTACTTCCCTCGGAGAAAAAATTCCTGGTTATGCCATAGTATAAAACATTCTAGCTTGTTGATATAGATCTAGATACAGACTTGGTAACAATACAAGACAGTAGTCTAGACGAATTCTGGATCTGGTTGGAGATATTGTATATAAATATTCTAGTTGGACCAAGCTAATGAATTTTACATAATACGGACCGATGTGTTTAAATTAACCTTTGAAAAAAAAACCCCAATAAAGTTTAGCCAAATTTCATAACACGTTAGGAATCACTTCATACTGAGACATTCCCTAGATAATAATGTGAATAGTCGTTTATAATAAATGTATAGTAAAAGTGAAATCTTTGAAAATTGTTCAGTCTTTATGGAAACTTCAGCTGCCACTTTTATTCAATGATTTTAAATAGTTCGTAAACAATTTTTGTTTGAGGTCGGGCTTTCATTAGAGCCAATAAAAATGTCATTGTCACAAACAACGGAAGTGGGAAATATTCTTGTAATGCACAATTCAAATGTCGAAGAAGCAAAGAAAAAAAAAATTAAACTACTAGATAATATTGACAGCCAAAAATAGAATTTTAACGTTTAATATAATGTGTACAAGTTGTTTTAAAATTAACATTACAGTCTTCCAAGTCTTTCCCTGCCCCCCCCCCCCTCTCTTTTCGTGTTATTGGTACCTGGTCGTGCGGTAAGCACACTGGATTGTCGTTCTTTGCTCGGATGGTCTCGATGGTTCTTACCCTGCCCGCTGCCATCCCTCGTCGTCCTGGGTTAGGTTTGGGTTAGGTTGACATTATTTTCAAATCTGAAGAGATATCCGAAACATGTAAAACATTTTACAAACAGTGAATTGTTTCAGTTTTGACTCTATTAAAAGTAACATGTTTAGACGTCGGAATATTTTTGGATCTTTCTTCTTAAATTGATTAATCGATTTCCATGTTTATAAAAAAATGTTAAAGACACAAAATTGTTCTTCTACCAGTTTCCGTTGGATCGGAATGGTTTTTAAATTCATAACGTCTTTCTCGGCTAGGAAATCAAAAAAGTTATGTCTATTTTCCACTCTCAGTAAAAAAGGAAATTTGGTTTTGATGTCCATAAGCTTCATTCAGTCTCAAGGCTTTGTATAATTAAGGGATATCATTCGTGATAAAAGTTAATTGACAAAGAGTAGGCGCATATACATAGGTACTAGGTACTATATTTGTGGATATAGTTTACATAACAATGCAGAAAATCAAATTACTTTTCTATTACAATTCTGATCCCGTATTACAGGACACGATGAAGATATTTATTTCAAATCAGAGTTCCTCTTCCTTTTGGTGTCAGACCTTTACTGGCGCTATATCAAACTCTTTTAAGGAACGCCAGGGACAGTTGATTTAATTAAAACTGCAAATAGCAAAGATTGGGATAATTACAATGCAATGTAATTTGTACATAATTTTCTGAGTTTTATGCCAGGAAAACCGAGTTAGTGGGATTTAGACATCTAATAAAAAGACCCATTTTAGTATGCTCTATTCTTCATGTTACAAACTATTTTCTGGTCTACACCAATAACAAAATTATTTTTTAAAGAAAATGGTCTTTTTTGTTCAAAAAGGTAACACTAGTGTTTTTTTTTTTTGTGACGGTAGGCAATCGGTACGGCGTACCGGCAGCTTTTTTCAATGTGGGGAAAAATTATTACTTTTCTTTTATTTTAACATTTATTATTAATTTATTAGTAGTTAAGTTGGCAATACATAACTGAGTACCGTGACCTATTTAAAAAACAACAACACTGGGTAACATAATACAATAACACCAGTAACGATAGATCTAGTACCTAGGCTAACAAGTGAATCACCCAACAGTTGGTCAGGGTCGAACTGAGTTATTTTTTAAAATGTGCTTTGTGAATCTATCATGCCAATGGGATAACATATAGTCGAGTATATTACACGCGTCTCAGAAATAAGAAACCAGACTGAGCGTTAGGAACAAAGTCCAATGCAGCAGCCTAGAGCGAACACACAAATTGAATTAAGACAGCTGCTATTTTATTTATTTGAAACTTTGGAATTGTGGAATTCCCCTTGTTTTACTATCTGTTTGTATGAGTCGATTGAGTAAACCACTACAAAGTGTTACATATAGCAGCCTATATGCCAGAAAAGGTTGAACGTCTAGGTTAATTTGGATCAAAAGTCTGTGCAGAAAAAACTTTAGCCCGGTGAGTGTTTGGGGGAGAAGTGGGAAGATGGCGGGTAATCCTAGAACAGTGTCAGTGGGTAAGAGCGAGAAGGCTTGAACACTGACCTGTAACGTCACAACCTGTGGGCAGTTTAGACGTACGACTTTGCAACAATCTATTAGTCTAAACTTCTAAACTGCCCACAGGCAGTCTCGGTCTCGGTAAGAATGCTAATCTCAGGGTCAGATTTAAGGTAGAGTAGGCCCCCGGGGACTGCAAAAAGAAAGAGGCCTCCATAAAAGAGATAAAGATATATCCGAATGTAGTCGCGGGTCTTTTACGTTTTTTTTTTCTACAACTTTTTTTCGCATTCTTACGGCTGGCGAAAATGTGTCTGGCGAAAATGTGATTTAGAAGTGTACGCTTGTAGCATTCTAGGAATAAGTAAAAAAAAGCTTCAGATTTACGACAGTGGGTGTAGGCCTACCAAGCGCCAACCCCCCCCCCCCTCAAACTAAAAAAAAAACATAACTTTTTTTTAAAAAGGAAAATGTTACATTTACAAGAACTCTTATTTCTTTCTTTTAAAGTATAACCTGCTTTTAGATCTAATCATTCATAAGTGGATCTTTATTAAAGCTTTCAAAAAATGTTAGGGTCCTTCACTAAATCTCTACCCCGGGGGCCTTCACATACTTAAATCCGGCACTGGCTAATCTAATTCACTTACTCCAACTTGTTCCACGCTATTATCAAAACAAAATTCTATTATTCAAATGTATTAACTTAAGGCTTTTACTAGACTAGATCTTGTGTTGTGGATAAGTGACCGCGGGCGGGATGGGGGACTACAACGATTTTGTGTAACTTGCTCGCCGCGTACTTTGGTCAGAGAAATGCAACAAGCTGGTTAGCTGGAAATGTGTCACCTTGGTCACGTGGGTGCAATGACTTGTTATGCTGGCGCAATGCACTTTTAGAGTACGGGGCCGTCCAACAGCAGTAGGTTGAGAACAGTGTTTGCATTGTGCAGGGCTAATAAGTCAGGGATGGGACAAACCTGAGGGTGTGTGGGGGTGTGGACTGAAAAAGTAGGTCAATCGAAATCATCAAAGTACTAGTTTTAGGCAAAGAAGTTAATTTGGGGGGGGGGGGGGCGATTTATTTTTTCAGGCTTTTTTTTTTTTTCTATTAAAGTTTTTTTTTTTCAATTTAATTTTCTTACGAATAGCGTAGTTTTAATGACCTGCATTTAAAAAAAAGTATTCTGTCTGGAAGTCGTAAAACTTTGGCCTTGTTATATCAAAGCACTACGGTAAGGAGACAGTCGTAATCAATGGCTTCCACTGTTACCTTGGGAGGGTTAGGGGAGTAGAAAATACCCCCCCCCTCCAACTTTTTTATTCCGAAAGATTGTTAAAACATTCCTGCACTTTTCAACAAAAATAAAGTAAAATAAATATGGTGTACACTCAGATTAACGTGTTCAAGTTTTAGATATGAAATAAGTTACCTGCCCATGCAGGAAACGTTAAGCTTCATTGACCTTATTTCTTCTAACAGTTTTTAAAAATTTGTTTTCAAATTTGGAGAGAGAGAGAGAGAGAGAGAGAGAGAGAGAGAGAGAGAGGGGTGGGTGAGTGTTAAACAGTCACACTGCATCAAATAATGAATGATGTTTCCGTGTTTAGACTTTAACCTACATATTGGACAATTTTAAATTCATTTCCACTACAGCCAAATCCAAGTCTGCTAAAGCAGCTGGGGTAGGCCAACTTCAAAAGTCTGATTAATAGATTTTCTACTCAGGGTTAATCTTTCCAGTTTCGGGAAACTTCGCCAGTAGCTCTCTCCACCCCCCCCCTTTTTTTTTTCAAAATAGTGCGTACGTTCCACAGGTTGAGAATCGCATTAGTGTACCAATGAATATGGTAGAGAAATGGTACATATGTGTTGTGTGTGAATTTCTACGCCAAACCAAATCTATTTATAACCCAAACTTTAAATTGGCGTTGGCAGTTCTACTTTAAAATTTCATGTCAGAACACGTAAACTCATTCGGGGCTTGAGTAAGATGGTGTAGGCTATTTATAGATCTACATGTCTAAGAAGATTTTAATCTCAATGACGTCACCATGGTTGTCAACTGCTTCATTTTTGTTTTCAATAGGTTGAATTATGTTGAGGTCCTAATCAACATTGTCACAATAATAATGGTAAGTAGGGACTGCTTCAAAACACAGGTAGCCTAACCATTGAAAGACTAAATAAACATAGGCCTGCATCCACACAGCACACTTTATTTACACTAACATAATTTAAAAAAATATTTTACCCGAATTTATTGGCGAAAAATTAAAGCAAAAAGGCCACTTTAAAAAAATCTGGCAGAAAGAATATATAAGAATGATTATAGGCTTATATGATCTGTAGATATAGATCTAAATTGACATTGACCCATGTAGACAGAATAAAGCTATTAGCTACAACAAAGTTTTGAGATAAAGATCTAGAATCTAGATCTAATATTAATACCATACCTCTATCTTCCTCAACATAACATGCAGCTCAATCAGTAATCTTTTAGTTGGCCTATTTTAAAAGCTTACTTAGTAGGCTAAATAGGTATTTTAATAGTGTTGGATTTTAATAGCGCATAAGAATATAATTAATTTGTATTATTTATGTGTTCTTAATTACTATGGGTAAAAGAATTAGTTTGGGAAAAGTAAAGGGAGTTGGTTGTTGTGCTGGCCACATAATATCCTCATTAATCATGGGACGCAAAAAACATCTGCCCCATAGAACACTACGTCTGAATAACTTTTCATAAGGGCCGTGGTAGATGAGTGGTAAATCCATAGACCAGGAAAATCTGGGATTTTTAGGACATCCCTGAGTCCACCCAACTCCAATAAAATATCATTGGGGAAAGTAAAGGCAATTGGTTGTTGTCCTGGCCACGACACCCACGTTGACATCAGCCATAAATAAGCTTTACATCGTCTGCCCCCAAGGATAAAAAAAAATGTATGTCTCCTCTTCATGATTTAGTCCCAGGCAAGTAGAGAAAAATGTAAATTATTATATCTCCCCAGCACTACAAGGCATCACGGTACACGACCATCACAGCCTTCACAGTGACTGTCATGACTTTCTGGAAAACTGTCCTCTACTTCTTGATGTTCAGCGAGTTCTGTGCAGGGGACACTTACAGGAAAGGTAACACGGCCTTGGAAGAACTCCTTCTGGTTGTCATCCCCAATGGAATATGGATTGTAGTTCCTCTGGCCATCATGTTCTCATTGTGGACCAAGCTGATTCCAGAAATTCATGATTCCTTTGCCCAGAATGGTTGCCACGGTAACAAACAAGCAGTGGGACCTTCAGAAAGTGTGAGGGAAGCCCAGAAGAAAATAAAATAGTGCTACATTAAACATTTTCTGTTAAAATAGTGCTACATAAACATTTTCTGTTTGTAAAAGCAAATATATACTGAATGAATTGAACTTCTGAAATTCAAGATAATTCAATATAATGGTCTTTCCAAAGAAGACTTAACCCGACTCAAAAAAGTTCCTCAAAATGACATTTAATTCATTCAATTACATTATGAAAAATGATTTTGTTGCCAATAACAATGCATCAATTATTTTCTACCCAGTCTGTAGTAATATATTCCTGAATTAATGTATCTATTGATCTCATATTTACTTGACAGATATTTTTGAAAAAACAATTTGTTGAAGTAAATCTCAGTAGATCCTACATTTTTTTCTCATATCATACTCAAATACTTACGAATCAAGCCAATGAAATGAAATGTACAAAAAAACTTACTGTTTTGTTTGTCTAATTATGAGGCTCATTTTTAACAAACACTTTTTTTTTCTACATGTTGGGCCTCTAAATTTCAACCATTTTGTTTTATTATCCTAATCATCTACACTATTATTATACTTCAGTTTTTGTTTTGTCTTATATTAATGATATCATAGGATGGAGGATATAAAACAGACAAAACTGGACATTAAAATATTTCATTCCAAAACAATTTACTTCCATTACACCGAACAAAATACTTATTGAAAGTCATAATGGCTAATAAACAAGTCAGCCCACTTCAATTTTGTGCCAAAAATCTAGAATACTTTGAAAACTTTAAAGTTTTACAGAATTGAAAGTTATATTTTCCATTCTGTATGTTTAAAATGTAATTCTAGAAGCTGATTTGATAATGCTAACTTACTGTTGCTAAACAGTTGATTCAAAATTGCATAAAACTTATTAAAATTTGTTTTACTTGTGTGTTACAACTTTAATTCATTGGATAGCATTATTGAACCATTCAATATAAGTTTCTAGTATTTGTAGAAACAGTCAAGTTGGTGCTATTCAATAACATAACTTGGTTAGTTCGGTAAGCAACGTCCTTCATTGAGACCAAGTTAAGTGCATTCTCCATTAATAGTACAACTGGAAGATTCATGTTTTTATTTGCAGCAAATATTTACTTTCATTGTTTATCAATTGCATTTTATATTATGACGTATATTGTTTTTGATACTTTTGTTTATTAACCAATGAAATTTATCATTGGAGTGAAATAAATAATTTGAATAAATATACTTTTAGTTCTGTTATGTACTTTAAAAGACAGTTAAATTTAATTCACATTTTCTTTTGATATTCTGAATCACAAAGCCCTTGCTGTGGGAAAGCAGAGGAAACCATGACTCATGTTTGAAACAGATTTCACGATTTTGAGGAACCTAAACCTTGAATAGGAGCAAACACAGCGATTGAAGGAATTGTATTCAGGGTTTTACATGACAAATGCTTCATTGCAGAATCATAAGATGGACTCCATCACAGACTTGTTTATCACTGACCTGTAATTCTTTATGCTGCCAGTTGTTATTAAATTAGAAATACAAGAAGTAATTCTTTTGCAAAGAAAAAAAAGTTGAGAATTCTGACAAGTTTAGGGGATCATAATCTGTTTAAATTGCATTGCTTTTAAACATGAATCTAAAGTGGATGCATCATTCCTGACGGAAAGCTGGACAATATTAATGTCATGAGTGTCATGTTAAATAGGTGTCAATAGTGTTCAAGTAACAGTGATCTTGTGATCTATGAGGGCAGATGATGTGAAACTCATCTGTTTCGATGGGTTTGAGTTTTTGGCATATCGGCACAATTTAGGCCATGTCCTGTTTCTATGGTACCTACAAGGTAAACAAGGGTGTCATGTGGCCAGCATAATAACCAAACCACCTTTACTTACCATTTGTATGTTAGGTACCATTTAAGATGAATAGAATCCTGGGCATCTAAAAAATCCAGAAGTTTAAAACCCAGTCTTCAAGACGATTTGAAATAGACACCCCTCATTTTGGAAGCCAAGCTTTACCACATGGACATGTAACCTAATCTGTCGTCACATAAAACATCTAAAGGTGACTCATGTCTGTTGCTAATGGTCAACATGGATGTCATGTGGCCAGCAATGACCAATACAATTTACTCTCCCTAAATAAGTTTATTTTCCATTTGAGTAAACTCCTAAAAGGGGGGAGGGGTAAAGCTTTTAAAGGACCTAACACTGAAACTTTATATATAAATATATATATAAGAGATATAGACTGAATAAGTAACCAAAATATGTAATATAGGTATACAAATTGACAACAGAATCTTGCCATTTATTGAAAAGCACATATTACAAATAATCTATTTAAAATCTATTTCATTTTATGTTTTCAAGCATCCACATGATACATTCAAGCAATTAATATTTCAATAAAATGTCATAAGCTTTATGACTTTGTGTTTACAAGTCTGTTCCCAGTACAAATTTTTCTCCAGTCTGTCTATTTCAAGTTGAATTGTTTATCCAATCTTTTTTTTTTTTCTGTATGTTGATGTTGAAAGACACAAATGAAATAGACTAAAAACTTGCACACATTTATACTTAACATATTTACTATATGTATATGTCATGCTCTTTAACACAAATATTTAAATGTGTCACAGTCAACTAAGACTGTGACAATATGTACAAAAAAAAAAAAAAAAGAAATATGTATATCAATATAACCCACTCTGCTGTAAAATAAACTAAATAAAAACAAAATCAACAAATATGTCCTTATGCCAAAATACTTCACTACATTAGACAAACAGAAAAGTTTGAAGAAAAATAAAGTATTTTTATTGTGATGTCAGTGTTTTGTTTTATTGGATTTTTTTTCCAAAAGATATTATGCAATGGCATGGTTATCTCCACTTACTTGTAGGAAACATTTGTACATTCTATTTGAGACAATAGCCACATTAAAATATTTAAAAGTCTTTAATTTTTCACTAGATGTATTCTACTATTTTAAAAGTAATTGAAAAAAAAAAGAACTATATTAAATATATATACAGCATCAGAATGTCCTTATACAAAAAAAAAAAATTGTAGATACATAAACATTTTAAATGAGAAGAAATATTGAGAAAACAAGGCATAAAACATTATTTACAGACCATGCTTCAAAATATTAATTAGAACAAATAAATCTTATCCAGTTTATAATTGCATGAGGGAAAAAAAAAAGAAATGAACATATCAAGTTGTTAATACAAATCTCTTCAGCAAATCACTTTACACACTTTTCAAAGGAAATATATTCTAGAAAAAATGCTTCACAAGGTCTATAAGAACTGTATCACAAATTGTAACAATTTTGGTTATTTTCAAGGAATGCATTTTTAAAAACATGCGACTGTTTCAAAACCAGAAAAAGTCTTTTATGAAAAGTATGCAAATTCCTTGATAGAATAACCATGACTTCTGCTATATTCATAACTGAATGTTTTTGAGGGTATATGTGGAACTACATGGCTCTTGAGTAGTTCTTAAGTAGACTCAAGGTAGAAGCAAAATGTGTTACAAAAAAAAAAAAAGGAACTTTTAAACACAACGATAGATTATAATTACTTTCCCCTTACCACATTAAACATTAGGCATACTGGCAATCATTACTTAATTAAAAAAAATAGTGTTGCTATTTTAAATAAAGAGGAAATCTATGACATCAAGAAAAAGAAAATGTATTTGGGAAAAAAAAGTCAAATGTGTCTAAATATTAAAAGCTGTCAAGTTTAATTGGAGAAAATGTTACTTAAATAAAAATTGCTTTTGTCTAGGCATAAAGCTATAGCATGATCAGTGTGAACTGGTCCAATCTATTTTGCAGCCCTGGTAGTATCTGGGAGAAGGTTTCTGATTTTCCTTTAGGAGCTCAGTAAACACAACTATATGCAAGTTAGGATTTAAATTCAAGCCCCTAGATTACTAGCCGACCGGATTATACCACTAAGCCATAAATATTAATGAAGCTTTTCCTTAAATATTGAATACTGTTAGAAGCATTAAAAGAATTTACAATTAAAAAACTTATCAGGCTATTACTAACCAATTATCAAATTTAATTTACCTTTTAAATGTTAGAATTAACTATCTCACCCTTCTCCTAATAAGGATGAATATACCCTCCAATATTATTTGTTTTATTTAATAGGTGTTGTTAAACTGTTATGTAAAAAAAAAAAGTAAAGTTCCCCTTTCAGACCTTGCGGTCTATAGGGCAGATGACTTAAAGATCATCTGTAATCATCCTAAATTGTTATGTACAGACTGAAAATTTAAAACCATTTTTAGGAGTAATAGAGATAATTACTATTGTACTATGCTAACACAGTGACAACATTGTTTTCTCGAGGTCTATACAAATACATAACATGCTACTGTGGGATGTTTGGCTAGGGCTTGGCTATCTAACAAAGGGGCTTGAGTTCAAAGCCAGATTCAAGCAGAGTAGTGTTTGCTGAAAGGCAGCATAATACTTCCCAGATACCCCTCGCCCACTTGTCTTCATGAGAGATGGACCATTGCAACGGAGCATGATATAAACATGGGGATAAAGAATGTAACAGAAATTAATTTACATATCACACAAAAATGAAAACAAGCAGACGTAAAGACAACCTGACATTTTACAAAACATTTATGTCACAGATGACATATCCACCATGAAGAGAAAGGCACTTACTTTGATAACACAATACACACTTTGCAGACTACAATAAGATGAACATTTTATCACTTGACATTTAAGAAATTTAATGCCAATTAAAAAGGGAGAAGTAACACATGCTATAAACAAGGAAGTCAACTTGGCTACACATTAACTACAAGATTAAATCCTCCATTGCTCATGTAGAAAATACAAGTCAAAATATTTATGAATCAATGCACTTTATTGAAAAAAGAAAGATACAAGTTTCTCTTGCTGTGGGACCCCAACAGTCTAGGTTAAAACAAAATAATTCTGTACATGTTTAAAACCATAGCTCTGTACCTCTTGACCAGACCAGGCCAGTCTTTATTAGAGGATATAATCTCAAACTATTTCATGACAGAGTAAGCTTTTAAAAAAAAACATATATTCAACTTGATGTTGGTGATGAGCTAAAGATTTTTGTTGAGTTTTGTGCCATCAAAGAAATAGCAGTGTCAGATGTACTTGGTGTTCAGACAATATTGAACTTTTTGAAGGTGAGAAAGCCCAAAAGATTCAGATTGATGGGAAAAGCATCTGCAGTGGGGTATGGAGTTAAATCAGAAACACAGTATCTGAAACAAAAATCTTTTGCTTTGTAAAACCTTTTTTTTTTGAGAACTATGGTATAACTTAGATATCAGTTAGTTAGAAGAAATAAAATTTAGGAATCATTTTATCACCTGATTATATGTGACTGGCAGGTCACTCGCAATGACTGACAAAGTCAAGCACGTAGTCAATACATACATGCTGCAAGCACACATACACATGCATAGAGCTAACACATCCACACTACCAGTTTGTATCAAGTGAATCACTTTGTTGAAAACAATGAACACAATAGAAAGGCTCGAAACAAAAAATGGTAAAATCTGTCAGCAACATTGTAAAAAATAAGAAGAAGAGTTCAGCCTCAGGGGACATAATCAACTGTACAACAATCATCAATTTGCCTGTAATGATTTCATTTTCTTTCAAACTATTTAGGGACAAGAAAATTTTTAATCTTATTTAATTTTTAAAATTGCTTTGAAATAGCATTTTGTTCATGTTTATAGCAAGCTCAGTGTGCTATGATACATATTTTTTTTCTGGACATTTCCTAAGAGAAAGTTTCTGTGCCGTCTTTAGGTGCTTAGTAAACACAATTCTGCTCGAGTCGGTTTGAAATCCAAGCCTCCTTGATAAGTAGTCAAATGGCTTTGGCTACAAAGCTCACAAATTTCACTTAAATGGACTTCAAAATTCCATTACTAGGAAGGGAGGAAATAGCATTGACTCATATCCTGTTGATGTCCCACAAACATTTCAAAGACAGATTTATCTGGATATCAGATGCACTTTTAAAAGGACTGGAGAGAGGGTTATATGGGGTTGGGTAATACTGCTTTAATGGTGATAAAATTTGCTAATAAATATACAAATCTGAACTTAGAACTCCATCTCTAATTGTAATACAAAGTAAAAAACAATGTAGACAAAAATGCAAAGAATCAAGCACAAAAACAAAATAATTAATGACAAGCAAAAAATTGTTTTGAAAAAATCTGATTAGTAGAGACAAGAAATTAAAACAACTGAATTCATGAAAAAAACAAACAGCAACAAACATTTGCTTAATAAAAAAAACAGACTAAAACACAGTAGTTATAAAATCAAAATCATCAAAACGTTTCTTTATTTTTTAGCCACTTTAGAAGTGTAATTGTTTCAATGATAATAATTTGCAATGTGTGTGTTTTTAAGAATCACAATAAGTTCCTATTTTTAAACAAGTAAATATATGTTGGTTTTTAGTTCCTATTTTTAAACAAGTAAATATATGTTGGTTTTTATCTTATGAGTAACAGCTGCTACTTCAAAGGGAAGATAATTACGCCCTACACATTTCATGCATCAATCTAATCATGCATGTTCATCAGTGACTTACACTCTTCTATGTCGTTGGCTTTCCTAATTCAAGCAATTCATTCCATGCTCCAAGGGCACTAGGGAAGAAGGAACACTTATATGAATTTGTACTGTGGATTAAGGAATGTGCCTTTATCTTAGTGTCTTTCTGGGTATTTTATTAGGTTTTGTTTTTCTATTTGTAAATATAGTTTAGTGTTTTTATGTATTTTATTGCTACTTTTTATTCTTCTGTCCTGAAGTGTCCTCTAATTTTAATTATTTTATTAACTGTGTTACCATTGATGTCTTATCAAATGTAAATATATATTTTATATCAATCTCACATCTCTTTTGTAGTTACTTAATGTTTTCTTGAGTTGAGGGAATCCTATACAGAGAATGCATATTCTAAAAATGGCCTAACTAAAGTTAAATAGCATTTTTGTTCTATGTTTCTGTATTTTTTGTAAAAAGTTCTTTAAAAGAAATCATAATGCTTTGATTTTCTAATAATTTTATAATATGGGGGTTCCATTATAACTTCATTTATTATTACACCTAGATATTTTGAATGTTTAGTCTGTGTGCACTGGTGCATTTTACTCAAACATTTATGTACTACTATTAATGCTAAATAAATAGCAGTCAATATTTTTTTTAAAAGGTCTTAACAAATCTGTATTGTGTTAGAACTTCATTGTCAAATATTTAACATTTCCTATTTATATGAATTCTTAGATTTATATCTCAAAAGTGTTTCATTCATTTTGTTTTAGCAAAGTTTGTTACTTACTGCAACAATGTAATAAAAAAACAAAAAACAAACAAACAACAACAACAAAATGCAGTATCAAAGTATATCAAGAAAGTAATATTAAAACAGTATTGCAAAACTAAAACAAAAGTTTAAAATAACACACATCAAAGATTTAGTTGGAGAGGGGGAAACATAATATATGATTAAAAAAAAGGAAGATTCATGCAGTCACATTGTAGACAAAATTGATGAGTATCCATAGAACTTTGTTAGAAAATGAAAGTTGAAATTGGAGATTGAGATTCTTGGTAAATAAATAACAAAAGTTAAAAAATTGATTTAAAAATAAAGTAAATACAAAAAAATATGCAGATAAAAGATTCAGACAAAGGTTTACTAAGTCTTGAGTAAAACACAGAGCTACAACTCATTTAGAATTGGTTAGAAGAAAAGATATCTAGAATAGAGATCTCTCAGCTAAAACTTTCCAAGTTAGATGTTAAAACATGGATAGATGTTAACTATTGTGCTAAAGAAAGAAGAATGTTTTATTTAATGTAAAAAGTGTTTAGAAGTGATGCATTGTTTTTATTGACGAATATTTTTGGCTCTGCGTCACTACACTAATGCCAACATAGTCAAACTAAATAGTAGAAACCATGCTTTTTAATTCCTTAAAAGTTTCCCAATACAGAACTGGTACTGTCTTCAATCACATTGACAAACCTTTCTGAAAGTTTCCACAATAAACAGAAAAACTCACATTGACTAACTATTCACAGTGGTACTTAATGAAATGGTGAAAGTGAATTGTTTATTTTTTTACATAGTTATGAAACATACTGTTAGAAATGTTTGAGAACTGATTGGTCTATTAGCCATAATGACAACAGAAAATTAAAAAAAATCAACTTTTCTGGTTCAAAGTGAACCAAATCAAATGTTTTTTTTGGTGAGTTAGAAAGCTATTCAATAAATAATAACAATAGCCCACAACACTAATTGAGATGCTCGGATACTTTACAAACATAAACATAAATTGATTTTAAACTTTATATTTGTTCATGATTAACTAAATAAAATTAATAAAATTACATCATTATGGTTTGTTCTTAACAGATGTGTCACCTACAGATAAAATTGATTTCTTAAAATATAAATATCAATCAGAAATATAAATATCAATCTCTTCATTGTTAGCTCACTTAAGTCACACTTTCTGTCTGTCTGGTCAAACTCTTTGGTCACGTTAGTTCTCCCACTTCCCATTTTCAGATCATGTTGAAACTTTGCAGTTATTCATTGTCAATGACACCACATGACTCAATAAAAAAAATAAAATTAACCAGTTAATCCAAAAATTAGTCATTAATTATATTTTTTTTTATATGGAAAATGTGCTAAGCTGATGAGAGAAAAGCCTTGCAATAGAAAGATGTTCTCACCCCCTCCTCCAAAATGCCAATGGGACTCGTGTCAAAATGCAAGATAGCATTAAAGTCCCAAGACCTGGAGAGTAACATTGTTTACAATTTTGATTGATTCAAATAATTGATGCAATTCCACCTAATATAAGCAAAGTTTTAAAAAAAAATCATTTTTTGACATTTCACTTGTTACAACATATTCTTGGATAATAAATAGAATTGATTTTACCTTACTATTTCATAAAAAATAAAAAAACAACAACTCAATAATTGCCACTTTCAAGATGGCACACTAACCTTTTTTTTAAAACTACATTTAAACATATTTTTAGATTTGATATGTTGCACATGCATGTGTGCAGCTTCATTATGTGTTCTACTAAACAGTTTTGTTTATCACTTCCTTCTTATAAAATAAGAAAACTATTCAATGTTTTCATGTGATAAAATTTTGCCTTTTGTGAATACCACATTCACTTGAATGGGTAGATCTATCAGATTATCAGTCTTCAAAAAAAAAAAAAATTATAATAAAATTTATTAATTTGAAAAAGAGAAAAAAAACATTAATAAAAAGTTAAAAAAAAAAAAAAAAAGTGACTTAGTAATTTTTTTATTTTTATATTCCTATGGGTCATAATAAGAAAAAAAAATTAAATCCAGGACAGAAAAGAAAGCCAAGATTTATATAACTAGAAATAAAATGTGAATTCTAAGACAAGAAAGAGACAAAGAAGTTCATTTAGTTTTATTGTATAAAAAATGAACGAGAACAAAAACTCAAGAGTAAACCTCGCAACTTTAGGACATTTCAATTGGCCTATAAACAAGTTTCCAAATATTTCGAACTCTGAAAGAATAATATCTATTTCAATCACATGCTCTAATAAAATCTTGAAATAAAGTAAACAAACCTGTTGCCTCTATACCAAAAGTAAAGACAACAAGAATATATGAAAATACTTATAAAAAACACCAAAGCTTATATAAAGCATATTTGTATCTATTAGTTCAGTCATGTCATTAAATGTGTAATAAAAAATCTGAGCGAATAGAAATATTTTTACCTATTGTTTTTGTTTAGTACAATGTTATGCTTTCTTACTACGCTCTGATTCTATCACTGGTCTGGACCAAATGGGGAAAAGGGGTTAGGGAAGAATGGGGTATCTAGCTGCATCTTACCATGATGACTTTTTAAATAAATTTATTAAAAAAAATAGTTGAAAGACCTTAATTTGAACTTGAGGGCTCAATCCTCTTCAAGCCAACACACTAACCCCTGAGACAGAGAATCACTTATGAAAATAAAAGGTTTTACAGTTATCTATTGCTAGCATCAAGCTTTAAAGCAGCGACCTATAAAGTATAAAGGAGGCTAATTCCACTTATATCACCACATCATTCAAGTACAATTTCTTTCCTTTGTTCGATATCAAACAAACTAATTACTAACCAATAGTTAATTAAGCCACTGGTAATTTTTTTATTGATTCTTTTCTCAGGTAAAAGAAATTATTCAAAATTTCAGCTTGATTCAACATTGGGAGTGGGAGAGACAATGTGTCCAAACTTTTACCAGACAGAATGGGTTGATATAAGCTTTCTAAAACAAGTTCAAATTAAACATTGTTCCTTTATAATTGCAATAAATTGACAACATTCTAGAAGTGACTTTGTTCACACTATTGGACTGATCTATAATGGAAACTATTTGTGTCCCTTTGTTCGCATAGTAAGTGTGGAGATATTCTATTAGTCAAATACTTTTATTTGTAAGACATTACAATAATAGGTTTAATTTTTTTGTTTACTTGGCACTGATATTTGCTAGGGGAATGCTACCATTAAAATAATACTATTTACGTAAACAAAAACAACATCTTTATAATATGCTTTACAAAAATAATTATTGACATTTAAAAAATGGGTGAAACAAAATAAAATGGCCAGAAGATAAAATAAATGCAATAAGTTAAAAAAAACAAAAAGAAACTGTAATTGTCTAAATTAAAATTAATCCACAGCCCATTCTGACATAATAATAATAACACAAGATTTTGAGAAGCTCAAAGAAAATGTTCAAAAATCCCATTAGCATTATAAAAATAGTTCATCATTTCTTGTTTCTTTCTATAGATGAAGTCTGTCATCTATTGCCAAGAGATAAATCCTGTCATCTAATGTAGGAAGATATATCCTGTCATGTAATGTAAAAAGATATATCCTGTCATCAATTGTAAAAAGATATATCATCCTGTCATCTATTGTAAAAAGATATATCATTCTGTCATCTATTGTAAAAAAGATATATTGTGTCATCCATTGTAAAAAGATATATCATTCTGTCATCTATTGTAAAAAGATAAATCCTGTCATCTAATGCCAAGAGATAAATCCTGTCATCTAATGCCAAGAGATAAATCCTGTCAACTATTGCCCAGAGATAAATTTGTCATCTATTGCCAAGCTATTTCTGATTCTGCAGGTGATGGGATGATGAATAAAACATCATAGCATGAAACTCATAAATGTATATCTGACCACGCTCACAGCTTTCACCTTTTAAGTCAGTTGGTCCACAATGTACTTGGTCAGTTATAATTATTAATATACTGGATAACCAATGACCTCACATGAAATGACAAACTCATGTACCTACTGAGAAACAGTTCAAAGCTCCATGATGTTGAAGAAGTAGACATCTTCAAAGTACATGTACACACACACATTTCCTAAATTCCAATGTAAAAACAAGTAAATATAGGAATCAAACCAAATGTAAATCAACTTGGTTTAGACATCCATGTTGTTGGTATTTCTTTCAATCTAACAATTTAAGTTTGAATAAGAAACCAAATTCATATTTGTATGTCCAAGTGCCAGAAAGCTGAACTACTATTTCTTTTAAGAAATACTTGAAACAAAAAATGTATATATACCCATTCTGTCTTTTTTTCACACTATCAATTCATTATCCTGAAGTAGATTTTTTTTTTCAAATATTATCTTCCAAATCCAAGTTGTATTTTAAATATTATCTCTCCAGTTCTGGGTTTTATTTCATTACCTTCCAAAACTAGGTTTTATTTTGAATATTATCTCTCCAGTTCTGGGTTTTACTTCATATCCTTCCAAAACTAAGTTTTATTTCAAATATAATCTTCCAGATCTGGGTTTTATTTCATTACCTTCCAAAACTAGGTTTTATTTCAAATATTATCTTCCAGAACTGGGTTTGTCTTGACAATTTGTTGGTGACTGCTGCACAACAACCTTCACTGTTCTTCTTCTCTCCTCTGGTGTGAGAGGTGTGCTGTTTGGAATGCTGCCTGGCTTGTTGGAAATGCTCCTGGAAGGGTAGGCCTCAGTAGAGGCAGCAGTTGACAAATGTAAATGAGGCATGGGTAGTGTGATGCGAGGAGGAGTCCTAGTGAGAGTTCTGCTAGGATCTCCATCAGCGCAAGGGGAAGTGTTCTGCACAGGTGAACTGGGCTTTGTGGAATCAGCAGTACAATGTTCTAGAGAAAGAGTGGCTGAAGCCAAAGGAAGTATTAAGGAATCATCAGACGTGGTGGTTGCACAAAGTGGAGATTCACAATTGCTCTTGGCATTGGAGGAGTCTGAAAAGGTGCTGGAATTGCTGAGGGAAAAACAAACATCAGTCCGCTCTGTCAGGTCTGAAAAGTCCGAGCTGAAGTCCCTTTCCGAAACTTGAGTGCTGGCTTGAAGGAGCGCTGGTTTGGATGGTGGAAGTGGAGAATGACAATCTGGCATGGGAGGAAGTGCCAGATTTAGCTGGAGTAAAGCATCTCGGGGAATGATTTTCTTGAGCTTGGCCACTGCCTGGAGCAGAGCACCTCGCTCCAGTTCTAGAGTGCGAATGTGCGATTTAAGCTTCTCTGTTTCTATCTGATGAACATGCACACTGTGCTCAGAGCTACGCTGTTGGGACTGGGCATGCTGGGAATGAGATTATATGAACACTACATTATTTTTTTAAAATTTAAAGCAATTATATTTTAAATTAGATAAAATGATAATAAATCAACAAAAGCCAAACATATACAAAAAAAAATAAATAATTTTTAGTTATAGCATGGAAAATGTCAAGCCAAATGTTAATTTTCTTTTTTTTTTCATTTCTTAAATTGACAAGCAGCTTATATAAGCCTAAGTTTCAATTATAACTTCTTATTGTTTCAATGCCAACCTGTAATTTCTCTAACAAATCCATGTTCTGATTTTTCAGCATCCTGTTCTGCTGTTCCATACAGTAAATCATCTCTATGTCTATGGAGGACCGACGTCTGTCCACCAGTCTGCTGCTGGAGGGTGGGGACAAAGGCTTGCTGTGGTAATGTTTGCTGTGATGGCTTGGGTGGAGGTGGTCATTGTGAGGGGAATAGGTCATCTCCTCACTCAGCACATGATACTCCACTTCATAGGCCTGAAGCTCCTTAGTGATGTCTAGTTCAAAAGCCTGTCCCATAAGATAAAAGCCATTGAATATCTCAGTGAAATGAAGCAATACAAAAACATGTCTTCTCTATAAAAAAGTATTTTGGGTGAATACCCTTGACTTGTGCAAAGTATTTGTAAAAAGCTAAAAAATTAAGGGTCAAAATAGGATTTATATTTGAAAATTTCATTTTTTTTTTTAAATTTTAAAATAAGGTTCAGAAGAAAGAATTTAAAACAAGCAGCAAAATATAGAAATCAAGACATGCAATATTGAATAAAAAAATGTTTTCTATTCTTTTTTAAATCAATCTACTGTAAGCTTTCATCTCCCCAACTAAATATGGCCTGCAGGACAAAATGGTCAATAGTGTAAACAAAACATTCAAATGAAAATATATTGACTAATGACAACAAACAAGGGGAAGTTATAGAAACAATAATTCCTTCCTTCAAAGCTTATTATATTCACCTGGTTGATGATTCTCTCCATCTGGACCTGGACCATCTCAGGCAGTGTGGTCTTGAGAAAGTCTACAACACTCTCAAATGAGTCACACTGCAAGATCAAGGCTCTATGATTCCCTATCAGCATCAGAGCCACTTTAAACAAACAGTCAATGCCTTGAACAAATATCATGTCTAAAAGGAAACACACATGAAGAGCTTAGAAACATTGGCACTCAAATTCTGAACATTAAATGAATAGTATCTAGTATTATTACTGATGTCTCTGAGCCTACAACTTGAAAGTTAACAAATGTCTTAGAAGATAACTTTTAATTTTCTAAAATGCTATGTGCATAATACTTTTTCTCAGATACCAAAAGAATGTAAATAACAAGCCAGAGTTATCCAGAAGAGAACATTGCACTAATACAAACTACTGTGATTATCCAAACAGAATTAGTAGATAGAAACTAATGTCAGTGATTTTGAGCTCTTGCGGCAAACCCTATGAATTGTAAGTTTTGTAAAATGAGTTACATCCCTTTTATTATTTACCAAATGTTCTCACCAAGTTGCTGTGAAGAGTTAGAAGAAAAAAAAAAGCAGACAAAAAAAAAAAGTACATGGATGAAAATGTCCCTTTTTTGAGACACAGACAAGAGTTTTGAAAATTGAATTCCCCTGAAAGTAATAAATTATGTAAAAAATTTTCTATACCATGGTTAGCATTTTTCTGCTATTCAATATTCTTTATATGTATCAAATAAGAAAAGACATTTAGAAAAATGTCTATAGGGTGGGTTGAAGTAAGCACATGCCAAGCTATGAACAGATGCCAGATTAAATGAACATGTAATAGCTTCCTGTACAGGCTAAAGCTAAACATCATATTGGAATTAAATCCCATTTCAAACACTGAACACCACAAACTACATATGGTAAACTATGTTCCCAACAAAAATTTTTTTTTTGCAAGAGTATCTCCTACATTCCTATCACAGACAAATTTTATCACCGTTTGACTAACACTGTCTATAGTTTAGTTTAGAAGTTGCTATTTGTTAAAGGTAAAGACTGCGAAAATGAATCAAGCCTCAACTGCAATGAGGCCTGCTTAGAAAAAAGGTGTCAAATGAACTAGGTGTCAGAAGTCACACAATTAAAACAAAATTATTTTGAAGACTACAAATAAAGGAGCAATAATACATACAACACCAAGCCATAAGTTAAAAATACAGACACAACCTAATAAAATACTCAGAAAGAAAGAGAAAAGACATTTCTTATTCCATATACTAGTAAAATTCGTACAAGAGCTCCTGCTTATCTAGCACTATTAGAACATTGAATAAGTTGCTTGAATCAGCCAGGAAAATAAATTAGCAGAGTTTAAGTCTCCAATTAGCATGCACAACAAGATAAACCTGTTCGTATTTATGTTCACTTATGAAGGAACGTCTGTTATTTATATGTTAAGAAACAACATTTTGATAATGAATACAACTAACCAAAAACTCTAGAGACAAAGCCCAAAGGAAACTGTGAGGCAAACAGTGTGAGGAACCAGGGGGCAGCGTACAGAGTGGGAGATATCTCATGAGTCTCAAAGTGGTCATACACATCCTTGTAGTGGTCATGGAGAAGTCGAGTCAGCTGGTACAATTTAATCTGTAAAAAAACAAACAACAGAGGAAGCTGTAAATTAAGTAAGTTAGTTGAAGTGTTTAAAACTTGAATTAAATAAAGAAATATTACAATGCTTTTACTTTTATTTTTTATTGTAAGCATTAAAATATTTAATGCAAAAGTATGGGAAAAAAGTCTTTAGGTTAATCTTCTGTCCACAGAACAGAGTCATGATGGAATAATAAATTCACCAATGGCTTTAATATTACTCTTAAGATGTGATAGCGAGTTGAAATTTGTTACAAAGTTACAGCATCACACCTGTAGGGCAGTCATGTTTGGTCGAAACTGTTTCCTTAGACCCAGATGGTACATCATATACTTCAGAACATGAAAAGCAGAAATTTCCTCCATCTGAAACAGCACAATATGCGTTTAATGCAAACTAAATATTTAATTTCAACACATATATATCCAACTGCATTCTGTATGGGTGTTTCTAAAAGTGAATTACAAAAATTACTAATAACAAAATTATAAGTAGTAAAGTAAGTTTCCATAAATGATGCATTTATTTTCTTTGGTAAAACATAACATAAATAAAACAAGTTCTTTATTATTGATTTCAATTTTTTTTTTTCAACTTTTCTTTTATACTTTATGCATTGTTTTTTGAATGATAGTATAACTTTTAGTCAAGTTGTGACCAAGGTCAACTCACATGCATCAACAGCATTCCAACTATAAATGACAACCCCTGGCAGTAGCCAACTTCAGGGTCCAGTAGACTGTAGGCCTTCAACAAATTGAACAGTTCTAGCTGGCCAGGTCCCAGAGCTTTGGCAAAGTAAGGGTGACAGGGGAAGGTGCGGCCTAAAAATATAAAAGATACATACAATAATATAAGGACTGAGAAAGAAGAAAAATAAGCTTAGATAGAGATGACACTAGATCCCATTGCTGAATTAGAATGTGTGTACTTTTGGACCATTATGGTGTGCCCAGAGTCACAGCAGATTGGAACTATCTATAGAATGGGTAGGAAGGAGAGACTACATTATAGCTGACTTATATGGCTGATTAATTGATAATTGATCTAACACAATTTTTACAAACGGCCAAAGACAATAAATAAAAAAGATTATGTCACATAGATGTTACCTTATGCACAGTTGTCAGAACAGATGCCAGACTATCACGCTAAAAATAGTCAAGCTCCTAATTCTCCTAAACAAAGACAGCATCACAAATGAAGAGATTAGAGACAGGATTAGTATAGCGATTGGACACCATGATGAGCGCTAGCTATTGCCTAAAAACGTAAACTAATATTCTCTGATCATATTACAAGGTCCTCAGGGTTTGCAAAGACTTTCCTTCAGGGAACAGTACCAGGAAAAAGAAGACTAGTCAGACAGAGAAAGCAATGGGAAGACAACATAAGGGAATGGATGAGTTGGTCATTGAGAGAGATTCTATCATAGGCAAAAGACAGACAGGAATGGAGAAAGAGGGTCAAAAGATCTTGTGTGGTGCCCCAGTGGTCCAACAGACAAAGGGATAGGTGAAGATGAATACTGTGACAACTCAGACATGAAAGTAAAACTTGATCTATCCTACTCAGACTTTAATGTGTTTTTCATGAATTAAATTAAGTTAAACTACAGAAACACAAATGTAAACCCAGATTAAAAATAAAAAAAAACAACTAAATAAAATGAAAATTTCACTGACCTAAGTCAATAAGTATTGCATGCTGGTGTGTGGTCAACTGTTTCAGAAGGTCATCATAGTCACAGGGGTCACAGGTGCTGTCAGGCACAGCACTGCTCATCTGCCGCTGCTGCATGAGAAACAGCCAGATCTGACCTCTCAGATTTCGAGGAACACCTGTTAAGGTTGAAACCAGGGAATACATTTATACAAAACTAATGAGCCCAATTTGGATCAGTATTTTTTAAGATCAAGTGTCTCTTCTTGCCAGACTAGCAGTTGACAAAGATTTTCAGTAGCCCAATATTATTAAGTCATTTCAGAAAGTTTTTGGTGGTCTGATAAAAAAGTAAAGTTTCCCATTCAGACCTTGCAATCCATGGAGCAGATGATATTAAGGTCATCTATTTCTATGGCCAACGGTTAACAAGCAAGGTGTCATGTGGCCAGCACAAGGACCAACTTTTACTTTTTCCTTCTAAATCAGGTATCCATTAGAGTTGTGTGGACTCAGGGGCACCCTAAAAATCCAGAAATTCAAAATCCCAGTCTTTGCCAAGATTCGAATCCAGGACTGCAGGTTCAGAAACTAAGCCCTTGACCACTCAGCAACTGTGCCCCCTTTATTTTTATACATGAGATCATAATGATAATAAGGCAAACAACTGCCTTAGAAGCAGGGGCTGAAATATTTACCAAAGAAATTAACACAATGTGTTAAACAGAACATACATAAATATATGAACACATTTTTTTATGGGTAATAAAGTCATTTTATTTTAAGTAAAAGTTCCTGACAATACAAAAAATAATCAGTAGTAACAACAAAGAGAAATTTATTTATCAGTCCAACTTTAATGTGAGCTCTTAATATGTTACTCTAAATTCATTTGATGAAACTGAACCAGGAAGCTATTAAAAAAAAAAGAAACTCTCCTGTGTTCTAGCCAACCTGCCTGCCCCTGCCTTCAATAATATTTATTTCATTGTTCACTCCTCTAATGCACTAAATGTCTGTGTGGTGGCCATGCTGTAACTTGTCAGAGTTGTCAAGGCATGTTTATAAAGAATAAAACCATGCGTGGGTCTGGAATGGTGTGGTGATTATAAGTTAGTCATTGTAGACATAAATCTAGTGACACAAATACTCCAGCATAATCTGGGGATTCTTTGAATACAATTCACTCCAGTGTAAACAAAAAAATACATATTTTAATAACACAACCTTGAAGCAGAGAATGCACATTTAAGATAGTAATGCACATCATTGATGAATTAAATGAATAAATTCATACAGTGAGTAAAGCCTAGTGAACAGCTGATTTTCAACTGAACTAGTAAATGAAATAGGACTCCACTCAACTCAAGTAACCCAAGAAGATCTGGAAATGATGTAACATCAGGAACTTGCCAATATGGCCAACATGTTGTAATGTTATTAATTAGTTGCCTTAGTGTGACTAACTAAAAAAAAGTCAAATAAGGAAACAGATCCCATGAGCAGTACAGATGCACTCACATAAACTAACTAAAGATTCTGAGTTTGAATCCAGGTAGATTTAAGGACATTTAATTATTCACAAAACTTTCAGTAGCAACTAAATCTGTCAGGGTTAATTAAACATGATTAATTTACTGTGCAGGCCACACAACACCCTTAGAGGGTTTATTAAAAAAAAAAAAAAAGAGATCTTTAAGCTCCCCATATCTTAAACATTAAGATGCATGAAGTTAAAAATGTGAAAAAAAAAACAACAACAACTAATATTTTCAGTTCTGTTTTTCATCATTCATTATCTTTGACTTAAAACTCAACATTTTTTGGTAATATATCTTATCAGTGTATATACGTTCCTAACAACATAAGGCTTTGGGGGATCAGCTTGATATAAATTTGCTGTTCTAACAAAATATACATTTGTTACATAGCTGGCTCCATCCAAATCACTTGGTATTCTCTTGATCTCATTGGGAAATGACAAAGTTCAAACAAATCTACAAAGTTTAAGCCCCAAGGGTTTTAAAGTCAATTGATTTTGAAGACACTAAGCCATGTCTTCTATGACTGAACAGATGAAGTGAAATAAAAGAGACCGAAATACCAATGAAATGAGGCAATAACAGTCCTAACTTTTATTTGTATAGAAAGTGACTGTCTCTGAAAAAAAAACAACAACCGATTTAAAATATTGCAAGTGAATTCCATGATCCCCAAGAAAGAGTTGTAAAGAAATGTATTTTACCCTTTTTGACATAGTCTAAGAGTTTCACTAGAGGAACAGTCTTCCCATCCTCTGCTGGCTCACTTCCTTCCTGTTCTTCATGTAAAGTCAGCATCTGTTCCCAGACAAATGTGATTTCTTTAAGGCAGGGAGTCAACTCTTGATAGTCTAATTTACGACATACATTAGCTCCCCCTTCCTCTTGTCTCGCTAGAAATGAAAATAAATTTAGTTCAAATGAATGAAAAAAACAAAATAAAACAACAAAACAACAACAACAACCAGCAGCATAAATATCTAGTTTTAAAAGAAAATGTTATTGGATGGGAAAACAAAATGCTGAAATTCTAAAGAAACTAATTTCAAAGTGCTATAGTATCATCTTTCTACAGTCTCAGACATCATTGAAATATTTAATAGCATTGCAAGAGTTCAACAATTATATCCTCATTTATGATTCAATACAATATTAAACAAGGAAATGAAAGGCCAATATTGGAACTGAATCAAAAAAAAAAAAAGTTGTGTAATATACAATTTCAACTAGTAAACAAAATAAAATGCAATTACATAGACTAGAGGAGTTTACAGAACATGGATATTAAAAAAAACTTTGACCTATAAAACTAAAACGGCAGATGGTGAAAGATTTACGATTACACTCAATCATCAAATAAATAAAAGAAGCTCATTTCTATAGGCCTACAAAAAAGTCAGCTACATATGATGCAAACATTTCTATCGATATGGTAGAAAAAAAACACACATTCACAACACGTTTGACTATTATGCCCAAAGGTTTATAGTTTAGGTCAAATTCTGAACACAAAGCATAAGCTCCCAGAAAAAGTGTCAGAAATGAGTTGGAAGCAAAAGTTTAAATAAGATGATAAATATAGTCTCAAAGTACAAACATATTCTATATTCAAGACAAAAATGTCAATTTTATAGTAGAAATTGTTGGGTTAACTAGTTGCACCAATTCTCTTGCTAAAAATATCCAAATAATTTAGCTTGTTAGCAACAATATAGTGACTCATTAGTGCTAGGAAAAAGAAAACCTTAGAATGATGTGTTTACAAGTGAGAACAAAAAGTGTATTATTACAACAGACTTTGTGAGGATTAATGACACATAGGTACTAAGGCGAGATTAAATATAGTGACAATGGATGGCATACATGTGAACATTTGTTTCACAATGTAAGTAAAATATTAACTTAAAGTAAAAACTTTAAATCTCCAAGTCTAAACTAACAAATGGTGGTTACAGTTATTTTCCTTACAAGTTAAAATTTAAAATAGAAACTAAAAGATGTCCCAATGTATCTGGCTTAGATAACCTTAAACCTGTGGGGGATTGAAACATGATGACAACATTAGGTCTATAGTTTACACTAGTGATATCCAGCCTTCTTACACCCTGGGGCCTCAAGGGTTGCATCAACACACAAAAAAAAAAATGAATATAACCAATCCTCTGAACATTATGGACTGTGGTCAGAAGTTTTGAGGGACCATAGAGCACAACATCTCTGACTTGAAATGACCCACAGATAGGGCATTCCTGCTATACCTATGTTAAATTGTCTGAAAGTACTTTTTACATTGTTTGGAAAAACATATGCTCTATTTATGATATAAAACAAACTAGTTTTGTAATGACAATAAGATTTATATATATATAATATTTATAATTAATAAACTATTATTTGTTTTGCATTATTGTCCAATAAATTAGATAAAAAAATGATTAATGTAAAAACAAAAAATGTTTGACCTGATTTCTAGAAAAGAAAGTGTTTTATTTTATTTTAATGTTAGCCTGTGATTAGAATTTTGTATCTTTTATTTAATGACACTTGAGTTTTGCATGTTTTCCATCCAATGTACTGGAAATGATTTTAACTATAAATGATCATCTTTAACTATAAATGATCATCTCATTCCAAAAATGCTGTATGTTACTTTCAATTTTTAAGAAGATACTTTTCACACGTATCAGAACACATTATTTTTGTAAATTTTAAGAAAATGGTGCAGAAAGGATCCAACAATGTAAAGTTTATAACATGCAAAAAAAAAAAAACAAAAACAAAAAACAAAAAAAAAAAGAAAAACAAAAGATTGATTTTACTATCCACCTCCCTGGTTGAAAAGACTTTGCTGGACCAAATGAAACTTTTAAAAGAGATGCAATGAACAGCAGTAGAGTGAGTGATTTGGTGAGTTCTATGCATATAAAAGCCTACTACACTTAGGTGTATGAGAGGATATTAAAATGTTTAGATATGAAACAAGGAAACAACGTTATCTCACATGCAGTTCAACTAGTAAACTAAACTAACCAATTCAATGAAGGAATTTTTTCCTTAAATATATAAACCTTCTAGAACTAATTGGGGTATCTCAGGGTCAACTATAAAGAAAAAAAAAAGTGAAGTAATCTACAACAGAGAGATATAGTCTCTGTCTTCTCTACAGTCACCATATTGAGTCTTACCACGAAATACTACCACAGAAAGACTTCCATAAAAGACGAAATATTCTAGGTAGAATTGCAGCGAAATAGAGGGAGGTAAGAAGAAAAAACAAATCAGTACAAGAGTTATGCTAGATGTTGATTGATTGGCAGTATTTTTAACTTTCTTAATACTTAGGTTAATATTAAGTTAAGGCATTTTATATCTTTAATTAATGAACTGTTATAGAGATATTTATTTATACATAGAATTAAAATTTTATTTTGGATCTATTAAGGTCTAATACTAGATATTCATTTCAATGAATATTTGAAATGTATTTCTATATTTTTTAAATAGTACAATGTACCTTCAGAAGTTTATTCTATATGTACTATATTTCACTTAAGATGAACAACAATGTCATGTTCAGACTTTAATAAGTTCAGTAACAAAAAGGCAGAAACAAAACACGAATTTACTCTGTTATTAAAACACAATTTATAATGAACAATGTCAATCTGATAAATACCTAGGGCAGCAAGACAATAACAGTAAATCAAATGTTGGAAACAAAAAAGGTGCACTTGGTCAAAATAATTTCAAAATGAAAATAATAAAACTAATAAGAATTGTTCATTTAAAGCTACTTTTTAAAATGTAAGGTTTCTGTGTTAATATATTTCTGATACAATAAAAAAGTTTCATGAACAGGCGTCAAGGAGTGGGTTCAGAAAATACTGAACTTGTTTATTTTTCCTTCAAAGCTATGCTTTCTCCTTACACTCAAGTCTTTGTGATTAATGGGGCTTCACCAGTAATGTTATGTCTATTTCCCTCAATTACTGTTTACTTTCCATCAACCATAGTCTCATGTAGTTTAATGTCCATCAGTTGCATTATGTTGCTATCTATCAAGCATAGAGTCTCATGTAGTTTGAGGTCCATCGGTTTCTTCATGCTGCCCTCTCATGTCTATCACCTACCGTTTGTTCTTTTCTAATTGCATGAACTTTGTAGCAGATCTTGTGGACCTAGTTACATGACCTAACACATGAGTTTAAAAGGTCCTCATAAGGCCTAATTTACCCTTTGATAACCTCCTGTTGTCACTAATTTGAGATTTGGTTTCTATAGATGATTTCTAACAGCTTCTTTAAGAATCTTATATCTATGGATTGCATTCCTCCAATTGCATATTTTTTTTTTTTAAATGAAAAGGCTTAGGACTTTTTTTGGGGAAAACGTTTTTTACATCATGGTCCAAACATTTATCTCTATGCCAGGTAATGACAGGGAGTAGAGTCCAAATTTTATATCATAATTCCTCAGTGGTGTATAACTTAACAAAGTGCTATTTTAAAATAAGTCAAATAAACTAATACATTTTGAGTGTTTGCTGATCTTAACCTAAAATTAAATTAGATATTTGCTTGTGCATTATTCACAACTGAAGACTAACTCAAAATGATTGAACTCTTCTGAATGAGTTTGCATCATTTCTCTAAATAATCTGTTTAAGCCAAAAACATCCTCTGAGAAAGAATATAACTTGTACTCACCACGTATATCATGATTCTCCTTCTCCATACGTATAAGGAGCAATGTCTCCAGTATGGCTTTTTTCCACATGCCTCGTATCTCAACTGTGTTGTGGAGCTTCCCGTCAAGGCTGTCACCTGGAAGTCACAAAAAAAAAAAGCTTTGGTTAAAAAAAGGTAAAAAATAAAGTGTTTGCTTATAAAAACAGTCAAGTATCAGATTAAGTCAACCTGAAAATATGACTGAAATTTACTCTTAAAAACAGAGAATCAGGCATAAGAATCTCTAGCACACTTTAAGAATATAAAGGGTGGAGGTAACTCTAGGTCATGAAAAGGAGTACAAATGAACCTGCCAACACAGTCATTGTTTACCTTCCCTGTAAAAAACAATATTACAGACACCTCATGGTACAAAACTAAAAATTCTAGTACAAACAACCACACAGCCAGACATGTGCCTTTTCATTGCATGAATACAAGGATCAAGTTGTATAAATGCCAAAATACAAGTCAAACTGATCTACATCCTGTTTAGATCATACAAACTACAAACTGAATGTTTTTGTTATTTCTGGTAGGTACCCAATGTATTCATAGTTCGCTATTTAGTAATCAGATAAAGAGTGCGTTTACTTTTATTTCAAAGAACTAAAAACCTATACAAGAAAAAAAAATAAGTAACAATTTGGACAATGTCCCAATAAGTCAAGCTGTGTAAAGTCAACAAAAGTAAACACTTTATAAATATACTATACAATATAAGGTTATTGAAGGATTAAATAGGTTAACTTTTTTAAAAAGTCATGCTATTAAAACTTAACAGTGAGAACTGTAAGAGTTATCTGATCCTCCAAAATCTCATGGCTCTGCTTGTGATATTCAGTTTATTACATTTTTACAAAGCTTATAGCAACTAACTCTGTCTGGTAAAAAGTGTGTACACGTTATTTCTCAGATCAAGCTGAAACTTAGCACAATTATTCATTGACATAGACAAGATATGAATCAATAAAAACAAAGTAACCATTCAGACAATTAATTACAAGTAATTCATTATTTTGTTTAATGGCAACAAGGGAAACTAATACTTTAGTATTTACAGATATGGCTAATTTTGTTGTGTTTAGTTCCATTAAATAGTTGTTAACGCTATTTCTCCCTCACGCATTCTCCGATCAAGTTGATACTTTAAACAACTATTTATTGTACCTAACAAAACATGAATCGATAAACAAAAAACTCAATTAGTCAATGAATTATTGGAAATTAATTATTTTGTTTGATATTGAATAAGGGAAATAACTTGTACATTATTGGTAGATATAGTTTTAAGAACAGAGTTGCTCCCCTTTAGATAAGCCTTTTTTTTTTTTTTTTTTTAAAGGATTTTTTTAATATTTTGCTTGTTTAAAATGGAAACTTATAGACTATTTCTTTGGGTTTGATTAATTCTAAAAATAATGAATGACATAGTCTCTTCACTAATAACACAGAATGTTTTGTTGTTGTTGTTTTTCTGTCACGTACAGAACTAGGTTTTGAACTTAGTCTGAACTGTGAAGTTTTCTTTGCTTTCAAGTAACAAATGCAACATATAACTATTGGATATGTGCACAACTTTTACTATTCTCTTTGTAACAAATCAAGGCAAGTGCAAGAGGTTTTGATATTGGGGGGGGGGGGGGGGGGGCGGGGGAGGGAAGGTATACATTAGTTCAGTTCAGCTTAATGAATAG